>NW_004444086.1:4033481-4072172 GCF_000243295.1 Trichechus manatus latirostris
TTTTTTTTCCTTGCTTTTTCTGTTGTTGGTTTCTACTTTTATGGCTTTATGGTCAGAAAGATGCTTTGTGATATTTCGATGCTTTGGATTTTGTTAAGGCTTGCTTTATGGCCTAATATGTGGTCTATTCTGGAGAATGTTCCACGTGCATTGGAAAAGAAAGTCTACTTGGCTTCTGTTGGGTGGAGTATTCCGTATATGTCTATGAGATCAAGTTGGTTGATTGTAGCATTTAGCTCTTTCGTGTCTTTGTTGAGCTTATTTCTAGATGTTCCTTCACCAAAAGTGGTGTGTTGAAGTCAGCTACTGCTCTTGTGGAGCTGTCTATCTCTCTTTTCAGTGCTGTTAGAGTTTATGTATTTTGAAGCCCTGTCATTGGGTGCATAAATATTTATTATAGTTGTGTCCTCCTGGTGTATTGACCCTTTAATCATTAGATAATGTCCTTCCTTATTCTTTGTGGTGGATTTTACTTTAAAGTCTATTTTGTCGGAGATTAATATTGCTACTCCTGCTCTTTTTTGAGTGTTGCTTGCTTGATATATTTTTTTCCATGCTTTGAGTTTTAGTTTGTTTGTGTCTTTAAGTCTAAGGTGTGTCTTTTGTAGGCAGCGTATAGACGGATCATGTTTTTTTAATCCAATCTGCCATTCTCTGTCTCTTTATTGGTGCATTTAGTCCGTTTACATTCAGCATAATTATTGATAGGTATGAGTTTAGTGCTGTTCATTTTGATGTCTTTTTGCGTGTTCACAGTTTCTTTGTTCCACTTAATTTTCTGTGCTGAGTCGTTTTTCTTTATGTATTTTCTTTTTCATTGTTGTTGATTTTGTGTTTGCTGAGTCTTTTTATTTTTCTAGTTTTTTATTTTGACTTGTAGGATTGTTAGTTTCCCCTGTGGTTATTTTAATATTTACCCCTATTTTTCTAAGTTTATACCAGTCTTTTATTTCTTTATACTGTCTGTTCCTCTCCATATGAAAAATCTATGTCTGCATTTTTTAAGTCTCTCTTTTTTGTTTTAATGTTGTCATCTTTTACATATTGACATCTGTTTCCCTATTTTCAGTGTTTTAGCTTTGATTTATTTATGTGACTTCCCTGTCTGGGTTGATATCTGGTTGCTCTGTCCTGTGTTCTAGTCTTGGGTTGTTATCTGATGTTACTGATTTTCTAACTGGAGGACTCCCTTTAGTATTTCTTGTAATTTTGGTTTGGTTTTTGCAAATTCCCTAAACTTCTGTTTATCTGGAAATGCCCTAATTTCACCATCATATTTGAGAGACAGTTTTGCTGGATATACAATTCTTGGCTGGCAGTTTTTTTCCTTCAAGGCTTTATAAATGTCATCCCATTGCATTCTTGCCTGCATGGTTTCTGCTGAGTATTGACTCTCCTTTGTAGATGACTTTTTGTTTATCCCTAGCTGCTCTTAAAAATTTTCTCTTTATCTTTGGTTTTAGCAAGTTTGATTATAATATGTCTTGGTGACTTTCTTTTGGGATCTACGTTATGTGGGGTTCGATGAGCATCTTGGATAGATAACTTGTCATCTTTCATGATATCGGGGAAGTTTTCTGCCAACAAATCTTCAACAACTTTCTCTGAGTTTTCTGTTACCTCCCCTGTTCTGGTACTCTAATCACTCATAGGTTATTCTTCTTGATAGAGTCCCACATAATTCTTAGGGTTTCTTCATTTTTTTCAGTCCCTTTACCTGAGTTTCCTTCAAATAAGTTGGTGTCAAGTGCTTTATCTTCTATCTCACTAATTCTGACTTCCATTGCCTCAATTCTGCTCTTATGACTTTCTATTGAGTTGTCTAATTCTGAAATTTTATTGTTAATCTTCTGGATTTCTGATTGCTGTCTCTCTATGGATTCTTACAGCCTGTTAAATTTGTCATTATGCTCTTCTCTAATCTTTTTAATTTCATCTATTGTGTGTTCTGCATTTTGCTTTATTTCCTTCCTAACTTCTTGAAAAGTTCTGTATGTTAGTCTTTTGTATTCTGCCTCTGGTGATTCCAAGAAATTTTCCTTCTCTGAAAAATTTCTGGATTCTTTGTTTTTGGAGCTTGCTGAAGCCAGCATGGATTGCCTCTTTATGTGATATGATATTGACTGTTGTCTCTGAGCCATCAATAAGTTATTATATTTATTTATTTTGTGTGTGCTTACTGTGTCCTAGCTTCTTGTTTTGTTTTGATATGCCCAAATAGGCTGCTCGTATGAGCTAGTTTGATTATTGGCATCTTTGAAGCTCTAATGTCCTGTCACCAGGTGGTTAGATCTGTTACTAGGTATGTGAGCTCAGGAGTCCACCCACTCCTCCTGTATGGATTCAGCTCAGGTGCCCAGGTAGATAGCCACCAAGTGTGTGGTGTAGGCTCTCACCTACACTCCTAGACAGGCATGGTTGATTGGTATAGGCACAGGCATCTGGCTGCAGCCGGGGGACACATTCTGAGCAAGGCAGGGGGCTGATGGCTGCCTACAAGTGTCCAGGAAGAAGGCGTGCCCCTGTTCCCTAGAGCGCATAGGTGGGTGGGTTTTGCAGCTGGACTATGAGCACCTAATGCTGTTGGCTGTAAGGACTAGGGGGCACTTATTATTCTTGGGCTCCTATCGCAGGTGGCTAGGTGGTGTGGGTGGAGCCACCAGTCCTCAGGCCGCTGATGTGAGAATGTGAATACCCTGCTTAATGGGCAGAGCAGTGTCAAATGTCATGAACCTGCCACTTAACAGCTGAAATAGTTCAAGTTAGACTTCAGGTATATACCCTGTTGTACTGCGGTAACGAGGGCCTACGTTGTTGAGATGGGTCCACACACATCTATGCAGGTGGAAAGGCACTCGAAGTCCATGGATCCCTTATGCCTGTGCCTAGGCAAAGGAGCTGTGCCTACCCTGGCTTCAGGGAGCCAACAGTTTATTTTTTCCCATTTTTTAATTTGTTCACTCTCCAAGTATGGGAGAATGGCTCAGGGCATGTGATGGATCCTACTTCCAGCCCAGAGGACTCGGCAATTGCTGAAGCCTGTCTGGGACCCAGTGCAGAGCAGGGAGCAGGGAGGTAAATGGGAGAGAGATTTTTCCCTAAGGGGGGTGTTTTTGATCTGCACGGTAGGCTGTAGGCACCGTTCCAGGGCTGCTTCTCACTGGTTCTGGGTGGCTGCGTAGACTCTCTGGTGCTAGGTCTCTCCTGGTGTGGAAAACACGCCTCCCAAGCACCACCGCTTGCCTGCCTCACCTCTCACCCCTGAGCTGATCAGGCCTGAAGGGCTCAGGCTCTCACCGGGTCAGGTCTGGCAACTCCTTGCTGCTTCTGAACTATCTCTTCCTCCCCCTGCCACTCAGTCCGGTTCCTCAACTTTGCCTTAGATGTTCAGGGCTCCTAGATTGTCACATATAATTGATTCACTTGTTTTTTTCGGGTCTTTACTGTAAGAGGGTCCACCAGAAGTGTCTGACTACTCTGCCATCTTGACCCTGCCTCCACAGTTAACATGTTTGACTGCTAACTGAAAGGTTGGAGATTTGAGTCCACCCAGAGGAACCTTGGAAGAAAGGCCTGGCAATTCCAAAAGATCACAGCCATTGAAAACCCTATGGTGCACAGTTCTACTCTGACACACATGGAGTCGCCATGAGTCAGAGTTGGCTTGACACCAACTGGTACTGGTAATATTAGTATGACCTCATCTTACCTTCATTACATCTGCAGAGACCCTATTTCCTCCGTCTCCTGAGCTGAGAATTCCCCTAACTAGTCTGAGTCCTTTTCTTTTTTCAAGGGTGAGGTTTAGAGGACTTTGACTTATCTTTTTGGGGACACAATTCAACCCACAATAGCGATAGAGAGAAGAAAAAGGAATCAAAAGTACTGTGTGTTGTTGGTTTTTATTTTTTAGAGATACATAGAAGGACGACAGGGCTCGGTACAAAGAAAGGGCAAAATGTACAACAATGATCATAGCAGCACTAATCACAATTGCCAAAAGGTGAAAACAACCTAATGTCCATCAACTGATGAATGGATAAACAAAAGATGGTATATACATACAATGGAATATTATTCGGCCATAAAAAGGAATAAAATACTGGTAAACGTTACAATATGGATAAACCTTGGAAAGATGAATCTTGAAAAGTTATATTGAGTGAAAGAAGTCAGATACAAAAGGTCATATATTGTATGATTCCATTTATATTAAATAACTGTAATAGGTACATTTATCGAGACAGAAAGCAGACTAGTGGTACCCAGGAGCTGGAGAAAAGGAAAAACACAGGACTTTGTAATGACTGTGGCTGGTGAAATGGTGGGGATCCTTCAGTCCATGGAGATGTGGCAGCTGCCCATTGTTCTGGGTGTGTTCAACTCTCCATTACCAGCCTCCTTATCATTAATTTTGTTTCCGCATCAGCTCAGAGCCTTCATTTAAATTTTTTTTTTATTTTGGTGAAAATATACACAGCTAAAGATTCATCAATCCAACAATTTCTACATGTACAATTCAATGACATTGATTACATTCTTCAAGTTGTGCTACCATCCTCGCGATCCTTTTCCAAATTATTCCACCACCATTATCTTAAACTCACTGCCCCCTAAGCTTCCCATTCAATTTTCTAGTCACTGTTGTCAATTTGATCTTACAGAGATAATTCTTTAAAAGAGCACAAAGCTCAAAGCAGACATACTGAGAGCCTTTTGAGCGTCCTCCCTCTAGTTTCAGTTGGTGCATGCAACTTGTTATGTTACCCTGAGACCACAGGTAGAATTCTTGCCTTCCATGTGGGAGTCCTGGGTTCGATTCCCGGCCAATGCACCTCATGCGCAGACACCACCCATGTCAGTGGAGGCTTGCGTGTTACTATGATGCTTAACGGTTTTCAGCACAGCTTCCAGACTAAGGCAGACTAGAAAGAAAGGCCTGGAGATCTACTTCTGAAAACCAGCCAGTGAAAACCCTATGGATCACAATGGTCTGGTCCACAACAATCATGGGGATGGTGCAGGACTCGGCAGTGTTGTATTACATTGTGCATGGGGTTGCCATGAATTGGGGGCTGACTTAAGGTGGGCTAACAACAACAACGAAGGCCACAACATTGGGAGGGTACATCTGAAGCCCGAATGACCACGTGTCTGCTGACCCAGTCGGATTCTTGCTTTGGATCCCCTGGGCCTCGATCCCACTCCAGAGCAGCAGACAGAATGAGGAGCTCTGAAGGCACAAGGGGGCCAGAAGAGTTTGTCTCCAGGCAGACCCTCTTCCTTCATTTAATAGACATTTATTGAGCACCTGCTGTGTGCCAGGAACTATGTTAGGATCTGTGGGCACAGCAGTGAACAAGGATTTAAACGGTGAGACAGGAGAGATAGGAATAGTTATGGCAGAGTTATATTTTATGTAAGTCTTTTATTCCAAAGAGGGGTGTAGAAGCTCAAATTTTTATAAATTCAGAATTCGTTCTAGCGTTTACCTAAAGCATGTAGTTTTTGTGCATACCCCAAGATACGAACATACCTCTTTTCAGCCAGTTCTGAAAAACCACTTTCTCTGCTGTTTCTGTGGTTGCCTACCAGGGGAATACTTGGCTTGAATGTATTTTTGGACCAGCTTGAACAAAAGTAGCATGGCTTGAAATCCTAGAATCAAATCAGCAGGTGAGGTGCTTGCATCATGGGGTCCAGGTGGCAACCATGCTGTTGGACCCAAAAGCAGGCCTAGGGCTCAGTCCAAGGGGAGGATGTGATTGGTCCCTTTGTCTCTGTGCCTTAGCCCCCCGATGGCCCCAACCGCTGCCTCAGTTTACTTCAGAGTGATCGGGGCATGTAAACCATCCCAGGGCGATGCCTTAGGATATCTGGAGGCAACTCGGTGGCAGCACTTTGAACCAGGTGGTTGATCCTGTGTTGTGTCAGGGTTGTCTGGCAGAGGACAGGAATCATCATTCTCAAGTAACAGCAGCTGGTGCCAAGGCTCCACTGGAGGGGCTGGTGCACACTTCCGTGTCAGTGGTGGTGGACTCCACTCAAACAGAGACACAGATCAAAACATTAGTTGAGTTTCCATAAGATGTGGCACTAGAGACAATAAAAGGTTATGGGTGTGATGACAAAGAAGTTTGGACATTGGTGTTCTGAGGAAGGAGTATTTTTGAGGGGTAGTTGGGGGGCAATCTGGGCAGAGCTATGGGTTTCATGGGTGAGGCATGGATGCAAACGAAGTCAGGGCTTGCTGGATGTGTCCAAGGAACTGGAAGGGCACCACATGACTGGAACATGGAGAGCAAGGGTGAGAGAGGCATGAGATAAACTTGAGAGTACATCTGGGCAGACCACACAAGGCCTTAAACGGGGACTTAATCCTAATGCAGGAGTCCCTTGGGGGTGCAAACGGTTAATGCGATTGGCTGCTAACCAAAAGGTTGGAGGTTTGAGTCCACCTAGAGGTTTCTCAGAAGAAAAGTCTGGCAATCTACCTATAAAAGGTCACAGCCATTGAAAACCCTATGGTTCATAGTTCTACTCTCACACACATGGGGTCACCTTGAATCAGAATCAACTCAATGCCAACTGGTAGTTCTAATGCAATGGGAAACCGTTGGAGAGCTTTACACTGGAGAATGACAGGACCTGGTTCATGTCTTAAGGAGATCCTTCTGGCTGCAAGTGGGAAATGGATGGGGGGGAGGGAGGGAGTGCAGAGAGGCAGGTGAGGCTCCTGCCATGGTCTGGGTGACGATGGGGATTGCTAGGACAGCAGTGGTGGCTAGGGGGACAGAGCTTCCATAGGTACTCCTGAAGTCAAGTCAGCCATAGCTGGTGAGTGGATGAATGTGGAGATGAAGGGAGGGGGACGTCAAGAAGGACTTCCAGGTTTCTACCTTGAGTTCCTAGGTAGACGGTGATGTTATTTATGATGATAGGGAGTGCTGGAGGCAGAGCAGGCTTGGGGGCAGAGTGGAAGTTCTGGACATGCTCAGCTTCAGGTCTCTGAGAGAGCCAAGTGGACATAGCCAATGGGCAGATGTGTACGTCACCTACTGCTATGTAAGGAGCCTTGGGTGGTGCAAATAGTTAAGCACTTGACTACTAACCAAACTGTTGACTGTTCAAACGCATCCAGAGGTGCCTCAGAAAACAGGCCTATACCCACTGCTGTCGAGTCGATTCCAGCTCATAGCAACCTTATAGGACAGAGTAGAACTGTCCCATAGGGTTTCCAAGGAGCAGCTGGAGGATTTGAACTGCCAACCTTTTGGTTAGCAGCCTGAACTCTTAACCACTGTGCCAGTAGGGCTACCGTAGGCCTATAGTTGGTATTTACAGCTAGGGACTGGGTGAGATCATCCAGATGTCATGTGTATAGAGATGAGAAGGGGCCCAGGAACGAGCCCTGGGACTGGCCAAGAGTAAGAGGCTGAGCAAAGAAACAGGAGCCAGTGGAGGAGACGGGAGAACCAGCTGGAATCCTAGCAGGAAAACCTCTCAGAGTCACAGAAGAACACAGGGGTGGAGAGCTAAACCAGAGAGGTTCTGTACGTAGATGTCCATGAAAACATGTGTATTAGTCACCGATGCCTGTGTAAGAAATTACCCCAAGACTGAGTAACTTAAAACCACAGACATTTATCATGTCACAGTTTCCTGTGGGTTGGGTATGAATTCAAGTGCAGCTGAGCTGGGTGTCTCTGCCTCCAGGTCTCTCTCAGGCTGCAGTCAAGCTATCGGCTGGGGCTGCAGTCACTTAAAGGCTGGACTGGGTGGGGAGGATTTGATTCCAGGGTCACTCATGTGGCTGTTGGCAGGATTCTGTTCCTGGTGGGTTACTGGACGGAGGGTAAGGGTCTGAGTTCCTCGATAGCTATAGACCGAGGCCTCCCTGAGCTACTTGCCACATGGCTTTTTATAGGGTAGTTCATAACGTGGTAGCTGGCTTCCTGTCTTGCAAGAGCATATGAACAAAATGCAGGCCCATCACCTTGCTGTATTCAGTTTGTTAGAGGCCAGTCCCCAGGTCCAGCCCACACTCAAGGGGCGGGGATTCCACAAGGGCACGAAGCCCAGGAGGTGGGGATCACTAGGGGCCAGCTTAGAGGGGGCCTACCCCAGTAGCAGGTGGAGAAAGTTGCACAAGTGTGCAGACTGAAACGAGAAGTGAGTCTAGGATGGAGCCCTGAGGAGCCCCACAAGAGCTTGGCTGCTAACCAAGAGGTTGGCAGTTCAAATCCACCTGCTGCTCCTTGGAAACCCTATGGGGCAGTTCTACTCTGTTCCATAGGGTGTCTATGAGTCAGAATCAACTCGATGACAATGGGTTTGGCTTTTTGTTCTTCCTAAAGGAGAAGGAAGGAACCTTGGTGGCACAATGGTTAAAGCATTTGGCTTCTAATGGCAAGGTCTGCGGTTCGAACTCACCAGCCATTCTGAGGGAGAAAAGACCTGGTGATCTGCTCTCGTAAAGATTATAGCCTAGGAAACCCTATGTGGCAGTTCTCCTCTGCCTTATAAGGTCACTAAAAGTTGGAACCAACTTGACAGCACAAATAGCAACAGCAAAGGAGAAGGCATGGCACTGGAGGTTCAGGGGTAGAGTTCTCACTTTCTTTGCAAGAGACCCGGGTTCAATTTCTGGCCAACGCACCTCATGCGCAGCCTCCACCGTCCGTCTGTGGAAGCTTGCGTGTTGCTATGATACTGAACAGGTTTCAGCGGTGCTTTCAGACTAAGACGCAGTAGGAAGAAAGGCCTGGTGAGCTACTTCTGAAAATCAGTCAATGAAAACCTTGTGGATCACAAGGGTCTCACTCCATGGGGTCGCTCTGAGTTAGAGGCTGACTTGACAGCAGCTAACAACATCCACAGCAAAAGGAGAGGGACTAGGACAGGGAGCCTGAGAAAGATGACCAGTGTGTAGGTACATGAGCAATAAAAACAATAGATCCGTTGCTTTGGGTTTGCAAACTTAGTTCTCATTTTGTTCTTATAAATAAATCAGAATAAAGGTGAGTATTCTTACCTTAAGGGGCCCTGGTGGTGCAGTGGTGAAGCAGTTGGCTGCTAACTGAAAGGTTGGCAGTTCAAACCCACCCAGCTGCTCCATGGGAGAAAGGCCTGGCAATCTACTTTGTAAAGATTACAGCCAAGAAAGTTCTATGGAGCAGTTCTACTCTGTCACATGGTGTTGACATGAGTCAGAATCAACTCAACGGCACCTAACAACAACAGTAATTCTTACCTATAAGGAGTCTGGGTGGCATAAGCGATTTTGCCAGCTGCTAACCTAAAGATTGGTGGTTTGAACCCACCCAGTGGCACCATGGTAGAAAGGCCTGGTGATCTGCTACTATAAAAATCACAGCCAAGAAAACTCTACGGAGCAGATATGGCATCCCTATGAGTCAGAATTGACTCGATGGCAATGTTTTGTTTGTTTTTTTTAAAAATTTCTACCTGTATAATGAGACAGGTGTTAATATTTTCATTTTATAGATGAGAAAACCGAGGCTTAGAGAGGTTAAATTAGTCAAGTGGCATGAACACAAGTGACTCCTCCCCTGCGCAGCTGGCTGTGGACAGGCCTGGTCTGGCATCTCCATGCCAAGGACAAGCCGGAAATAAGACTACAGAACTCACCTGCCCAGACCTACGTGGCTGGGTCTCCAGGCACTGATGCTGGTGTTTAAAGATGGGTGCTGTAATAAAGTGGCCTTCATGGCTCAGACACTGGGGCCTCTGAGCTGTGCTGTGCTGGCCGTGGAGCTGGGGCTGAGTCTTGGGGACAGTCACGCAGTGTTGGCATGTGGAATGGCAAACAGCGCCTGATAACCAGCATTAAGCAGCGATGCATGGCTCTGTAGGCTGTGCCGTGCCCCCCACAAATCAGTCTTCAGTGCAGGCATGAAGCCTTTTGGAAAGGACATTGGGGTCAGAAATCCAGAGTTCAGACCCAGCCCAGGCTCCACGTGGCCACCTCCCCATGTCTGCTTCCTTAGCGGGCTGTGCGCAGGAGTAGGAGTCCTGGAGGTGAAGTCACACAGGCCCAGAGCTTCCGGTGTGGCCGTGGGAAAAATTACATTTCCATGCCGAGCCTCAGGTTGTCCATCTGTAAAATGAGGATACCTTGCAGATCCTCCATTCCTTATCATCGTGAGGCCCTTACTTTGTGCTGGGCCCATGTGTGTCATGGAGGCCCAGAGACTGGGCAGCTCAGCTCCTGGCTGCCCATGGAACTTACGATCCGGGAGGTCCTTGTTGCTGGCAGTGAGTGACAAGAGCGGGCAACTCAGGGGGTGGTAAGAACATGGAAGGAGTTCCCATCCAGACTTGTTAGATCAAGGAGGGCTTCCTGGAAGGGGCAGTGTCTCAGGTCTGGGAAGAAAGCAGGATTCAGCAGAGGAAGAAAGGTGGGGAGCTCCTGACAGAGGACACAGCAGGAACAAAGCCCTGAGGACTCGGAAGAGGAAGGCATATTTGGGGGATGAGCAGCCTGGGGAACAAAGGCTTAGTGAGGGTGGGCAGAAAGGGGCACTTGCCCCTGGGTGCAAGTCCAAGGGGGCACCGGATGAGGTGCCGAACAACATTACAAGGAGCCACAAATATGAAAGGCGCCTGACTGAGGCAGCTGGACAAGAGGGGTAAGGCGTTTCTGCTGACTTGTTGCTGTTATCACTGTCTATTCATCTTGAAATTGGGCAGGGGGACGCATCTTAGAGATTGCCCACGGTCACTCATTACCCTCGATACACCCCTGCTGGGAAGCAGGAGAGAAGGGTGTGAGGAGGGAGCAGGGCTAAGTGGACAGGGCCAGACCACTGTGGGAACACGGACTTTCTCCTGAAGGCAGTGGGAAGCCATGGGTGAGTTGGGAGCAGGGGAGTGATGAGATCAGATCATGCTTTATCAGATCTACCCATGGTGGTGGTGGTAGTGGGGGGGGGGTGGTGATCAGAGGTGCCCCCTGGTGGAGGAGGGATGGTTGGGGACCATTGCAGCCTTGCAGGCGGGGACACTGGGGCCTGGACCAAGATGATGGCTGTGGGGATGGAGAGGACTCCATGCGTTGAAAGCGTTCATTTGGGACTGACTGTGTGGGTGGGTGAGGAAGAGGGGAGGATCATGGCAGGCTCCACGGATGTGATGGGCTCCGTGGAGATGGGAATGCTGGGAAATGCTGAGACCCCTTATTTCTTACCACTGCTCACCTGGAGTTATGGGTGCTGGAAGGCGGCTCACACTTGGTGTGGTGGTGGTGGAAAGGAAGTGAGCATGATGGCCTGTGTCCCCCTCTCTTACAGCTTTGGATACCCCCTGCCTTTGGCTGCCGCCCAGAGTATGACAATGGATTGGAGGAGATCGTCTTTGGCTTTGAACCTTGGATAATTGTGGTCAACCTGGCCATGCCCTTTTCCATTTTCTACCGAATGCATGCAGCTGCCTCCCTCTTTGAGGTCTATTATAAGATCTAGACGGGGGAGCCGCTAATAAGAGGTCTCATTGGAGCCACCTGCGAATGGCCAGGTTGGGCAAATATTGCTTTACAAAGACAAGAAGGGCCGCCTTTGTCTAGATGGTTGTGCTTCCCGTGGTTGGAATGATCCACAACACTTGGTGAATGCAAACAAGTTAGACCAAAATTGATGAGGTGGCAGAAATCTGTCCTTGCCTTGTTAATTCTAATCAAATCCCAGTTACTTTAGCTCCTAAACCCAGGCCCTCTCTTTTAGAAGAATGTGATCCTAGGCTGGAAAAAAAAATTTGTCCAGTTTGTTTTTCATAAAAAGCATCCTCTGTTTGTAATATATCATGTTACTACATACAACATTTTTCTGGCAGTCTGCGTAGTGTTGTTGTTGTTGGCTGCCGTGAAGTCGGCCCCCAACTCATGGTGACCCCATCCATGCACAATGGGACTGGACTGTTGGGATCCATAGGGTTTTCATTGGCTAATTTTCATAAGTAGATTGCCAGGCCTTTCTTCCCAGTCTGTCTTAGTCTGGAGGCTTCACTGAAACCTGTTCAGCATCACAATAACACACAAGCCTCCACTGACAGACAGGTGGTGGCTGTGTATGAGGTGCCTCAGTGGGGAATTGAACCTGGGTCTCCCGCGTGGAAGGCAAGAATCCTACCACTGAAACACCAATGCCCTCTTCTCTGTGTAGTAATCGCCCTTAAATTTTATCGTCCCCAGAGCTGATGAAGGTAGACACAATCACATTTGTTTTCTATTGTAGTTTCTGAATACATTTTAATTTTTGAACCAAGTAATTTTTATCACGTGGAAGGAAATTTGGGTATGGATCAATATCAAGCTATTATATTTCTTACCTGAAATTTGGGTATGTTTTTATTTGTGGTCATTTTGAGGTTTTTTTTTTTACATAAATTTTACTGTTCTCTCTCTCACTATAAATGAATGCATGTTTATTATAGAAAATTGGGACATATTCGAGGAATAGAGGGAAAAAATTCACCTGTGCTTCCATTGTCCATTAACAATCACTTTTTAACATCTTGCTGCATTTCTTCCAGCCATTTTGATGCATACGAGTCTTTATGTTGTTATTGTTTTTATACCTGCTAGGGATTGTGCAACATATTCGCTTAACAATATGGTATGAACATTTCCCCATATTGTTATAAACCCTTTGTAAATGTAATTTTAATGCTGGATTATGTTCTATCAAGTGAATGTACTATAATTAACTTAGTCTCCTTGTGTTGGGTTTAGAGTGTTTAAACTTTTTGCTTTATAAATGACCGCAAAAACAAAAAACAAAAAACCCATATTTGTAAAGCATTTACTATATTAAGGATTGCTTCTTTAAGATACATACTTAAAATCACAATGCTTAGTCCACAGATTTTAAATATTTTACAGGCTCTTAGGAATATTGACATTTGGGGGCACCTTTGTATAGAGTATGCTCTTCATGTATTAGGTGCCTTCAAGTTGGTTCTGACTCACAGTGACTCCACGTACAACAGAACGAAACACTGCCCAGTCCTGCTCCACCCTCACAATCATTGTTATATTTGAGCCCATTGTTGCGGCCACCACATCAATCCATCTCGTTGAAGGTCTTCCTCTTTTTCACTGACCTTCTACTCTACCAACCATGATATCCTTCTCCAGGAACTGATCCCTCCTGATAACACGTCCAAAGTACGTGAGACAAAGTCTCACCATCCTCGCTTCCAAGGAGCATTCTGGCTGTACTTCTTCCAAGACAGATTTGTTCGTTCTTCTGGCAGTGTATTCAATATTCATTCTCTTCGTAGCTATTTTAAAATCATAATAAAATTAGTTTTGTTTGTTTGTTAGCTGCAGTCTCGTCGACTCTGACTTATGGCGACCTTATGCACAACAGAACGAAACATTGCCTGCTCCTACGTCATCCTCATAATTGCCGGCATATTTGAGCCCATCATTGTAGCTATTGTGCCAATCCATCTCACCCAGGGTCTCTCTGGCCCTCACCGGCCCTCTGCTTTACCAAACATGTCTCCTCTAGCGATTGATCCCTCCTGATGACGTGTCCAAAGCAAGCAAGTTAGACAATATTCTGTTGTGATCTCTAAGGTTTTCATTGGCTAATTTTCTGGCAGCAGGGTGCCAGGCCTTTCTTCTCAGTCTGTCTTAAGTTTGGAAGCTCCGCTGAAACCTGTTTAAAATGGGTGACCCTGTTGGTATTTGAAATACCAGTGGCATAGCTTCCAGCATCATAGCAACACAAAAGCCACTACAGTATGACAAACTGACAGGCAGGTGGTGGAAAATTAGTTTGTTGTTGTGTGCTGTCAAGTCAATTCCAACTCATTGTGACCCTATAGGACAGAGTAGAGCTGCTGCATAGGGTTTCCTAGGCTGTAATTGTTACAGGAGCAGATCACCAGGTCTTCTCTCTCGAGGAGCCCCTTGTGGATTCAAACTGCCGACCTTTTGGTTAGCAGCAGAGCGCACCAGGGCTCCAAAATTAGTTTACTTACTTGTAAATATAAATGTGACTATCATTTTGTTTAAATATATTTATATGTGAAAAGATATTCACATTAGTATGCCCCGAGGGAGAAAGACCTGGCAAACTGCTCCTGTAAAGATCACAGCCTAGAAAACCCTATGGGGCAGTTCTACTCTGTCACATGGGGTTGTCATGAGTAGGAATTGACTTGATTGCACCCAATCAAACAGCAACAAACTAATACACACACATACATTTTTTTTTTTTGACAACACAGGCAATGGGACATGAAGGAACACCAAATTTTTTATGTCACTAACACACCTTATGTTCATTTTAGAAAACAATTAAAAATGGGCAGATGTAATAAAATCAAAGTCAAACTTCACCTGTATTGCCTTCCTTCTAGGGCAGTGGTTCTTAACCGGGCGGGGGAGGGTGTAGCGAGAGGAATTGTGTCCTTCCAAGGCAATGTCTGAAGACATTTTTGATTTTTAGCATGCGGCATCTTGTGGGCAGAGGCCAGGGATGCTGCTAATCCTACAACGTACAGGACAGCCGTCACGACAAAGAATCATGTGGCCCGAAAAGTCAATAGTGATGAGGTAGAGAAATTGTGATGTAGAGGTTATCACTTTAATTATTGGCACCTATCAGGATCTATTTGTTGTTGTTAGTTGCCATCAAGTTGACTCCAACTCGTGGCGACCTTTTATGCAACAGAACAAACATTGCCCGGGTCTGAGCCATCTTCATGATGGTTGGTATGTTTGAGTCCATTGTCATCTCACTGAGGGTTTTCCTCATTTTCGCTGACCCTCCACTTTACCAAACATGATGTCTTTTTCTAGCGATTGGTCTTTCATGATGACGTCTCTGAAGTAAGTATTCTGGCTGTATTTCTTCTAAGACTCATTGATTTGTTCTTCTGGAAGTCCATGGTAGATTAAATATTCTTCACCAACCATAGCTCAAATTCTTCTGTTTTTCTGTTTCACTATACAACTTTTGTGTACATGTGAGGTGATTGAAAAGACCATGGCTTGGGTCAGATGTGATCTCTACCTCTATACCTATACCTATATTCATATCCTATACCTATATTCATATCCATAGCTATATCATGTATTAAAAAAAACCCAAAACCAAACCTGTTCCTGTCAAGTTGATCCAGACTCATAGTGAACCCATAGGTTAGAGCAGAACCGCCCCATAGGATTTCCTAGGCTGTATGTCTTTATGAGAGCAGACTGCCAGCCAGGTTTTTTCTCCCGCAGAGTGGCTAGTGGGTTCAAACTGCTGATCTTTTGGTTAGCAGCCAAGTGCTTTAACCACTGTGCCACCAGGGCTCCTTATAACATCTCTACACACACACATACATATATTCTTTCCTTCTCTCCTCCTCTTCCTCCTCCCCCTTCTTCCTTTTCTTTTGCTATTATAAACAACACTATGGAGAGGATTTTCATTGTCAGGTCTTTGCACACATTCTCAAACTGCTCTCTGGAGAGATTTATGCCGACTCAGCAGCGAACGCATGAGGTGCTAGTTTCTCCCAGGGACCCCGTCCTGGTTGGCCTGAATTTTACCTCTGTTCTACCAACAACAGTACAGACCTGAGCCCTCAGCCTGCCGGCTTTGGGCTCTGCTAAAGGGAACCATAGTCATGCGGGAACAATTGACAGGGCTGGTGGTGGTTTTGGGGGGCACACCAGGCACCTTCACAGCTTGGAAATGTCAGCACAGTCTGGCTGGGCTCAGAGGTCCCAAGAAGTGATCTTAAAAGATGAAGCATCTCTTGGTGCAAACAGGAAGAAGAGCACACCACTCCAGGGATGTCTGTTCCAGTCAGGTGACTTTTACCACCAGTAATCAAGCACCTTGACTCAACCAGCTTAGAAATCAAAGAAAATTTTTTTATCTTACATAGCATGGCAATTTGTAGAAGAACAAACCAGAGTGCTCAATAAATAAGCATAAAGGTTTATGGATTTGGCCTCATTCATTGGACAATCAATAAGGAAGACAGGAAAAAAACTGACGCCTTTGAATTACGGTGTTGACAAAGAATATTGACTATACAATGGACTGCCAGAAGAATGAACAAGTCTGTCTTGGAAGAAGTACAACCAGAATGCTCCTTGGAGGTGAGGATGGGGAGACTTTCTCTCATGTACTTTGGACAAGTTATCAGGAGGGACCAGTCCCTGCAGAAGGACATCATGCTTGGTAATGTAGAAGGTCAGTGAGAAACAGGAAGATCCTCAGTAAGATGGACTGACCCAGTGGCTGTAACAATGGGCTTGAGCATAACAACAATTGTGAGGATGGCGCAGGACCCAGCAGTGTTTCATTCTGTTGTACATAGGGTCGCTGTGACTCAGAACCAACTCGATGGCACCTAACAACAACAAAGTCTCAGGGCTATAATAAGAGAAATACAGATGAAAACAATAACGAGACACCATTTCACATCCATCAGATTGACAAGGGTTGGCAAGGTGGGAAAAGGAACTCACACATGGCTGGTGGGAGAGTGAATTGGTAAAACCAGATTGGAGAACAGTCGGCAATACCTAGCAGGGCTGAAGACCCACATGCCTTAAGAAAAGTCTTGCTGTGGAAGAGCATGACCAGCAGGAGGCACCAGTGCATTTCTTTCTGAACTCCTAGAATGAGATCCAAATCTGGCTCTCCCAGTCTCCTTTTCTTCATCTCTTGGTATGTGCTCCAGAGACATCGTCATATGTGTAAGGAGACATGTTCTGGAACGTTTATTGCAGCAATGCTTGTAAATGGGAAAAATTGAAAACAGCCTAAATGTTCATCAATTAGGGATAAACCTAAAAAACCAAACCCATTGCCGTCGAGCCGATTCCAACTCATAGTGACCCTATCGGACAGAGTAGAACTGCCCCATAGGGTTTCCAAGGAGTGGCTTGTGGATTTGAACTGCCGACCTTTTGGTTAGCAGCTGAGCTCTTAACCACTAACCCACCAGGCCTCCCAATTACAGATATGATTAGACAAATTATAGACTATTCCCACAATGGAATATTACGACAAGAGTGAAAACTGCATGAACCCAACTGTTATGCACTGAATTGTGTCACCCCCAAAACATGTATTGTGTTCCTAGCCCTTGTATTTGTGGATGTGATCCTGTTTGGAAATAGGGTTTTTCTCTTGCTATATTAATGAAGTCCTACCAGTGTAGGGTGGGTTCTAAAACTAATCACTTCTGAGTCATAAAAAGACCAGAATAGAGACACACATGGAGGGGGTGGGTGAGAGATGCCAAGGAACACCAAGGAATGCCAAGGAACTCCAGGGAACTAGAAAGGATTGCCAGCAGATGCCAGAACCTCAACAAGAGGCACACAGAAGGAATCAACACGGCTGAGATCCTGATTTGGACTTTCAGCCTCCAGAAGTACCAATACTGCCTGGTATTTCTTGTATAGTAGCTCCAGGTAACTGAGACACAGAGTTGTACGTATCAGTATGGATAATCCTTAAAAACAATGTTGAATGAAAATTAAGTAGTATAAAGGTATCATTGGTTTAAAAACAGCCAAAACAATCCCTGATACTATTTAGGAATACATGCATATATAGTACAATTATAACCACAAATGAAGACAGCATGGATGTCAAGTTCAGTGTTGTGATCACCTCTAGGCTGCGAGAGCAGGAAGGGCAGGACTGGAGGTGAGGCTTACAGCTGAATGCATGTGTGTCTGTATGTTTTATTTCTTAGGCAAAGTGACCCATACAGAGGTTTTTGTTGTATCTTCCTCTGTACATTTTTGTATGCATGAAATATAATAAACATGATTGGCAGGGAAAAAAAGTGAACTGAAAGAAGATGAAGTCAGAGGTCATCAGAGAAGGTAAATTTCCAATATTCATCCATCACTGTGGAGAGCAGGGTGTCAGGGCTGTGGTGCTCTGGTCTCCTAGGCAGGTAGATCCTCGAGGTGGGGAAGCTCAATGCTCAACTCACCCAGCTCACAACCCCAGAGCTGATTCTGCGCACATAAGAAAGTCTAACAATGATTTGCCTTCACATACAGCTCTCCGCTTCAGGGACCAATGCTCCAGGCACTCAAATCATCAGGAATGTCTCCTCCTTACCTGTTGTACCTTATACAGGTGAAGCCTGTGAATCTGACAGCTTGAGCTCATCCTTGATGCCCGTAAAGCCAGGATTTGAACTTGAGTTTTTGGGCACCATGGCTTGAGGCAGGAGCTTTGGAGCGGGGCACCCAGGGTCACTACTAGCCTTCATGGCACCTGGGTGTGCATTAGAAAATGTGCCCTCTCCACAAGACCTTTTACAAACTGTTGAACTAAGCCCCACCAGTATCTGCTTTGTTTCTCATGCCTGGGGGTCAAATTAGACCCCTTCATCTCCTTGCCTGGAACAACTGGTCATGATGTCCAACTACAGTAATGATTGCTACTGCCTTACAGTTGTATAGCCTTTGTGGTTAACAAAGAACTCCCAACATCTATCTATGTCTACGAAGTCCCAGCTCACGGCTGACCTGGTTGGGTAAGCATTACTACTTTGAATGGAGGGAGCATTGTTATCATGTCTACCTAGTTGGTGGGTTTGATTTCCGGCCAATGTACCTCATGCACAGCCACCACCCATCGGTCAGTGGTGACTGGCATGTTGCTATGATGCTGACCAAGTTTCAACACAGCTTCCAGACTAAGATGGACTAGGAAGAAAGGGCTGGCGATCTACTTCAGAAAATCAGCCAGTGAAAACCCTTTGGATCACAACGGTCTTATCCTGTTGGCATGGGGCCACTGGGAGTCTGAGCTGACTCGACAGCAACTAACAACAGCATAGTTGGCAAGTTGTCACATTTGGGCTAGCATGCCAGTTTCAAAAACTGCCTTTTTCACTGTATTAGCCATATCGTCTTAAAAAGAAAGTCAATTTGGTAAAAATACCGTCAAACAATTGCTTGGGTATATCTATACAGAATAACCAGTCAAGTGACAGAATACTTCACTTTTCACCCTGTTATAAATGCTCTACTCCGTTTAAAATGCTGAAAGGCCAAAAACTCCAGGCAAACAGCTGGTTCTTCGGCCAGGAATGTGAGTCTTGCTGTGGAAGAGCATGACCAGCAGGGAGCGCGAGTGCCCATCGTTCTGAGTTCTCACCCAGCATTTTCACTTGGGCTGGCAAATAGCTTCAAACGTAACAAATGAGAAGATGGGTGCAGAAATGCCCGATTGATGCCATTCATTGCTTCAGACGTCTGTAGCGTGTGTCCAGGATGGTGGGGTGATGACACCACTCCCAGGTTTGTACAACACCGTGCAGTTTACGAAATACCTTCACCGGCGCTTGCTCACTCGATACTCACCATCTTCATTGTCCTTGTTGTTAGGCGCCCCTGAGTCAGTTCTGACGCACAGCGACCCTACGTACAACAGAGCAAAGTACTGCCTGGTCCTTCACCATCCTCACAATCGGTGCCACGTGTGAGCCCACCATTGCAGCCACCGTGTCAGTCCATCTCATTGAGGGTCTTCCTTTATTTCACTGACCCTCTACTTTACCAAGCATGATGTCCTTCTCCAGGGACTGGTCCCTCCTGATAACATGTCCAAAGTATGTGAGACGACGTCTTGTCATCCTCCCTTTTAAGGAGCATTCGGGCTGTATTTCTTCCAAGACAGGTTTGTTCCTTCTTCTGTCAGTCCACAGTATATTCAATATTCTTCACCAACACCATAATTCAAAGGCATCAATTACTCTTCGGTCTTCTTTATTCGTTGTCCAGCTTTCACATGCATATGCGGTGACTGAAAATACCCTGGCTTGGGTCAGGCATACCTTAGTCCTCAAAGTGACATTTTTGCTTTTTAACACTTTTAAGAGGTCTTTTGCAGTAGATTTGCCCAGTGCAATGCGACTTTTGATTTCTTGACTGTTGCTTCCAAGGGTGTTGATTGTGGATCCAAGTAGAATGAAATCCTTGACAACTTCAATATTTTCGGAGATGAAGAAAAGGAGACTGGAGCGAGCCAGATTTGGACGTCAACGCAGGAGTTCAGACAGACAGGTACTGGTGCCCGCTGCTGGTCGTGGTCTTCCACAGCAAGACTTTTCTTACTATTTTAAAAACAGTGATGTGTATTACTTTATACTGTGTTCAATTAAGGAAATATTACAGGCATACTGTGACAGCATCTGCTTGGAAAAATGAAGCAAATTGCTGCCTCAAATAGACTTTCCTTTAAACAACCCTGTCCGGTAGGAATATAATACAAGGCACATACAACAACAAAACCCGTTGCCATCAAGTCAATTCTGACTCATAGCACCTCGATATATACTAGTTTAACTTTTCTGGTAGCCACGTTAAGAAAAAAAAAAAGTAAAAAGAAACAGGTAGAATTAATTTTAACAATATGTTTTATTTAACCAAAACTCTGCTCCAGACCCACCTGTCTGTTGAAGTCATCAAAAAGCTCAGCGGAATAGAAGGGAGTTGTCTTCTAAATAGAAACAGAAAATCTCATTGTATATAATTTTCATTGTTCCTTACTTTTCCTCTACATACTGTTTGAGGGTTGGGACCTTCTGGGAGTTCATGGTTCTTGCAAACCCTCAGGTCCTGCACAGCCAGTGCTATACAGAAACGGGCTCCCAACAAGTGAGGTTGCTCACAGCCTTGGCTGTGAATCATGGGCCTGAATGCGAATGAGCTCCACTCTTCACTTGCTTCTGAGATTCTCACCTCACAATTTTTCTTCTTGTTTAGAACATATTCTTAACATTGGCTCCCCCTATTTTCTGAGCTCAGTGAACCCAAACCAAACCCGTTGCCATTGAGTCGATTCCAACCCATAGTGACTCTATAGGACAGAGCAGAATTGCCCCATAGGGTTTCCAAGGAGCGCCTGGTGGATTTGAACTGCCAACCTTTTGGTTAGCAGCCGAGCTCTTAACCACTGCATCACCAGGGCTCCGAGCTCAACGAAGAAGACATAAAATGGTTGTGTTTCCAGGCCGTCCCACTGAAGTCTATTTCACATTGTGATGAATGGGGATGAGGTTCCTAGGCTAGCCTATCAAAGTCTATTTATTCCACAGCACAACACACCTAAATAATGGTACCATGATTTTGTTCTCCTTAATTATAAGGTGGATTCTTCCTCTGGTCATGGACCTTTGGTTGCTCTGGGTAAATACCCTGCTGGTTCAGCTAGAGCCATGGAACCTTGACCTTGCTAGAGATCCCCATGGGGGGAGGGGCATCCTACCATGATTCCACGGTTGTTTGATATATAGTGATCAAGGTCTCAGGTTAGCCCACTGGCGTCACTGGGATGCATAACAACAATTATCTGTGGTCTTGCTCCTAGGCTTGCCCACCACCACCAGTCTAGAACTGTAATATACTGAGCCAGGTTCCTGTGTCCACTCACCATACCTATGTCACACTGTGATGCCTAGTGTCCAGAAGGCCAGGCTAGCCCACCGTAGCCTTTCTAATCCACAGGGCACGGAATACTATGAAATCTGCCCAGCTTGATCACGTCTTTTGGATGAGACATGGAGGGGTGAGGAGGACTGAATTGTCATCGGGAAGCCAGGGACTAGTTACAGTTTCATCAAGGATGCCCCTTTCCTGACCCCACCACTCCCCGCTGACTGTGGGGGTCCTTATCCCTCTTATGAGGCTTCCAAGGAATGTGGGGTTGCTGGGTGTTCCTGTGGTGGCCAAGCCCCAGCATGAGGCTGGAGTGGAGCTTGGGTTACAGAGGGGGATGGGGAGCTGGCCGGGAGGGGCATTTCTGTTGGGTCCAACTGGAGGGGCTCTCCTAGGTAACAACTAGGACATTGGCTCCTCCTAGCAAAAGGCCTCAGGGGACCGAAGGGAGGGGATAGTAGAAGGATGACTGCAGTGTTTAACTCTCAAAAGGGAGGGTAATTCTGGTATGGAGTTTCAGTAACATCAATAACAGATGAAGCACCATAACGACAGCAATAATAGTAATGTTAATTTTCCAAACTACCACCTGTCTGTCGGGCTGTCATACCATGATGGCTTGAGTGTTGCTATGATGTTGGAAGCTATGACATCAGTATTTCAAGTACCAGCAGGGTCACCCATGGTGGACAGGTTTCAGCAGAACCTCCAAATTCAGACAGACGAGGAAGAAAGGCCCAGAGATCTACTTCTGAGAATTAGCCACTGAAAACCCTATGGATCACAACAGAATATTGTCCAATATGGTGCTAGAAGATGAACGCCTTAGGTTAGAAGACACTCAAAATACACAGTGGCCACAACAATGGATTTGAACATACCAACGATCACGAAGATGGTGAAGGACTGGACAATGTTTTGCTGTTGCACATAAGGTTGCCATGAGTCAGAGCCGACTTGATGACAACTAACAACAACAACAATTATCTAAAAAATGTAACTCAAACCAAGTCACCTGCTAAAAACCCTTCAATGGCTTCCCACTGAGGTGCCCTGGTGGTGCAGTGGTTAAGTGCTCAGCTGCTGACCGAAAGGTCAGTGATTCAAACCCATCAGCAGCTCCATGGGAGAAAGATGTGGCAGCCTGCTTCCGTAAAGATTACAGCCTTGGAAACTCTATAGGGCAGTTGTACTCTGTCCTATAGGGTCTCTGTGAGTTGCAGTTGACTTGATGGCAACAGCTTTGGTTTTGGTTGACTTCGCATTGCTTTTAGCAGAAAGTACCAAGCTCCTATTGGCCCTTCGTGATATGGCCTCTTGCTACTTCATCTTCTTCTCATATCAATCCCTTCCTGTCTCCCCCTTCCCTGTCCACCGTCTACTCCATTTCACCTCCACTGCTACAGCCACACAGATCTCCTTTCACTTCCTTGAGGAGACCCTGGGTGGTGCAGACAATTAATATGCTTGCTGTTAACCAAAAGGTTGGAGGTTCAAGTCCACCCAGAGATGCCTCGGAAGGAGGCATGGTGATCTACTTTTGAAAAATCGACCATCGAAAATCCTTTGGAGCATAATTCTACTCTGACACCCATAGGGTCACTGTAAGTTGGAATCAACCCACCAGCAACTGGTAGGGACTAACCATACCCATATTTCAACTGCCCCAGAAGAGGGAAGACATTTGTCAATGTTGGATGAATTACGACTTTACCACAGCGTGGGTGGGCTGGGTGGGAAGGAGGCAGGGAACAGGAAAGTGCACTGGAAAAGGGGTGGGGTGGAAGCCCGGTGCTACTACTAATGCTGTGTGTTCTCAGAGAGCTCTCTGGTCCTCTCTGCGTCTCAGTTTCCCCAGCTGGAAAGTGAAGTTGGACCGGGAGACTGCTAATCTGAGTCCCCTTTCAGCTCGCCCATTCTGCAGTGACAGAGGCTTACGGAAGAAGAGGTTTGGTTTCAGCTGAATGAACACTCTAGAAAAGGCAGCCTTCAAGGATCTGCTTTGGCAGATGTGTCAAACAGTTGTGGCTTGTGATTCTCCAGGCGTCATGGATTGAATTATGTCCCCCCAAAATGTGTGTATCAGTTTGGATGGGGCCATGACTCCCAGTATTGTGTGATTGTCTACCATTTTGTCATCTGATGTGATTTTCCTGTGTGTTGTAAATCCTGCCTCTGTGATGTTAATAAGGGGGTAGCAGTTATATTAATGAGGCAGGACTCAATCTATGGGATTGGATTGTGCCTTGAGCCAGTATATTGTGGGATATAAAAGAGAGAAGCGAGCAGAAAGACAGGAGGACCTCATACCACCAAGAAAGCAGTACATACCACCAAGAAAGCAGAGTGCATCATTTGGACCCAGAGTTCCTGCAGAGAGAAGCTCCTAGTCCAAGGGAAGATTGATGAAAAGGACCTTCAACCAGAGCCGGCAGAAAGAGAAAGCCTTCCTCTGGAGCTGGTGCCCTGAATTTGGACTTCTAGCTTCCTAAACTGTGAGAGAGTAAATTTTCCTTTGTTAAAGCCACCCACTTGTGGTATTTCTGTTACAGCAGCACTAGATGACTAAGACGCTGGGGTTTTTCCCGGTGCAATCTCCTTGCCTCCCCCTTCCTCTGAACTGTTTAGTGATGTGGCCGTGGGCTTCCTGTGTCTGTAAGCATGTGTGGATCTTCACTGAGGTCTGGGCATGGGCCTGGCTTGTAGCGGTGCTCAATGTATGGCTGTCAGGAGGGGGACCTTTTCCCGATGCGGAAACTGAGGCACAGAGAGGTCTGAGAGGAAACAGTAATCAACAAAATAATCCACCTGTTATGGCATTTCTGCACAGCCTTCCTTGGGAAAGGAGGGACTTTATATGTTTGCAAATTAGATGGATTTTTCTTCTTACCTGAACCCAAATCAACAAGCTGGATGAGGTCAGTGAGGGGCACTGTTTTCCCACCAGAATGGCTTTCAGGAGAGAAGCCAGACAACCGTCCTTCTTACTAGGAGCTCACACCCATTCCCTGTCTATCCGTTCTAACCAAACACTGATGGCTTCTGGCTTAAAGAATCCCTGAGTGGTGGAACCAGTTAATGTGCTCAGCTGCTTACCAAAAGGTTAGAGGTTCAAGTCCAGCCAGAGGTGCCTCAGAGGAAGGTCCTGGTGATCTATGTCTAAGAATCAGCCACTGAAAACCCTATGGAGCACAGTCTACTCTGACACATGTGGGGTCGCCTTGCTTTGGAGTCGCCTTGAGGGCAAATGATTTTTACTTCTTTGAATATTTCGAACTTGTCTACCCCTGCACTGGCTACTTTCTCTCTCTGGAGTGCTCTCCCCCTGGCTCCTTGCCAGGATCAATACCTTTCTCATCCACCAGGCCATGCGTAGATGGGCCTCCTTAGTAGCCCTATGGAGCCCTGGTGGTGCAGTGGCTAAGAGCTCAGCTGCTAACCAAAAGGTTGTCAGTTCGAATCCACCAGTCGCTCCTTAGAAACCCTACGGGGCAGTTCTACTCTGTCCTATAGTGTTGGTATGAGTCGGAATCGACTCAACGGCAACGAGTTTCATTTTAGTAGCCCTATGTCATTGATATTTACTTATTGGCTTGTTGCTTATCTCCCTGGATGAGACTGTCTGCTCTGTGAGGGGCCTTGCTCCCGTGGTTGCGTGGACACTGTGCTGCCTTTATAACATCGTGGCACTAAGCACTGGGAAGTGCCAGGACACGGTGGACCCTTGTGATTTGCTCCAACAGCTTCTAAGTCCTTGGCAGAGATTCTCTTCCTACCTCCAGCGCACACTTCCTGTCCCTCCATTCCCCTTTCAGGCACAAGATGGCGCTCTAAACCTGGTCGTTAAGAAAGAGGAAGCAGACACTTGAATTGTGCTATGCTCCCCTCTGCTTGCTCTGGGACAAATGATTAACGTGCTTGCTGCTAACAGAAAGGTTGGAGGTTCAAGTTCATCCAGAGGCACCTTGGAGGAAAGGCCTGGCGATCTACTTCCAGAAAAATCAGCCATTGAAATCCCTCTGACACACATGGGGTTGCCATGAGTCAGGGTCGACTTGAGAGCAACTGGTCCTGGTGCTGGTCCTTGCTCTCAGCACCTGGTCATGAAGGGGCAGAGGAGTTGAGCTTGACAGTGGTGAGAAGGTAGGAAGAATCAGCAGCCAGTCCCTTCTTCCTGCTGGGGCAGCAGTGCAGCTTGGTCTGCCTTCTTGACAGTGGCCACTGTGCCTAATTGTCTCTGGCAGGTGTTTATAGTCCTGGTGACTGGTGTAAGCCAAGCATGGTGAACTCACTGCCCCTTTGCTGGTGATCACCATGGGGGTGGATACGTGAACAGTTCTAGAACAGGGGTCGGCCTGTGAGCTAAGAATGGTTTTGACATTTTTGAAAGGTAGTAGAAATACAATCAGAATGTTCCTTAGAAGCAAGGATGGAGAGATTTCCACTTGCTAATGTACATGTCACCAGGAAAGACTAATCGCTAGAAAAGGACATCGTGTTTGGTAAAATAGAGGGCCAACGAAAATGAGGGAAACCTTCCAGGAGGTGGATTGACACAGTGGCTGCAACAATGGGCTGGAACATATCACCGCTCATGAAGGTGGCACAGGATCGGGTAGCGTTTTGTTCTGTTTTACGTAAGGTCACCATGAGTCAGTGCAGACAGGATGGCAACTAACAACGACAACACAAAAAAAGAAGAATATGCTACAGGAACCATATGTGGCTGCAAAGCCTAAAATATTGACTCTCTGGCCCTTTACAGGAGCCCTGGTGGCACAGCAGTTAAGGGCTCGGCTGCTCACCAAAAGGTCGGCAGTTTGAATCCACCAGCCACTCCTTGGAAACCCTATGGGGCAGTTCTACTCTGTCCTATAGGGTCCTATGAGTCAGAATTGACTCAACAGCAACAGGTTTGGTGTTTTGGTTTTGGCCCTTTACTGGAAACGTTTGCTGACCAGTGTTCTAGACAACAAGAGGTAAGAGGACTCTGGGTGTTCCAGGCTCGTCTTGTGCTTTCCCAGCCCCAGCTCTGATATCACCTGTCTCTCCAAGGAGCTCTGGGTCCTGTGAATCAATGATGGTATTCACAGAGAAAATCTGGGGACCCTGTGGATACTGGATAACACTTAGGCAGCAGCATGAAACTTGGAGCAACGTCTGTTCATACACAAATTAGCCAAGCCAATGAATGCTGGGCTAAGCGGCAGGGAGAAATAACCCCCACAGCCCCGTGAAGCATGCTACTCACTCCTGCAAAGCCCCATGCAGACTGGCAGGTTCTCCTCCAGCCAGTCACTCGGGGATCCAGGCTGATTCCTTCTTGGCTGCTCTGCTGTGTCCACACGTGGCCGACACGGACAGGGCTGTTGAGTCATGATAGTTTGTCGGTGTTAGGTGGTTCACCGTTAGGGGTAGAAAGGTAAGGACATAAATCATGACACTTCAGGGGACTTTCGAGCTGTAAGAAGTAGGTACAAACAGTTTCTGTGCTTGGCTGCTAACCAAAAGGTTGGAGGTTTGAATCTACCCAGAGGTGCCTCAGAAGAAAGGCCTGGTGATTTACTTCTGAAAAACCAGCCATTGAAAACCCTATGGAACACAGTTCTACTCTGATACACATGGGGTTGCCATAAGTCAGAGTGAACTCAACGGCAACTGGTACTGGTAGAGCGGATGGATAAAAAGTGTTGGCTATCAGAGCCACTTTTGAATAATGTAAACAATGGCTTGCATTTATTGGGACTGTGTAGCTGACATGTTTGATAAAGTGGAGGGTCAGCAAAAATGAGGGAAAGCCTCAGTGAGATGGGTTGACACCACAGCCACAACAATATGGGCTCACACACATCAAAGATCATGAAGGTGGTGCAGGACCAGGCAATATTTTGTTCTCCTCTATACAAGGTTGCCATGACTCGGAGCTGAACCAAAGGCAACAACTTCAGTGAACTTTCTGGAAATGGCTGCTTCCGCCTTCTGTGTTCCTGAGCTGGGGAGGAGGAGGACCAGGGACTGATCTGGTTTGAAGAGGAGGCCTCTGGGTCACTGTCAGTGGGCTTGTGCTTGAGGTGGCTTTTCCAGCCTCAGGGGCAGAATGTGGATGGACCATTCCCACTTTTCTGCCTGGTCACCACTGTGTTAAGCTGAGCACATTGGAAGGGCTGGTGGCTGGGGAGCTCAGGGTCTACTTCTAGCCAGGGAACCAAGCTTTTCTTGGTGTAATACAGAAGTGAGTCTTGTGAAGCCAGCAGTGGCAGCAGCAGCCGCAAAATCCACTTTTCTATTGATTTTACCATTTCTCTCACTGAAGCAAATCCAATTTAAAAAATATATCTTCAGAAAAAGGAGGATTAGTGAACTCAAATAGAAGACTATTTGCTAACTGGATTAGGGAAACCCCTTGGTGCTAATGTGTTCTGAGAAAAATCCTCTTAGTACAATTTTGCCAGAGCCAAGCAAGAGAAAAGATCATTCCCTTGTTGCCATTCCCCGAGAGCAGGGCTCTGGCTGGATAATACTTGGGAAGGAGTTTGTTAGCTGCTTAGCTGGTTAGAATCCCTGCTGATGAGGCTGAGGTCTGAGGTTAACTCGATGACACTCCTCAGCTTTCAGTGGTTCTTAACTCTGCCCATCTCTTTAAAAAAAAAAAAGTGTGAAAGAGTTTGGGTGGGAGGGGCAGCCACCACTTACACAAAATCGTCACCCCAGCCAGGCAAGCAGCTGGAGGAGCCCTCCCCGGGGAGAGGGGAGAGACAGGTAACCTGTGTATTATTACCTTGTGTGCATAAGGTCTTCCTGATATAGCGAAAATGCTTGTTCTCCAAAGATGGTGAGAAACACGCTCACATGGATAACATAGAGAATGCCCGCTGAGTTCTGAAAATCTACCCTTTCACACACGAGGTTTCCTGCCTCTGAGCCTTGGCACATGCTGTTCCCTCTGTTTGGGATGCCCTTCTCCCTGGGAGGCTGGTGAATCCCTTTCTGTCCTCCAGCTCGAGTGCCCTGTCTTCTGTGCAGCCCTTTCCAGTGCTGCCCACCCAAGCAGGCAGTCCAGCCCCTGGTTCTCACGCCCCCACTGAACCTTGTACCTTCCTTGCTCTAGTTAGGGCTTTGCTCATTGCAAGGGCAACTGAAATGCAACTCAGACATGTTGTAGCCAAAGGGTAATTTATTGGCTTTTGTAACTGCAAATACCAGGGCGCGACTGTACCTACTGAGGTGTTCCAAGATGGTATTTTCTCTTCTCTCTCTCCTCTCTTTCTCCTTTTTCTTTTTTTCCTCCCTTGCTCCTCCTCCCCTTCCTTATCCTCCTCCTCCATTAATAATTCTTCTCCTTCTCCTTCTCCTCTCTGACTCCTCCTCTTCCTCTTCTTGTTCTTTTTCTTTTCTTCCCCCTCCTCCTCTCTTCCTTCTCCTTGTTCTTCTTCCTCTTTCTATTTTTCTCTTTTCTCTGTGTGGGTCCTCCTGCTCGTCTTCCTCCTCCTCCTCCTTCTTCTCTCTCAGTTTTGCTGTTTTCTCTGTGTGGATTTATTCCCTTCTGCCACAGATAAGGAAGATGCCTGCCAGCAATCCGAAGCCCTTAACATCCCAGCTCAGCCACCCCAGCAGAAAGAGACTCAACTTTGCTCCACAGCGTCTGGAGAACAATCCTGACAAGAACTCCATCTGACCTGTGTGGGCCATGTGCCCACACCTCAATCCACTGCCGAGGTCAGGAAAATTCAGCATGATAGCTGGTACTTCCTAGGCCATGTGTCATCCTGTAGTTAAGGTGAGGGAAGGGCAGGTTGGTGTGTAATGTCCAAGCCAGCTCCCTCACAGAGCCGACAGTGGACGCTGCCTGTTGTCTGGGAGCGCAGCTGGGCGCTAGACCAGAGCCTCTCCACGTGGCCTCTTCGTGCGGCTTCAGCTTCTCACAGCACAGTGGCTGGGGTCCAACAGGGAGAGTCTCGACCTTTCAAGTAGCAGGCGAGCAGGCGAGCAGGTGCAATGTAATGTAATAACAAGGGTCCTTAAAAGTGGAAGAAGGATTTAGAAGACAGAACCTGAGAGATGGCAGCATGAAAAAGACTTGCCTCAACACTGCTGACTTTGAAAATGGAGGAACAGAGCCATGAGCTAAGGAATGCAGCAGCCTCTGCTGTTGTTGCTGTTGTTAGGTGTCGTCAGGTCAGATCCAACACATAGCCACCCTATATACAACAGAATGAAACACTGGCCGGACTTGCACCATCCTCACAATCGTTGCTGTTTGAGCCCACTGTTGCAGCCACCGTGTCAGTCCATCTCATTGAAGGGTCTTCCTCTTTTTTGCAGACCTTCTACTTTACCAAGCATGATGTCCTTCTCCAGGGACTGGTCCCTCCTGATAACATGTCCAAGTATGTGAGACAAAGTCTTGCCATCCTTGCTTCTAAGGAGCATTCTGGCCGTACTTCTTCCAAGACAGATTTGTTCGTTCTTCTGGAAGTCCATGGTATGTTCAATATTCTTCGCCAACACCATTATTCAAAGGCATCAATTCTTCTTTGGTCTTCCTTATTCATTGTCCAGCTTTCGCATGCGAATGAGGCAATTGAAAACACCATGGCTTGAGTCAAGGGCCCCACAGGCCTCAAGAAACTGCAAAAGGCAAGAAACCGGATTCTCCCCTGAAGCCTCCAGAAGGAATGAAGATCTGCTAACACCTTGATTTTAGCCCAATGAGACCCATTTCGGACATCTGACCTACAGAACTGAAAGATAATAAATGTGTGTTGTTTTAAGCCCCTGCATTTGTGGTAATTTGTTACAGCAGCAATAAGGTACTAATACAGGTGGAAAAGCAACTTCCCCTAGAAGCAGCTTTAATGAGGTTCATTCCCCAGGTCTTAGCACTGCACCATGGACCTTCTTACCACTGATACTCAGCCTGTATACACCCTGATAGAAGTCCCTGAGTGGCACAAATGGTTAAGTGCACGGCTACTAATGACGGGTTGGTCATTCAAACCCACCCAGACCTCGGAAGAAAGTCCTGGTGATCTGTTTCCAAAAGGTCACAGTTATTGAGAACTGTAGGGAGCCAAGTTCTTCTCTGTATCACATGGAGTCACCATGTGTCAGAATTAACTCAACAGCAACTAGTTTGGTTTTGGTTTATGCACCACTATGGCTCCACCAGTTACTAAAATATTTCCATGCCATTTGGTAAAAAGCCGCTTCTCTGTGCCCTCTGAGTCCCCTTTGCTAACCTGGATGCTTCAAACCTTCTCTTAGGACTCCCCCAGACTGCCCTACCACCAGCAATGAAAGGGTTAATGCTGGCACAGTACGGATGCTCTGGAACCTGTACTATGATTGGTCAGTGTCCATGGTCTATTTGTTAGAGTTTTGGAACCTCAACCCTATATACTCCCTTGAAAACTGTTTCTTTCTACAGTGAAAGAGTCAGGGTTGGGAGCCAGTGCCTGGGTATGCTGCTGCCCTAGCTTTTTAGTCTCTCCTGTCATCCTGGAAGTTTCAGAACTCTTATTAAACCAAAAACCCATTGCCGTTGAGTCAAACTGCCCCACAGGGTTTCTAAGGCTGTAATCTTTATGGAAGCAGACTGCCCCATCTTTCTCCCATGGAGCAGCTGGTGGGTTCCAACCACTGACCTTTTGGTTAGCAGCCAAGTGCTTAACCACTGCACCACCAGAGTTCCTTAGAACTCTTATTACTGGGGCTTAAATATTGGAGATGTGAGAGCCCCAAGATATCATTCTATCTGGGGGATTTTAACTCAAGGCACATGGGACCTAGAATAAATTCTAAAGTCCTTGCCATGGCCAACAGGGCTCTCCTCCTTCTCCATTACATACCTCTTTGCTACATGTGAGCTACTGTGCTACACCCACCTCATTCTGTCTCAGGGCCTTTGCACTGGCTGTTTTCCTCTTCTGGAATGGTCGACTCCCATTGCATCTTTCACCTCATTGTATGCTTCTCATCCTTCTGATTCCAGAGAGACATTCTTTGGCCACATGTTTGGAGCAGCTTATTCCTCCAGCCCAGCCACTCTCTAGTTCCTTTATTATGTTTTTCTTCACAGCTCTTAACACTCTACAAAATTATTTTACTTCTAAAAATGTTTATTATTTGTCTCCTCTCTAGAATGTGAACCCCAGGAGGACAGGGAACCTATTTTTGACTCTTCTCATAACCCCAAGGCCTAGGAGAGGGCTCGCACCTAGCTCAAACAGCGATTTTGTGCTAATTAGATGCAGATACCCCTATCTCAATACATTTTACTGTCTTCTTCTGGAAATTTTTTATGATCACTGTATTAGTTTCCTAGAGCTGCCGTAACAAACCACAGCCTGGATGACTTAAAACAACAACAACAACAAAAACAAAACAAGAAATTTATTCTCAAACAGTTCTAGAGGCTCGAAGTCTGAAATCAAGGTGTCAGCGGGGCCGTGCTCCCTCTGAAGGCTCTAGGGAAGAATTCTTCCTTGCCTCTTCCTAGCTACTGTGGTTGCCGGCACTCCTTGGTGTTCCTTGGCTTGTAGTAGCATCACTCCAACCTCTGCCTCTGTCTTCACGTGGTCGTCTTCCCTCTGTGTCTGTGTCTCTTCTCTTCTCTTCTTTTTATAAGGACACCAGGTATATTAGATTTAGGATCCATTCTAATCCAGGAGGAGCCCTGGTGGCACAGTGGTTAAGAGCTCGGCTGGTAACCAAAAGGACAGCAGTTCGAATCCTCCAGCTGCTCCTTGGAAACCCTATGGGGCAGTTCTACTCTGTCCTATAGGGTCACTATGAGCTGGAACTGACTCAACGGCAATGGGTTTGGTCTGGTTTTTGGTCTAATCCAGTATGACCTCATCTTAACTTTACATCTGCAAAGACCCTGCTATGGATTGAATTGTGTTCTCCCAAAATATATGTTGAAATCCTTATCCTTGTACCTATGGTTTCAATCCTATTTAGAAATAGAGTTTTTCTTTTGTTACATTAACGAGGCCATATCAGAGTTGGATGGATCCTAAACCTAATTTCTTCTGAGTTATAAAAAGAGCTGAATGTAGACACAGAGACACACACACAGGGGAAGATGGACAACATGTGATGACTGTCTACAAGCAAAGTAATGCCAAGGATTGCTGGCAGACACCAGAACTATGAGAGAGGCTACAGCAGGAACTGACACAGCCAAGATCCTGATTTGGACTTCTCTTAGCCTCTAGAACTGTGAGAAAAGAAACTTCTGTTCTTATAGGCACCCACTTGTGGTATTTCTGTTACAGCAGCCCTAGGTGACTAAGACAGACTCTATTTCCAAATGTCACATTCTGAGCTTCTTTGGGTGGGGGGGCAGGACATGAAATTTTGGGAGCTATTCAGCTCAGTACAATCACTACACAAAGTTACCATGACTCTGATTTGGACATCCAGTACAGGGGGCTCCCACATAATAGGTCCTCAATAAATCCTTATTGAATGCATGCATGGATCAAATTCAAGGGGTGCAGAACTATCGAAAACCAAGTTCAAAATTGTGTGGTGAGTTGTGTGTGTGCCTTTGTCAATGGATTGGATTGATGGTGCATTGATTTCACAGTGTTGGGCACAGAGTGCCCATTTCTCACTCATTTACCAATGAACACTTTCCAAGCACTCACTCATTGTGTTGGTTTGGGGAATTCTAACATGAATAAGACACAGTCCCTTGACTTAAGTGGTTCAGAGTCTAGACAGCCAGACAACTATACAAACCGATGGTCACAATACAATGTCATAGTTATTGCAATACACAGGGACACCCACTCAGTCCAGAAGAGTCAGGAAGGCTTCCTGGAGAGGAGACGTTTGAGTTAAATCTAAAAGGAACGCAGAAGGAGGGAAAAGTAGTAACCTTCTTAAGTGTTATACACAACTTACAAAGCCATGACCCAGGTGGCCCAATCTCAAAATAGTGTTGTGTTCAAGAAGCACAACCCAAGGGTAATTTCCAAAGTCAACTCTTCCATTTCTTAAATGTTGTGAAGGCAACAGGGATTCCCCTTTCCTCTCCTTGCCACTCTCCTCACATACCCCAGTTCCTTCATCTTTTTCACATCAAAAGTCCCCAGGGAAATTGCCTCTCCGCCCTCCCTCCTCCCCCAGCTTTTAGTCCTTCTGAATTCTCTCTGTCTGCTCGTTACTGTCAAGACAAATGCAGTCTCTTTCTTCTGGGATCATTCTTTCCTCCTCCAGCCTCCTAGGTCCAACAATGCACTTACTCTCTGAATCTCCATCACAACAGCCAGAGAGGAATCCTGCTTGTAGAGCAGCCCAGGGCAAGGAATTGCACAAGTTTGGCCCAAGGCACTGAGCATTCATTAATTAATTCCTTGAATCTCATCACACTTACCTTTTAAAATCCTCAAACCTAATTTATGAGGTAATGACTATTATTACCTCCTGTGGTGCGGTGGATCGCTACTGTGTGGCCTTTCTTGCCATAGTCTTGTAACTCCCATCCAAGTGACTGAGTAGTTGCGGCCCACCAAGGGGATTGGTCTGTTTTGCCATCCTGCTAGGCTTAAAACAGAGCCAATTCTAGAGCAGAGAGAGGATCTCACTATCACCAAGGAAGAAGAGCCAGGAGCAGAGTGTGTCCTTTGGAACTGGGATCCCTGAGCTGTAAAGCTCCTGGAACCAGGAGACCAAGAGAGGGATAGAGATAGAGCTAGAGAGAGAGAGAGAGAGAGAGAGAGAGAGAGAGCACCATGACACTGAAGACGCCAAGACGTGGTGGCAGAGAAACGGTGGCAGCAAAGGCAGGATATCGGCCAGAGAGACTGGCAGGAGATGGTGCATTGGGCTTCCTGACCAGTGGAGCAAGAAAGCTGAGTTCCTTCGGACAGGAAGCTTGCTGGCGGAGTAGGGTGCCTCCAGGCACTTGGTGGAGCTAGGTTTGCTGACCCACAGAGGTAGAGCTGAATGCCTTTGGGCCTAGGCTTGCTAGTGGAATGGGGTGCCTTGGGCATTTATCAGCACAGCTAAAAGAGCTTTGTAACACTTGCCCAAGCAGGGCAGAGGCAAAGGGTCCAGACAGAGGCCTGTCTGCAGGCACAGCTGAGAAGAGGCTGTCCTGATGGAAGAACTGTATCCTGAGCATTCCTGAACCTGAGTTGTAGCCTGTCACTTCCCTAATAAACCCTGTAACTGTGAGTATGGTCTGTGAGTTTTGTGTGGCCATTGCAACGAATTATCAAACTCAGCAGAGAAGTAGAGAATACTGTGGGAGGGATAATTGGTGTCAGAATTGGTAAAGATGGCAGAGAGGGGAGGGAATCAGCCTTGAGCTGTTTATCTTGATCCTCCTTCTGCTTTGTGAAGTTTCAGGAGGTCATTTTGCAGATGAAGAAACTGAAGCTCAGAGAAATCAAGTAACTTGCCCAAGATTCCACAGCTAGTTAATGCCTCCTTTTCCTGCCTGCCATGCCTTTTCTTCTCTCTGCCTTCTCCTTTGCCTACTTAACTCTGATTTCAACTCCAAAAGAAACCTCCCCAGGAAGCTTTCCCGGACCATCTTGTCTTGTTCATTCCTACCCATTGTATGCTTTCACAGTGCTGTGTACTCTTCTATTACAGCAGCTGTCACAGTGGTAACTGTACACGTCTTTGGATAATTCTTGGGTTAAATTTTATCTCCAATACTAGACTGTAAGTTCTTCGCGGGAGGTACAATAGATTTTTTCCCCACACCACTGTGTCCCCTAAAATAGCATCTGGGACATAGTAGATGCTCAACAAATATTTGCTGAATACAAGAATGAAAAGCTGTAATTCCAGTTCCCTGTCTCCAAACACAAGTTATTTTCTGGCATCATGAGTGGATGTTCTCCAGGAGAACCAGATAGGATGAAGGTCACTCCAGGGTGAGGAATTAGCATATGACCCATTTGGGGAATTATAATTGGTGTTCTTTTTTTGGGAGTGGTGGTGATTTGAATCCAGGTTGCACGTGGAGGAGTGGAGGAGAGGTAGGAGCAGTGGAAAGAGCAAGATGATTAAAAGACCTAGGGTACTCGACCAAGGATTCAAATCACATGGAGCTACTGACGGCTTTTCAACTGAGGGGTGACATGATCATACTTACATTTAAGGCCGATTGCCCTGCCTACCATTGAGTTAAGAATGGATAGAAGATCAAGGCAGGGCCTGGAGGCTAGGATTTGTTATTGTTAGTTGCCATTGAGTTGGCTCCAGCTCATGATGACCTTATATATGATAGAATGAAATGTTGCCTTGTCTTGAGCCATCTTTATGATCATTGATATGCTGGAGTTCATTGTTGCAGCTATTGTGCTAATCCATCTCATGGAAGGTTTTCCTTGGCCCTCTAAATCAGCAAACATGATGTCCTTCCCTAGCAGCTGGTCTTTCCTGATGACGTGTCCAAAGTAAGCAAGCCGAAGTCTCGCCATGGTCTTTTCTATGGAGCATTCTGGTTGGAATTTTTCCAAGACTGGAGGCTAGGACAGTATCATCATAATACAGGTTAGAGACAATGTTAGTGATGGAGACGAAAAAGTGGAAAGATGTGGTTGAGCTCCTAGGAGATAGGGAGCGAGAGGAAGTAAGTACATCTCTCCAGTTTTAGCCTTGGGCCCCTGGGCAGGTGGTCTTGCCCTCTCCAGAGGCAGAAAGCACTGAAGCGGGGGAAAAGGCTGTGTTTACGGCTGAGCAGGCTGAGTGTGGGATGCTGGGGTACTTGCAGGTGTTGGTCCGGGGTGCAGGTAGGCCTGGGTGGAGAGAGACTAGTGAGGGGACGAGAAAGCCTAGTCCGTTTATAGACCTCACTGCACCTCAGGCGAGCAGTCAGCCTGTCTTACTTGGTTGGAAACAGGCAGCATGATGCTATCTCATCCGTTTCTCTCTCCAGTTACCTTCAGCCGAGTTTAACACCACCAGAGTGATTTGAACGTTCACAAAGGCTTGGGAGGGATGGGAAAATCAGTGTTTTCTCACCATTATTTATTTTTTTTTCAAGGCTGTGTCTTAGTCCTAATTCAGGGCGCCAGCTTCCAGGGAAGTCTTTCTCTATCAGTTCTTGGGAAAGGTCCTTGTCATCAATCTCCCCCTGGTCTAGGAGCTTCTCAGCACAGGAACCCCGGGTCCAAAGGACAGCTCCTGGCACTTCTTTCTTGGTGGCATGAAGTCCCTCTCCTCTCTGCTCACTTCTCTCTTTTATATCTCAAAAGAGATTGACTTAAAATGCAATCTAATCCTGTAGATTGAGCCCTGCTTCATTAATATAACTGCCTCTAATCCTGCCTCATTAACATCATAGAGATTAGGATTTACAACACACAGGATAATCACACCAGATCACAAAATGGTGGACAATCACACAATACTGGGAATCATGGCCTAGTCAAGTTGATACACATTTTTGGGGGACACAACTCAGTTCATAACAGGTTGTAATTTTTTCTAAATATTGCGTTTTTGGTGAAATTTACAGAGAAAATTAAATTTTCATTTAACGATTGCTATACATATTGTTTGGAGCCCTGGTGGTGCCTGTGGTTAAGCATTTGGCTGCTAACCAAGAGGTCGGCAGTTCAAATTTACTAGCCACTCCTTGGAAACCTTATAGGACAGTTCTACTCTGTCTTATAGGGTTGCTATAAGTCCAAATCAACTCGACGGCAACAGGTTTGGGTTTTTTGGTTTTTATACATATTGTTCAGTGACATTGGCTACATTCTTCACAACGTATCAGCATTCTTGTTATTTCCATTTTGGTTGTTCTGTTTCCATTAATCTAGCTTCCTTGTCCCCTTAGCCTTCTCATCTTTTTTTTTTTTTTTTTAGTTTTTTTTATTGTACTTTAGATGAAGGTTTACAGAGCAAACTAGCTTCTCATTAAACATTTAATACACATATTATTTTGTGACATTGGTTGCCAACTCCACAACATATCAACACTCTCCCCTTCTCGACTTTAGGTTCCCCATTACCAGCTTACCTGTCCCCTCTTGCCTTCTCATCCTTGCCCCTGGGCTGGTGTTTCCATTTAGTCTCGTTTTGTTTTACGGGCCTGTCTAATCTTTGGCTGAAGGGTGAACCTCAGAAGTGACTTCACTACTGAGCTAAAAGGGTGTCCAGGGGAGCCTTCTCATCTTTGGCCTAGGGTAAATGTTAACCATTTGGTTTCATCTAGATGATTATTTTGAGGAGCACAGTACTCATGGGTGATATTCATGAGCCAGTCTGTCATTTCGCTGAAAGGCGACCTCTGGGAGTGGTTTGAGTTCCAAATTTAAAGAGTTTCTCAGGGCATACCATCTTTTTTTTAATTTGGGGTTTGAACCACCATCCAAACCTCAGTTTCTGCTTTGGTTAAACACTGGGATATGAATCTATCCCTCTTATGGTCCGCATGGAGGAGGCTCCCTACCTGCTGAGGCCCCCCCCTCCTGCCCTCTGTGTCCCAAAATTATCCCTTAAATACTTCCCAGTGATTGTGGATTGGAGCGGGGAAGAGGACAGTCTTCCAATGTGTCAGGCTCAGCCCCTGTCTCAGGGTGGGTGATGAGAAGTAGGATCGTGGGGTGGGAGTGGGGAGGTGCTGTTACTGGGAGACATCACCGATTGAGCACTAACTGTGTGCTCCGCACAGCACCAGAGGCTCTTTCTAGATTGTCTCACTGACCGAGTACATCACCTTGAGAAGTAGTAATCATTCCCGCAGTTTGTGAGTTAGGATCCAAGGACAGGTGAAGTCCACGAGGGCGCTCAAGGTCACAGAGCCAGTAATAAAGTCAATATTAGAACTCAGGTCTGTAAGAAATCCAAGGCTGCCCTCTTTACCCTAAAATGCTCACTTCTAGTCTAGAAGACAGCCCTCCCCCTACGTCTCTGTTCTCTTGCCCCTTCCCCAATACCTGCACAGGGCACCAGGGTTAGGCAGGGCACCTTTTCGTTTTCCCAGGTCGCATTCTCCCCAGTACAGAGAGAGGGTCTGGCACTGGAGAGCCCCTTGGACACACAGGCTCGCCCCAGACGCCGGCAGGCGGAGTCCGTAGACGGCGCGAAGAGCAGGTGGGGCAGACGCCTGGCTCGGGGAGCACGGAGGCGCGGGGCGGGAGCGCGGGTCCGGACGCAACGACGGACGTAGGAGGCAACGTGCAGCGCCCGCCCGGCGCCGGCGGCTCGGCCCCCTCCCCCCCGCCCCCTCGGTGGTAGTGCGCTGTCCCTTCTCCAGCTCCGGACCAGAC
>NW_004444086.1:4072272-4109985 GCF_000243295.1 Trichechus manatus latirostris
GAGGAGGAGACCGGGGTCCCCCGCGCTCCCGGGCTGCGGCGCAGCGCACGGTGAGCGCCTCCCGGGGATCAGGGGTCCCTTCGCCGCGGGTCCTGGCGCGCCCCCTGGGGTGCCTGATGGGGCCGCCCGGGGGGCGCAGGGCTGAAGTTGGGACCGCACGCAGCCTGCCCCTGCCGCCCAGCCAGACATGCTGCCGCCGGGGCGCAACGGCAGCGTGGACTCAGAGCGGTTCAGGCGGCAGCCGCGGCTGGTGCAGGAGGGCGCCCTGGGGGGCTCGGCAGGGGCGGCGCCGCTAGGGCCCGCGCAGGTGGTCACCGCCGGCCTCCTGACCCTGCTCATCCTCTGGACCCTGCTGGGCAACGTGCTGGTCTGCGCAGCCATCGTGCGCAGCAGCCACCTGCGCGCCAAGATGACCAACGTCTTCATCGTGTCCCTGGCTTTGTCGGACCTCTGCGTGGCGCTGCTGGTCATGCCCTGGAAGGCAGTCGCCGAGGTGGCCGGGTACTGGCCCTTTGGGGCGTTCTGCAACGTCTGGGTGGCCTTCGACATCACGTGCTCCACCGCCTCCATCCTGAACCTGTGCGTCATCAGCGTGGACCGCTACTGGGCCATCTCCAGGCCCTTCCGCTATGAACACAAGATGACCCAGCGTGTGGCCTTGGTCATGGTCGGACTGGCCTGGGCCTTGTCCATCCTCATCGCCTTCATCCCGGTCCAGCTTAACTGGCACAGGGACAAGGCGGGCACCTGGGGCGGGGTGGATCCTCCATCCAACCTGGCCAACGTGACGGCCTGGGACGAGGCAGGGGAGCCGGAGGCCAGGACGGAGAATTGTGACTCCAGCCTGAACCGAACTTACGCTATCTCCTCCTCCCTCATCAGCTTCTACATCCCGGTAGCCATCATGATCGCGACCTACACGCGCATCTACCGCATCGCCCAGGTGCAGATCCGTCGCATTTCCTCCCTGGAGAGGGCGGCGGAGCACGCGCAGAGCTGCCGGAGCCGCGTGGCCTGCCCGCCGGACGCCAGCCTGCGGGTGTCCATCAAGAAGGAGACCAAGGTTCTCAAGACGCTGTCGGTGATTATGGGCGTCTTCGTGTGCTGCTGGCTGCCCTTCTTCATCCTTAACTGTATGGTCCCCTTCTGCATCGGCCACCCGGAGAGCCCCAGGGCCGGCTTCCCCTGCGTCAGCGAGACCACCTTCGACGTCTTCGTCTGGTTCGGCTGGGCCAACTCCTCGCTCAACCCCATCATCTACGCCTTCAACGCCGACTTCCGGAAGGTGTTTGCCCAGTTGCTTGGGTGCAGACACCTCTGCTCGCGCACCCCGGTGGAGACGGTGAACATCAGCAACGAGCTCATTTCCTACAACCAGGACACCGTCCTCCACAAGGAGATCGCGGCCACCTACATCCACATGATCCCCAACGCGGTGACCCCCGGGGCCGGGGAGGGGGACAAGAAGGAGGAGGGGGGCCCCTTCGATCGCATGTCCCAGATATCTCAGACGTCCCCAGACAGGGACCCTGCCGCCGAATCTGCCTGGGAGCTGGACTGTGAGGGGGAGATTTCATTAGGCAAAATTACACCTTTCACCCCTAATGGATTCCATTAAACTGCGTAAGAAACACCCTTGTGAATCTGTGTAACCAACTGGCCACACACTGGCAAGCATGAACACGCACATACAGACACACACACACACACCCCTACATATTTCCAGTTGCTGCTCAGTTTATCACCTGTTTCTGTGTAGTAGCCCATGTGCTTATAAACCTCCTGAGATTGATTTGCTGTTGACAGAATTGGCTGAGGGGTGTGGAATAAGCTCACAGGTACCCCAGCCCAGCAGAGATGCCCAATGGTCCTGTTAGAGAAAAGAAGGTGAGACTTTGTTTTAAAATATATATATGTACTTGGTACTTAGAAAATGCCCTCACGCCTCCCCTTTTAAGCAAATGGATTGCCCAGTGACTGATTTGGGTCAGAATTGATGTTTAAACCACAGGGTCAGTGTGTGTGTGGTGGTGGCGATGGGGTGGTGGTGGGGGGTGACTTTCCTGTGTCTTGCTTTCTGTGGCCCTGTGATTATGCAATTTCTGTGCAGATAGGTGTCTTTACTACAGCCAAGGAATCCTTCGTGATTTGTTCTGGTGTCTAATAAATACAAATTATGTGGATCATGGGGTGATTATCTTTGCTTTGCCAGATTGGTTTTCAGGAAGGCTCCTGGAGAAACTACGAGTGCATCTTTAAAAAGCAGGGCAGACGTTCTCCGGGTCTGGAAGCCAGCTTTATTTTCTGTAAGGACAGTTTGGCCTTAAAGGTACCAAAGGGAAAAAAACAAAAACAAGCCACCCCTGCCAAAAAAAAAAAAAAAAAAACCATTATCAAATCCGATTCCTAGTGACCTTAGAGCCTTATAGCACAGAGTAGAAATGTCCCATAGGGTTTCCAAGGCTATAATCTTTATGGAAACAGGCTGGATTTGAACTGCCAACCTTTTGGTTAGCAGCTGAGCGCCTACATACTTCACCATCAGGGTTCCTTTTCATAAAGGTACACACAGGGGCAAGTGACTTTGAAGAGCTTCTGATTTCTCTGATTCGTTTTCATGAGATCCACATATCTGAGTCTGTGCTGAAAGCTGGCTTCAGTGCCACAGTGTCTGATCTGCGCTTCTTAAATCTGGGACTCTAATTTTTTTTCTCATCTGGAATTTTCTTTTTGACATAACATCGTGTAAGACAATTCTTCCTATTCGAGACAGATGCTCTCAATTCACTGAAAATATCATCTAGAATAATAGCTAGATCTTTCTTAGTCTCAAACCTTTAGTGTGTTTTCGAGTTCTGTGGTTCTAGATAAACCATGTTTCCTGAAGAGCTTTGAAATGTGTGAGTCGACACGCTTTCAAAAAGAAATCTCATTTCCAAATAGGGGTTATTTGTAGACAGTAATAAATGGGGACATTCATTTTAATGAAAAGGTAGGAGTCAGAGATGAAATTTGGAATGAAATTGAAATTGGAAAATCTGTTGGTTGAGGTGCTTAATGAAAAAGCCCAAATACTCTAATCTTTTTTTTCTCCCAATCTTTTTGTTTTTCCTCTCTGCAATCTGCAAAGAGAAAGGGAACATTTTATTTCCAAACCATTCCAGTGGGGAGCAAATTATTACCATTTGATCTAAATGTGAAGAATGTTAAGGGAAGCAAATGAAATGTGAATATGTAATTCCTTCCAAGTCCCTGCTTTGAAGCTGTCTGATCAAGGACAGTTCAATCAATTTGGGTTTCTTTAAGGATAATGTTATCGTCAGTCTACCAAACAACCACGTCTTGCTCACTGCAAAATGTGCAGTGCCTGGCACACAAATGCTTAGAAAATATTTGTTGAATGAATTGTTTCTGGATTTGGGAGATCGAAGACAAATACTATTTGGTACATTAATTTTCGTATAGGATTTAGTAAAATTGATACTAGAATCTGAAGTCTGTGTTCAGTTTTTGCCTCATGTGAACTGATAGCTAAACAGGCCAGTAAGGCAACATCAGCGGCAAAGAAAAGCACCTTGGTCTAGGATGCAGAGGTGGCTGTGTGACATTGACTGAGTCAATTAACCTCTCTGGACCTCACATTCTGTCGGCATCTGTCAACTGAAAGACTTATACTAGGTCACCGTTTTCCAAATTGTGTTTCATGATGCAATAGGGACCTACAAGATGTTAACTGCTGGAGTCTTTGGTCAAATAAAGGAGCCTGGGTGGTGAAACAGTTAAGTGCCTGGCTGCTAACCAAAAGGTTAGCAGTTTGAACCCACCCAGAGGCCCCGCGGGAAAAAGGCCTAGTGATCTGCTCCCATAAAGATCACAGCTTAGAAAACCCTATGGGGCAGTTCTACTCTGTCACAGGGGGTCACTATGAGTCGGAATCAACTCCACGGCAACTAACAACAACATGGTCAAATAGAAGTCCTTGGGTGGTGCAAATGGTTAACATGCTCGCTGCTAATTGAAAGGCTGGAGGTTCGAGTCCACCCAGAGGCACCTCGGAAGACAGGCCCGATGATCTGCTTCCAAAAGATCACAGCCTTCTACTCTGCACACAATTAACAACAACAACAACATGGTCAAATAGTACAGGGACCTGGGTTTGATTCCTGACCAATGTACCTCATGTGCAGTCACCACCCATCTGTCAGTGATGACTTGTGTGTTGCTGTGATGGTGAACAAGTTTCAGTGGCGCTTCCAGACTAAGACGTACTAGGAAGAAAGGCCTGGGGATATACTTCCAAAAAATCAGCCAATGAAAACCTTATGGAACACTCACGGCGACCCTATGTGTGTCAGGGTAGAGCTGTGCTCCATAGCGTTTTCAGTGGCTGATTTTTCAGAAATAGGTTGCCAGGTCTTTCTTCCGAGGTACCTCTAGATGGACTAGAAACTCCAGCCTTTCAGTTAGCGGCTGAGCGCATTAACCACTTGCACCACCCAGGGACTCCATGGCAAATGCAAAGGCCTGGCAATGGGATTGTGCTAGGCGCAATCAGGGAACAGGCAGGAGTGACAGGTGGAGCGTGATAGGCGTTCATGATAATATAACAGAGCAATGACAGGCACAAATGTATATTAATTCATTTAGCCCTTACAGCCGGTGAGGTGGGTACGTTCATTATGCTTATTTTACAGATGAGGAAATGAAGACACCGATGGGCCAAAGGTCAAGGTCACACAGGGGCAGAGCTAGACGTGAAGCCAGTCAGCCCAGCCACGGAGTCTTTAATCCTAACTGACCTGTGATGGAGAGAGAGGCACCAGGAGGGTCCCCAGTCAGCAGGTGCGCTGGTGCATGGATCGGAGCATTCGGTGTCTTGTTAACTGGCTAATTAACTGGTTAATTGGTTCATTCCTATGTCCACATATAAACAGATCTTCATCACGTGCCTGTTCTGTGCACAGCCTTGTGTTTGGAGGATAGCACAGCTTGGGCCAGTGGGAAAATAGCCCAGTACTGAGCCCTTACCTGCACCCAGATGGGGCCAAGTGCTTTCATGGATGCTGACTTAATCCTTACACTAACCACCTGAGGTGGGTACTATTATTTTTTCCAGTTTACACATGAGGACACTGAAGGTCAGAGAGGTTGTTTGTACAAGGTCGTGTGACTGGTAAGTGGTGGAAGCAGGTTCACACCTAGGCTGGTGGTTCTTAACTAGGGATGATTTTGCACACCCAAGAGGACGTTTGGCAGTGTCTGGGGATGGCCATGGGTTTGGTTTTTTTTGGGGGGAGGAGGGACATTTTTAGGAGTTCCTGGGTGGCATAAATGGTAAAGCGCTTGGCTCCTAAATGAAAGGTTGGCGGTTCAAACCTACTCAGAGATGCCTTGGAAGAAAGGCCTGGCAATCTGCTTCCAAAAGATTGTTGTTGTTAGGTGTCATCGAGTTGGTTCTGACTTATAGCTACCCTATGTACAACAGAACAAAATTGCCTGGTCCTGCACCGCCATCATAGTCATTGTTATGCTTGAGCCACTTGTTGCAGCCACTGCGTCAGTCCATCTTGTTGAGGGTCTTCCTCTTTTTAGTTGACCTTCTACTTTACCAAGCATGATGTCCTTCTCCAGGGACTGATCCTTCCTGATAACCTGTCCAAAGTATGTGAGATGAAGTCTTGCCATCCTTGCTTCTAAGGAGCATTCTGGTTGTACTTTTTCCAAGACAGATTTGTTTGTTCTTTTGGCAGTCCACGGTAGTATTCAGTATTCTTCAACACCACAACTCAAAGGCATTGATTCTTCTTCTGTCTTACTTATTCATTGTTCAGCTTTCGCATGCATATGAGGTGATTGAAAACACCATGGCTTGGGTCAGGCACACCTTATTCTTCAAGGTGACATCCTTGCTTTTTAACACTTTAAAGAGGTCTTTTGGAGCAGATTTCCCCAATGCAGTGAATCATTTGGTTTCTTGACTGCTGCTTCCGTGGGTGTTGGCTGTCGATCCAAGTAAAATGAAATCCTTGACAACTTCAATCTTTTCTCCATTTATCATGATGTTACTTATTGGTCTAGTTGTGAGGATTTTTGTTTTCTTTATGTTGAGGTGTAATCCATACTGAAGACTGTGGTCTTTAATCTTCATCAGTAAGTGCTTCAAGTCCTTTTCACTTTCAGCAAGCAAGGTTGTGTCATCTGCATAACGCAGGTTGTTAATGAGTCTTCCTGCAATCCTGATGTCCCATTCTTCTTCATATAGTCCAGCTTCTTGGATTATTTGCTCAGCATACAGATTGAATAGGTATGGTGAAAAGATACTACCCTGACGCACAGCTTTCCTGACTTGAAACCATGCAGTATCCCCTTGTTCTGTTTGAACGACTGCCTCTTGATCTATGTATAGGTTCCTCCAAAAGATTACAAATATTGAAGACTCAATGGAGTGCGGTTCTAGTCTGACACGCATGGGGTTGCCATGAGTTGGAATTGACTTGATGGCAACTGGTTTGGTTGGGGACATTTTTGGTTGTCACACTGGGGATGTTGCTCCTGACAGCTGGTGGGTAGAAAGCCAGGGATGTTATCAAACATCCTACAATGCATGGCACAGCCCCCTACAAAGAATTTTCTGGCCCAAAATGTACATAACACTAAGATTGAGGAGCCCTGACCCAGGCTGATGGACTCCAGGTCCCGCTGCCTCACTGAAAAGGCAAGCTGCGTAGGCTTTGAAGCTCCACAGCCCTGACTCCAAATCTTAGCTCCACTGTTTTTTTCTGAATTGTCTGAATTTGGCCACTTCTCCAAGCTTCTGTTTCTTTATCTAAGAAATGGGCACATCAGCTCCAGAGGATTGGGGTGAGGATTAAATACATGTGTATAACATGAACGTTATTATTATTTTAAATAGATTTTATTTTTTAGAGCAGTTTTAGGTTTAAGAAAAATTGTACAGAAAGTACAGAATTCCCATATAACTTCTCTCCACCTTGTACACTGCTTTCTCTATTATTAATATCTTGCATTCCTGTGGTATATTTTTTTACAATTAATGAACAAATATTGACAGGTTATTATTAACTAAAGTCCATAGTTTACATGAGAGTTCACTCTTTGTGTTGTACCGTCTTGAGGGTTTTGACAAATGCTTAATGTCATGTGTCCACCATAACAGTATCATATAGAATAGTTTCACTGCCCTAAAAATGCCCTATGCTCCACCTATTCATCTCACAGAGGTCATTTTTGTGTTGCTGTTTTTCTTTTTTAATGAACTCTAAAAGAGTTAATAAATTTTAAGAGGACTTTGAGCTTCTTAGCTTGTGTAGAAGCGAGGATGGCGAGATTTCAGTTTGCTTACTTTGGACGTGTCATCAGGAAAGACCAATCGCTGGAAAAGGACGTCATGTTTGGTAAAGTAGAAGGTCAATGAAAATGAGGGAAACCCTCCATGAGATGGATTGACATAATAGCCACGACAGTGGGCTCCAGCATACTAACAATCATGAAGATGGCACAGGACCGGGCAATGTTTCATTCTGTTGTACATAAGGTTGCCATGAGTCGAAACTGACTCAATGGAAACTAACAACAACAAGAAGCTTGCGTAGACATTGCCCTGGAAGCTAAGGTCTGTGAGAGCTGAGTCTTGGTCTGTCCTGCCCACCACCGTCTTCTCAGCCTCGAACAGAGCCTGGCACATAGTAGGTGCTCAGTCAACGTTAATTGTCTCTTGTCTCTCTTTGCCTTGGTCTCCTACACATACATGCATGCGTGTGCGCACACATACACATGCACACCTCAGTCTCAGTGCTGTAACTGAGTGAGGCACTCATCGATTTACACAGTAGTCCCAAGGTGGTGTAGCCCATCAGTGGGCCGGTCATCCTCATGGTCTGGGGCTGATCAAGTACATGCAGGGCTGAAAGTCCCCAAAAGTGCTGTCATCACATAACACATCTGAATGCCATTTTACAACTTTCAAAGTGCCTCTACAGTATTTCCCGTAAGCCTCACAAACAACTGGTCAGGTGGTTCTATCTGTTCACTGAAGAGAGAGAGCAGGTGAGGTCCAGGGACTCACCTAAGTTCACCTGGCTGGAAAGATCCAGATGGACTATGAACATAGGCACCCTTCTTACCACACCAGGCATGGAAGGATCACCAACAACAGGTGAGTGTCTCCTTAAACTTCATGCCCTAATGCCTCACTTGCCTTCCCCTAGTCCTGGCTCTCAGAACGACAGGAACGACCTATCCCCCACCTTAGGGAAGTTCTGTGGCCTGGTGAGACAGGACATGACAACTAAAGAAAATACCTGATGTCCCGAGAAAACAGCAGGGCCTCCTGGGCATTTCTACCTCTGTGAGGTCTTCCCACGTGTCTCTTCAGCCTGGGGGTTCAGGGTAGCTAGACTCCTTACATGGCGGCTCCAGGTGCCAAAGGTGGATGCCTACCACGTTTTATGACCTAGCCTCAGTGAACCATATTCTGTTCATTAGAAGCCAGTCATTAAGGCCCAGCCCATACTCAAAATGAGGAGATTAGATGTCACCTCTCAATGAGAAGAATGTCAAAGCATTTGCAGAAAAGATGTTTTACATTTTATGTTTTATTTAAAAATTTTTTATTCTGACATAATTTAAAACTTCAGACAATTTACAAAATGATACAAAGAATTCCTAAATACTGTTTACTCAGATGCCCCCACTATCAAGATTTTGCTATATTACTTGCTTTCATCTATCTATCTATCTTAGTTATCTAGTGTGCTATAAAAGAAATACCAAATAGTGGATGGCTTTAACAAACAAATTAATTCTCTCAAGTCTAGGATGCTAGCAGTCTGAATGCAGGGTGCCAGCTCCAAGGGAAGCCTTTCTCTCTCTGTCGGTTCTTGGGAAAGTTCCGTGTCATCAATCCCCTGGTCTAGGAGCTTCTCAGCACAGGGACTCTGAGTCTAAAGGATGCGCTCCGCTCCCAGCGCTTCTTTCTTGGTAGCATGAAGCCCCTCTCCTCTCTGCTTGCTTCTCTCTTTTATATTTCAAAAGAGATTGACCCAAGATACAACTTAATCCTGTAGATTGAGTCCTGCCTCATTAACATAACTGCCTCTAATCCTGCCTCATTAACATCATAGAGGTTAGGATTTACAACACATAGAATAATCACATCAGATCACAAAATGGTGGACAACCACACAATACTGGGAATTATGGCCTAGCCGAGTTGATACACATTTTGGGGGGACACAATTCAATCCATAACACTATCTGTATGTCTGTCAGTCTATCTATCTGTCTCTACATGTATCTATCATCTGTCTGTCAGTCTGTCTACCTATCTACCATCTATCATCTTATCCACCTACCTTGAGTCTCTGGGTGGTGTATATGGTTAAGAAACTTGGCAACTAACCAAAAGGTTGGAGGTTCAAGTTCACCCAGAGACACCTGGGAAGAAAGTTCAAAATATTAGCCACTGCAAACTCTGTAAAGCACATACTCTGGCACATAGGGTCTCCACGAGTTGGAGTCGACTGGACATCAACTGACATCTACCTGTTGATCTATCCATCTACCTATGTACCTACCTACCTATCTGTCATCTATCTATATTTCTATTTTCAGAACCATTTAAGCATGATTCCTATTTACCCCTGAATATTCCAGAAAATGAGGAATTCTCTTGCCTAATCTACAGATGTTATTCAGATTTCATTTGTTATTAAGTTACTGTCCTTATAACAACAAAATAATCCAAGACTGCATATTGCATTTAGCTGTCCTGGCTCCTTAAATCTGGAACAGTTCCTGCCTGTTTGTCTTTATGACATTGAGACCTGTGAAGCATATCTGACCAATTACTTGATAGAACGTCCTTAAACATGGGTTTGTCTGGTGTTTCCTCATGGTTTCCAACATGACCTTTGGCAGGAGGACCCAGGAGTGATGCTGAGTTATTCTCAGTGTGTCATAGCAGGAAGATGTGCTTGCCATTAGTTCCATTACTAGTAACGTTTGCTTTGACCATTGGATTATGGCAGTATCCACTATAAAGTGACTATGTCACCCTTTGTAATAAACAAATATCATATGGAGAGATACTTTGAGACTGAAAATATCCTATTATTCTTCCAACTTTCACCCACTAGTTTTCGCATCTGTTAATGATCCTTGCCTAAATCAATTATTATTATGGTTGCAAAATTAAAACAAAAAAACTATTATCTTTCTAAATTTATTGTTGACTTCTAAAGTAAGGATGAGCTATCTCTTGTTATTAACTGATTGAAAGATTGATTTATGTTTGTGTAGACCTTTGGATTCCTATTTTTTTCAATAGGCTATAGTCTCCTACTATCCTTATTTATTATGATGTTCACACTGTCCAACATTTTGTCAGTGGGATCCCTTTCAAGTTGACTCCTGTGTCCTTTGAACATGCTGTCAATATTCTTTGAGCATTTTGCTACTTTTTGGCATATTCCAGATGCATCTTGTGTATTCCCTGCCCAAGCCCTGGAATCAGCCATTTCTCCAAGGACCTCTGCTTCCTTTTAGCAGAGAATGGTATTTCTAAGTCAAGAAATGGGTTCTGGGATGCTTGTTGCTACTAGGCCCTCTCAGATATTCATATATTAAGATACACACATATACACACACCCCTAAGCATCTCTCTCTGTATATATTTCAAACCTGATTGCATGTTCGATCAATCTCATACTGTAGAAGCTGGTAAAAATCTTCAATTTCTTCATCTTTGGCCTTAGTGGTTGGTGCATAAATTTGAATAATAATTGTATTAACTGGTCTTCCTTGTAGGCATATGGATATTATCCTATCACTGACAGCTTTATACTTCAGGATAGATCTTCAAATGTTCTTTTTAATGATGTATGCAACGCCATTCCTCTTCAAGTTGTCATTCCCGGCATAGTAGACCATATGACTGTCTGATTCAAAACGGCCAATACCAGTCCGTTTCAGCTTATTAATGCCTAGGATATCTATGTTTATGTGTTCCATTTCATTTTTGACAATTTCCAATTTTCCTAGATTCATACTTCGTACATGCCAGTTTCCAATTATTAATGGATGTTTGCAGCTGTTTCTTCTCACTTTGAGTTGTGCCACATCAGCAAATGAAGGTCCTGAGAGCTTGACTCTATCCAAGTCATTACTTTGAGGAGGCAGCTCTTAAAGTGTTGAAAAGCAAAGATGTCACCTTGAAGACTAGGGTGCGGCTGACCCAAGTCATGGTATTTTCAATCACATCATATGAATGCGAAAGCTGGACAATGAATAATGAAGATGCCTTTGAATTGTGGTGTTGTCGAAGAATATCGAATATACCATGGACTGCCAGAAGAACGAACAAATTAGTCTTGGAAGAAGTACAGCCAGAATGGTCCTTAGAGGCAAGGATGGTGACAGTACGTCTTACGTACTTTAGACTATGTTGTCAGAAGGGATCAGTTCCTGGAGAAGGATCATGCTTGGTAGAGTACAGGGTCAGGGAAAAAGAGGAAGACCCTCAACGAGATGGATTGACACAGTGGCTGCAACAGTGGGCTCAAGTATAACAATGATTGTGAGCATGGTGCAGGATGGAGCAGTATTTCGTTCTGTAGTACATAGGGTCGCTATGAGTTGGAGCCGGCTCGATGGCACCTAACAACAACAACGTATCTCAAACCAAAAAACCAAACCTGTTGCCATCAAGTCAATTCTGACTCATAGTGACTCTATAGGACAGAGTAGAACTGCCCCATAGGGTTTCCAATGAGCAGCTGGTGGATTCCAACTGCTGACCTTTTGATTAGCAGCCAAGCTCTTAACCACTGTGCCACCAGGGTGTCATATATATATATATATACACACACACACACATACGTATATATATATATGCCTAACTATGTACATATATTAAGACTCATGGGTTCATTATGATACCTTGTTTGCATCGTTTAAAGCCATCCATCCCACTAACCATTTAACCACTAATGCTGATTCAAATCCTGAATCTCTAACTTTCTAATTTATGAGACCTGGAATTCAAAGTGATTAAGTTACCTGCCCGTTTTTTTTTTTTTGTTTTATTTTCATATTAAAATGGGGATAATAACTGTCCTTACCTTGGGGTTTATTGGGAGGACTCCGTGATATGATGCCTGTGCAATGTATAAAGGCATGCAGGCAGTGAGAATTCAAACGACGCCAGCTCTGTGGTTGTGTCCCTGAGAGCTGCAAGCAGAGGGAAGGACTTCTCTGTGTCCGTATAGTGGTCCTGTGCTCCATTTTAGGGGCACCTGCTAAGTGCAGGAAGCATACTAGGGACCAGGCGCTCAGGGAGCCAAGATCCATAAGAGAGTCCGAGTGGCTGAACAGCAAACCAGACTTGACCACACCTGGAATAGGAAGAAACAGGACAAGATGTCAAGCTTGTTGAGGAGGTAAATGACAGATACCATTGGAGAGTTAAGAGGAGAATGTTCTTGAACCCATGTGGATCCCCTGGGGCCCTAGACCGATTGGGAAGGGTTGAAGTGAACATGATTACCCCTACTGACAAGTAGGGGTAGAGCCATCATACTTTTGCTTTGACCCTGTTCATAAGATGTCATTTTAACATCCCAGGCATGTGTCTGGGGACATAATAACGAGCACAGGAGAAACACTCAGAACATTGTTTTCTATTTCTAAGATTGTCCCTGCCCTCAAAACTCTCGTTTAGCTAGGGGAGCCAGCACTCCACCAACAGTGATGGAATAAAGGTGAGAACCAGCATTTGTTGACCACATACTTTGTGCCAGGTGCTCCATGTTCACCTGCTCATGCAATCATTGCACTATTCTCGTGAAGTAGGTGCCATCGTCTTCACATGAAGGATGAGGAGAAGGAGGCTCAAAGAGGTTCAATAATTTGTGCAAGGTCACGCTTCTAGGAAGTGACAGAAGTGGTATTTGAAGTGAGAACTGTTCATGAGGAAGGTCCTACACAGACTGAGCCATAGTCTGGAGAGTCCTCCCTTGGGACATTACGACTCCTTGGAGGGGTCCAAACCGAGAGAAAATCCTTCATAATATCGCCCCATGGGTCTTCTCCAGGTTAAACATATTGAAGTTCTGAAACCATTGTTCACTGGAACCTGGTTGTGAACCCTATTGTCTACATCCGGTGGGGTCTACCCAGCATGGAAGGCATCCTCCCTTTCCACACCTCTGATATGTCTCAGTCCATGTGTCAACTTGAATTCATTGGTAGTGGCCACTCAGAGTCTTGTGATGAGAAGGACTCCAGGAGTGGATCCCAACTCAATGGAAATGAGGGCCCTGATTGATTAGTGATGTCCATTATGGGTTTGGGAGGAGACAGATGTTTGATGTGTTCTCAGCCTTTGCCATTATGGGTCTACCACAGTGGTGTCACTAGGAGGTTGCAGGGGTGACACTGTCAGAGGGGGTGACACCAAAACGACAGTCTATAAAATTTTTGTGCAGTGTTTCAGCAGAAACTTATTATTTTATATAAAAATATCTCTGTAGTTAGTTACAACAACAAAAACATTTTTTGTAAGCCAAGCTTACGTGTATCAGTATACCTACAAGCCTAAAACTCTATGCCAATTTACTTTGTGAACTTCAATGTGCTCAAGTCAGAGCTGTCATTGTTACTCAATTACAATGATGCCTCGAATCACATGGTTTCATCTGCACAAACTAAAAGCGCACACTATTGTTTTTGTTGCTGCCAGTATTTTTACAGCTGCTGATTTTTTCAAATTTTCCGGTGTTTTAGCTACAATGTTGTTAGGTGCCATTGAGTCTGTTCTGACTCATAGTGACCCTGCATACAACAGAATGAAACACTGCCTGATCCTGTGCCATCCTAACAATTCTTGTTATGCTTGAGCTCATTGTTGCAGCCACTGTGTCAATCCATCTCGTTGAGGGTCTTCTTCTTTTTCGCTTACTCTCTACTTTACCAAGCATGATGTCCTTCTCCAGGGACTGGTCCCTCCTGATAACATGACCAAAGTATGTGATTCGAAGTCTCACCATCCTTGCTTCTAAGGAGCATTCTGGTTGTACTTCTTCCAAGACAGATTTGTTTGTTCTTTTGGTGGTCCATGGTATATTCAATATTCTTTGCCAACACCATAATTCAAAGGCATCGATTCTTCTTCCATCTTCCTTATTCATTGTCCAGCTTTTGCATGCCTATGAGGCGATTGAAAACACCATGGCTTGGGTCAGGCGCACCTTAGTCTTCAAGGTGGCATCTTTGCTTTTTAACACTTTAAAGAGGTCTTTTGTAGCACATTTGCCTAATGCAACAAAAAGAATGTTTCATTTCTTGACTGCTGCTTCCATGGATGTTGATTATGGATCCAAGTAAAATGAAATCCTTGACAACTTCAATCTTTTCTCCGTTTATCATTATGTTGCTTATTGGCCCAGTTGTGAAGATTTTTGTTTTCTTTATGTTGAAGTGCAATCCATACTGAAGGCTGTAGTCTTTGATCTTCATTAGTAAGTGCTTCAAGTGCTCTTCACTTTCAGCAAGCAAGGTTTTGTCATCTGTATAACGCAGGTTGTTAATGAGTCTTCCTCCAATCCTGATGCCGAGTTCAACCTCTCGGGTTATTTGCTCAGCATATAGAGTGAATAAGTATGGTGAAAGTATACAACCCTGATGCACACCTTTCCTAACTTTAAACCATGCAGTATTCCCTTGTTCTGTTCTAACGACTGCCTCTTGATACATATACAGAGTCCTCATGAGAACAATTATGTGTTCTGGAATTCCCATTGTTCATGATGTTATCCATAATTTGTTATGATCCACACAGTCAAATGCCTTTGCATAGTCAATAAAACATGGGTAAACATCTTTCTGGTATTCTCTGCTTTCAGCCAAGATCCATCTGACATCAGCAATGGTATGCCTGGTTCCACATCCTCTTCTGAATCTGGCCTGAATTTCTGGCAGTTCCCTGTTGATGTGCTGCTGCAGCCACTTTTGAATGATCTTCAGCAAAATTTTACTTGTCTGTGATATTAATGATAATATTTGATAATTTCCACATTTGGTTGGATCACTTTTCTCTGGAATAGGCATAAATGTGGATCTCTTCCAGTCAGTAGGCCAGGTAGTTGTCTTCCAAATTTCTTGGCATAGATGAATGAGCACTTCCAGTGCTGTATCTATTTGTTGAAACATCTCAATTGGTATTTGGTCAATCCCTGGAGCCTTGTTTTTCACCTATGCTTTCAGTGCAACTTGGATCTCTACCTTCAGTACCATTGGTTCTTGCTTATATGCTAGCTCTTGAAATGGTTGAACGTCAACCAATTCTTTTTGGTATGGTGACTCTGTGTATTACTTCCATCTTCTTTTGATGCTTTCTGGGTCGTTTAGTATTTTCCCTGTAGAATCCTTCAACATTGCAACTCGAGGCTTGAATTTTTTCTTCAGTTCTTTCAGCTTGAAGAACGCCGAGTGTGTTCTTCCTTTTTGGTTTTCTAACTGCAGGTCTTTGCACATGTCATTATACTTTACTTTGTCTTCTTCTTCTCTCTCTCTTTTTTTTTTTTTTTTTACTGTGAATGGTTCTTTATTTAGTTGTTTTTGTTTACAACTGAAACTCTGGGAATTCAAAATTAACATCCTTGCCCGTGAGCTTCTTATACACACCAGAAAATGTTTCAACCTTGTGTCCCACGTTGTTCTGCTGTGCTTTGTTCAAATGAACTTTTATAAGCCGGCTGCCATCCAGTTTTACACGGATTCTCTTGCCCACAGTTTCACTTGGGAAGACCAATTCTTCAAGGACTGCATCGTGCACGGCTGTCAGAGTATGGCTGCCAGGACGCTTTTACTTATTTTTTGTATGATATTTTCAAGTTGGTTTAGGCAGAATTCTCCCCTGAGCAGTAAAGACAACATGATTTCCTCTGAACTTTTTCTCCAGTTCATGTACTAGCCTGACTTGGATTTTCTGGAAAGACTTCAGTTGAGGAATGGGAACAAAGATTATAATAGCTTTCCGACCACCACCAACTTCAATTTCCTTGGCTGCGGTTATATTCAGCTCCCTCAACTGAGCCTTTAGGTCTGAGTTCATCTCCAGTTCAAGCAATGCTTGAGAAATGCCAGACTCAAATTCATCTGGCTTTTTGCCATTGGGCTTCACAATCTTCAAACTTGAACTGAACATGGCCTTTTCCTTGCTGAGGGCTGGCATAGGAAGGGGCCGAAACCTTGTGAGAACTTGTCAAAACTCCTACTTTGTCTTCTTGAGCCACCCTTTGAAATCTGCTGTTCAGCTCTTTTACTTCATCATTTCATCTTTTGCTTTAGCTACTCTACATTCAAGAGCAACTTTCAGAGTCTCTTCTGACATTCATTTTGGTCTTTTCTTTCTTTCCTGTTTTTTTAATGACCTCTTGCTTTCTTCATGGATGATGTCCTTGATGTCATTCCACAACTCATCTGGTCTTCATTCATTAGTGTTCAATGTGTCAAATCTACTCTTAAGATGATCTATAATTCAGATGGGATATACTCAAGGTTGTATTTTGGCTCTTGTGGACTGGTTCTAATATTCTTCAACTTCAATTTGAACTTGCATATGAGCAATTGATCTGTTCCACAGTCAGCTCCTGGCCTTGTTCTGACTGATGATACTGAGCTTTTCCAGTTGTCTCTTCCCATAGATGTAGTTGATTTGATTCCTGTGTATTCCATCTGGTGAGGTCCATGTGTATAGTCGTGGTTTATGCTGGTGAAAAAAGGCATTTGCAATGAAGAAGTCGTTGGTCTTGCAAAATTCCATCATGCAATTTCCAGCATCATTTCTATCACCAAGGCCATATTTTCCAACTACCATTCTTCTTCTTTGTTCCCAACTTTCACATTCCAATCACCAGTAATTATCAATGCATCTTGATTGCATGTTTGATGGATTTCAGTTTGCAGAAGTTGGTAAAAATCTTCAATTCCTTCATCTTTGGCCTTAGTAGTTAGTGTATAAATTTGAATAATAGTTGTATTAACTGGTCTTCTTTGTGGGAGTATGAATATTATCCTATTACTGACAGCATTGTACTTCAGGATAGATCTTGAAATGTTCTTTTTGACAATGAACGCAATGCCATTCCTCTTTAATTTGTCATTCTCGGTATAGTAGACCATACAATTGTTTCAAAATGGCCAATATCAGTCCATTTCAGCTCACTAATGCTTAGGATATCGATGTTTTTGCATTCCATTTCATTTATGACAATTTCCAATTTTCCTAGATTCATGTTTTGTACATTCCACTTTCTGATTATTAATGGATATTCACAGCTATTTCTTCTCATTTTGAGTTGTGCCACATTAGCATATGAAGGTCCCGAAAGTTTGACTCCATCCACATTATTAAGGTCTACTATACTTTGAGGAGGCAGCTCTTTACATCAGGTAAAGTTAACGTAAACCCCATACCTGGAAAGTACTTTTTTGTGATGGCTGGATTGAGGGCCACTCAGGCAAATACTTTTGAGTACTTACAAGAGGGACTAAAGCCTTAATTTCTCTTCAAAAATACAAGCAGAAAAGATGTACCACTGCTAATGTGATGAGGAATGGCTGATCTGGTCTGAGCCCAGGACCCTGCTGTAGTCCTGGTTCCCTGCAGAGGTACAGGGCACGGCCATGCCCTCTGTCCCTAAAGGACTTCAGGAACACCAAAGAGCACCCTGAATGGAGGGAGATTTGAGGCTACCCAGATGCACCTCGGAAGAAATGCGTGGTGATCTACTTCTGGAAAATAAGCCATTGAAAACCCTAGGGAGCTCAGTTCTTCTCTGACATACATGAGGTCGCTGTGAGTCCGAGTCAACTTGACGACAGCTGGTTTTGCTACATGCCAGCCTCTGTGCTAAGCACTTTATAAACATTAACTCATTTGATCTTCACAACAAATCTGGGAAGTAGGTGCTATTAATACTACCTGTTTACTAAGGACAAGATTGAGTGATGGAGAGCTTCAGTGACTTACCCAAGGTCATGCAGCAAGTGAGGCACAGCTGTGGTTCAGATCCAGCAGGGAGACTCCAGAGCCTTCTCTTCCTGCTCGAGACCCTGCCTCTTGTGGCTATATGGCACGTGCCCCCTTAGGCCAGAGTCCTGGGGGCCACGGAGAGCCCTCAAAAATCCCCTCCTGAGATGTTATCCCTGTTTCTTCTTGAGCAGCCCTGACGTCAACAACCATTCTAGGTCATTGAGAGCATTTTTCTGACTGTATTAGTTTCCTAGGATTGCCATAAAAGATGCCACAAACCGATGGCTTGAAACAACAGAAATTGATTCCCACACAATTCTGGAGGCTAGAAGTCTGCAATCAAGGTGTCAACAGGGCCATGTTCTCTCTGAAGGTTCTAGGGAAAGATCCTTCCTTGCCACTTCCTAGCTCTGGTGGTTCCTGCTAACCCTTGGTGTTCCTTGGCTTGTAGATGCATCACTGCAATCCCTGTCTTCACATGGCCGTCTTTCCTCTGTGTTTGTCCCTGTGTCTCTTCTCCTATTTTATAAGGGCACCAGTCATGTTGGGTTAAGGCCCACGCTAATTATCTCATCTTAACTAATCACATCTGCAAAGACCCTAATTCCAAAGAAGCTCACATTTATAGGTAATAGGAGTTAGGACTTCAGCGTATCTTTTTGGGAGGCACAATTCAACCCACAACACTGACCTTAAAATTGTTGCCCTTATAGCTATTTCCCAGACTATTCCTCTCTCCCGCAGCCTTGCCTTCTCCAAAAATCTTGGTCTGAGGTTCTAACCAACACAGAGGGCCTGGTTCATTCAGAGGCAAAAAGCAAAGAAAAACAATAGGAATAGGGTTGACCAGATACCTCAGTGGAGTATGTGTTACCTCTAAGGTGAGAGTTCCTTCCTCTGAGATGAATCCTCAGTCCCCCAAATCATCTGTCTCTCCTGCTCTCATGCTTCAGGAATATTTTCACAGGGACCAGTAATTTTATTCCCTACGTAAGGAGCAGGCCTCTCTAGGAGAGGGGGCACATGGACTTAAATTCACATTAATGTGTGGGTGATCAATGCCAGCATGTTCATCCACCTGTTCATTCCTCAGGAATGTGTTGACTAGCTGCCCTGTGCCGGGGTTCATAGCTGGGCTCTGGGATTGCACAGGTAGGTGGGATATTGACTGTCTTAGTTTCCTAAGGCCGCCGTAACAAATTGGGTGCCTTAAGACAACAGAAATTTATTCTCACACACCTCTGAGGGCTACAAGTCCAAAGTCAGGGTGTTGGCAGGGCCACTCTCCCACCAAAGCCTCTAGGGGAGGATCCTTCCTTGCCTCTCCCAGCTTCTTGCAGCCCCACGTGTTCCTTGACCTGTGGCAGCATCACTCCAGTCTCTCTTTTTGCATGACCATTACCCTTCTGTGTCTCTGGTCCTTTACTGAAGAGGACACCAGTCATATTGGATTAGGGCCCACTCTACTCCGGTATGACCTCATGTGAACTTGGCTAATTACATCTGCAAATACCTTATTTCCAAATAAGGTCACATTCGCAGGTAGCAGGGATTAGGACTTCAACATATCTTTTACGAAACAAATAAACCCACTACTGTGGAGTCAATTCCGACTCAGAGCGACACTATAGGACAAGTAAAACTGCCCCATAGGGTTTCCAGGGAGCGGCTGGTGGATTCAAACTGCTGACCTTTTGGTTAGCAGCTGAGCTGTTAACCACGCACAATTCAACCCATAAAACAGGCTATTTAAAGTCTGAGGGGAAGAAGGTGGGATTGAGTTCAGTAACTGTAACAGAAGGGTGAGCGCCCTTGGTGCCATGAGAGAGGGGAGAAGGAGTACAGAGAGAGTTTGGAGAAGGTTGATCTGTCTTCTAGATAGAGGGCCAGGAAAGCTTTTATAGCTTGAAAGACCAAAAAACCCCAAAAAACTAAACCCACTGCCATCAAGTTGATTTCGACTCCTAGCAACCCTATAGGACAGAGTAGAAATGCCCGTGGGGTTTCCAAGGCTGTAATCTTTTATGGAAGCAGACTGCTACATCTTTCTCCCATGGAGCTGAGTTTGAACCGCGGACATTTCAGTTAGCAGCTGAATGCTTTAGCCACTGCACCACCAGGGCTCCTTACCTTGAAAGGTATGTTGCATATGAATAGGTGAAGAGGAGCAGGGGAAAGGGAATGGCAGGAGCAAACTGAACATAGGTGAACAGAGGTTTTGTCCTTCCCATTTGAAACTGAAGATGCTTTGACTCCGGAAACAAATAATTTAACCATAAGCATATCAACCCTGGTGGCATTGTAGTTAAGAGCTCAGCTGCTAAGCAAAAGATTAACAGTTGAAATCCACCAGCTGCTCCTTGGAAACCCTATGGGGCAGTTCTACTCTGTTCTATAGGTTGCCGTGAGTCAGAATCGACTCGATGGCAATGATTTTTTTTTTATACCAACATTGATGAATTTTTCTCTAGAAAGTATTTTCTTGAGTAAAATGCCCTGAGCCAATTAAATGCATTGATCATTTCTCTCTTTGGTGCAATTAAGGCATTTCCAGTGGTACTTTCCATTTTTATTTTTGTCTTTCTAAATTTGTTTTTATTGAATCAATTTTTTTCTTTGTAAACTTTACAATGAAGATTGGATTTATTGATCAGTTTCTTTCCTTTTATTAATTTCATCAGTATCTTCTGTCCTTGTGTTTTCTGTTTGTAGGGGAGGATGTTATTTCTAGCAGTTTTTCTGTTAAATTTTGTCATTGTCAATTTTATTTTTTACTGGTGATTTATATCGATAATCATTTATGAATCAGATTAAAAGTGAATAATTTAGATTTTTTTTTTAGCTGATCTGTGATAAATTTATGAGCAAATCTCTTCAGACATCCCAAGATTTGGCTATTTTCCTAGACTAGTTAAATATCCTGCTAATTCAATGCTTTCCTCTGCAATTCTTGCAACATTCATCATGTTGAATGCTATACTTTCATTGTTGACACCGTGGCTGGAGCAAAGAGAAAAATGGGATCAAATTATTAGTTTGTTTTTAGGTGCCGTTGAGTCAGTTCCGACTCGTAGTGAACCTATGTACAAAAGAACGAAACACTGGCCGGACTTGCGCCATCCTCACAATCATTGCTGTTTGAGCTCATTGTTGCAGCCACTGTGTCAATCCATCTCGTTGAGGGTCTTCCTCTTTTTCAATGACCCTCTACTTTACCAAGCATGATGTCCTTCTCTAGGAACTGGTCCCACCTGATAACGTGTCCAAAGTGCGTGAGACGAGGTCTTGCCATCCTTGCTTCTAAGGAACAATCTGGTTGTACTTCTTCCAAGACATATGTGTTTGTTCTTCTGGCAATCTATGGTATATTCAATATTCTTCGCCAACACCATAATTCAAAGGCATTGATTCTTCTTCAGGCTTACTTATTCATTGTCCAGCTTTCGCATGTATATGAGGTGATTGAAAACACCATGACTTGGGATCAAACACAATGACTTGGGATCAAATTAGTGGGGTTAAACTACTCAGAGTCGAAAGGGGAAGCTAATAAATTTGGGTTATTTAGGCCCAAGGATCTGGAGAGAGATGTCTGAGTCTTCAAAGCAGCCGTCAGGTAAACACTCCAGGCTTCCTTGTTGTAGCTTCATGTACGTTACTAGTTTCTGATCCTTTGCTCCTATGTTGTGGCTAAGAATTTTCTGTTTCTTTTTAATCCAGAGGGGTAGTGTGGCTAGTTGTATTATGATAGGGGGAAGGGGAAGGTGGCTCGCAAAGCATGGGCTACTGGATTTTAGGATTGAGAACACAGAGAGTGGGTACTATGTAGGGGAATGGATAACAAAATAAGCTTTGGTTGCTGTGGTAGGCTAAATAATGGGCCCTGAAGATGTCCATGGTGACCCCATGTGTCTCAGTGTAGAACTGTGCTCAAGAGGATTTTCAATGGTTGATTTTTTGCAAGTAGATCACCAGGCCTTTCTTCTGAGGCACTTCTGTGTGGACTTAAACCTCCAACATTTTGGTTAGCTGCCTAGCACGTTAAATGTTTGCACCACCTAGGGACTCCATGAGACAGTATCAACTTGAAGACAACTTTTTTTTAAAATTATCAAAGATGTTCATGTCCTTATTCCTGGAACTTATGAATATTATCTCACATGGCAAAAGATGTGATTAAGTTAAGAATCTTGAGATGGGGAGATTACCCCTGGTTATCCCAAAGGATGCTAAATGTAATCCTAAATATGCTTATAAGAGTGAGCAGAGGTAGATACTACTACCGAAGAGAGAAAGTGATGTGACAACCTCAGCATAAAAAGAGAGGTTTTGAAGATGAAGCCAAGGAACACCTTAGCCACCAGAAGCTGGAAGAGGCAAGAAATGGATTTTCCCCTCTGGAGGGAGCTGCTGACACCTTGACTGCAGCCCAGTGGAATTGACTTCTGACTTCTGGCCTCCAGAACTGTGAGAGATTAAATTTCTCTTGCTTTAAGCCTGCAGGTTTGTGGCAATTTATTTCAGCAACCACAGAAAATACTTTCAGTTGCTTAAAAGGGTTTCTGAGGATTTGTCACACCTCTGAAAATCTAGTTCTGCCACCTCATGATGCCAAGGACTATGGATACCTCAAGGGTAGAGCCACTGTCATATTGGTCTTAGTGTGCCCAGTGCTCAGTACCTTGCCTGGCATAGAAAAGAGGGTAGGTGACTGCTACAAACTCAACTGACAACTATCAGGGGTGCAATATGGGATTAATATCACTGATGGTGATGATGACGGTGGTGGTGATGGTGGTGGTGATGATGATGGTGATGGTGATGATGATGGTGGTGATTGTGGTGATGATGATAATGATGATGGAAATGGTGATGACGTACCAGGGATCATTTACTGAGCACCTGGTGTGTTTCAGGTCCTGTGCCTTGCACTTTCTACACATTAATTCATGTAATCCTTGACTGTCCCTATGTGGGTCTTTTACAACTGGGTAAACTGAGGCTCAGAGAGAGTTTCCCATGATCATATCTATGCCAGTGGCAGAGCCAGGGTGCGCTGGCTAGCTCCTACCTCTCTGAGCAGTACTTATCTCCCTGCTCCAGGCTGTCTCTTTAGTGTGACCAGGACAGCCTAGTGTGACTGGTTTGGCTGGAGGATTGCTCCTCTGACCTCGCAGGCCTAACCCCAAACCTTGCTTTGTCAGAGTGTTTCAAACTCTAGTGTTATAAATCAAATAAGAAATACGAGAGCTCACAAAGGAATCACAACAAATCACTTAGACGAATGTGTCCGAGCTGGTTGGCTCACTCTAATGTGGATACTTTGGACAGATGTTTCATGCCCTGAATGAATGGACCTTCTGCAAACTCAGCTGAGCGCTGGACAACTCCTTGAATTTGCAGGTGGGCAACTGGGCAGATGGTCGAAGGGGGGATCTCTGATACCCAGCTGGAGAGTCCAAATCAACATCCAACCTGCGCTATACGTATCTTTCCCTCTGCCTTCCTAACCCCTCCACCCATTATGCTAGAGTATTTTTAGCCAGAGGAAACAGCAATTAAAAAATCTACACACACCAGCTTTCCTTTCAATGGCCAGTTCCATACAAACATACACTTTAGCTGAAATGCCTCTCCAGCCTCTCACCTTGTTTTCCTTTCAATCCAGGGGCAGACATAGTGGTTCCTCTACCTAACAGCCATTCCCAGCCCTCCGCCCCCTTACCTGCTTCCCACTATTCCACATGAAACATGGGAAACCATTCACAAAATTTTTATCTTAAAAAGGCAGGCTATTAATATTCTACAACTATTTCCTATTATATTGGTTATTTGTCCTTGTTTATATAAAGAACACATGTTCAATAGCACAATTGGAAAATACAGAAAAGCTTCCAAGGTAAAAATGACTCATACCTGCACCCCTCAAAATGAACTGCTATTACTGTTTTATTGTATATGCTTTCAGTCCTGTATTTCCATACATGTATATTAACACACAGAGATTTGTCTTGGAAGAAGTAGTCAGAATGCTCCTTGGAAGTGAAGATGGTGAGATTTCACCTCATGTACTTTGGACATGTCATCAGGAGGACAAGCCCTTGGAGGACATCATGCTTGGTAAAATAGAGGGTCAGGGAAAGAGAGGAAGACCCTCACTGAGATGGATTGACACAGTGGCTGCAACAATGGGCTCAAACATAGCAATGACTGTGAGGATGGTGCAGGACTGGGCAGTGTTTTGTTCTGTTGTACATATGGTCACTATGAGTTGGAACTGACTCAACAGCACTCAACTTAATCACATCTTTTCCATGTGACATAATATTCATAGGTTCCAGGAATAAGGACATGAACAGCTTTAACAATTTTTTTTTTTAAAGTTGGGGTTTTAGTATTCAGTTAGGAGTCCCTGGTGGTGCAAAAGGTTAAACCCTTGGCTTCTAATTGAAAGGTTGGAGGTTTGCATCCACTCAGAGGTGCCTTGGAAGAAAGGCCTGGTGATCTACTTCTGAAAAATCAGCCATGAAACCCCTATGGAGCACAATTCTACATTGATACAGGGTCGCCATGAGTTGGAGTCAACTCCATGGCAACTGTTAAGTATTCAGTTGTATGAATATTCCACAGTTTGTTTTTCTACTTTCTTGTTTGTGGACAATGGTTTTTTTTTTTACTTTTTGGCTCGTATGAATAAAAATGTTATGAAAATTCTTGTACGCTGTCTTTTCTCTTGGTCTCTGACTGACTGCTAAGGTAAGGTGGACCCAATGGCATGGAAACTGGGCAATGCCAGAGAGTGATTCTGGAAATTTGAGGGCTCCTGTAGGTGGCCAGCAACCCAGCAGCTTCCTGACAGGTGGTCTGAGAATCTGGAGCATCTCTTCTTGAGGGTCAGTGGGGCATTCAGGAACTCTGTCCACGGGAGGTAAGACTCCAGCCTTGGGCTAGGGAATGGGGCCCAGGGCAGGGGCTGTTTAACCAGGACAATCCAAGAAGAACAGCAGTCATACAACCACACAGCTGGGGTTCAGGGTAGAGCACCAGCCTGACTAATAGATATATTGATTGATTGATTGGTTAACTCATTGGGGGACAGTATGTCAGAGTGGTTATACCCCTCAGGCTCTGGAGTCAGGTTGATAGTTTAGACTCCCTGCTATCCCACTTACTAGTTACATGACCTTGGGAACAACTTGTGCCTCAGTTTCCTAATCCTTTGAATGGCAATAATTCAAACCATGTGATGTTATAAGGGTGAGATGGGATACTCTATAGAAAGCACTTAGAATAATACCTGGCCCATTGTAAGTACTGAATTAACTTTATACTTATAATGCATGAGTCAGTGTCATGGATTGAATTGTGATCCCTCCCCCCAAAAACATGTATTGAAATTCTGGCCTCTGTATCAATAAATCACTAGAAAAGAATATCAAGGTTGGTAAAGTGGAGGCTCGGTGAAGGCAAGGGAGGCCCTTGGTGAGATGGATTGACACCGTGGCTGAAGCAATGGACTCAAATATAGCAATGATTGTGAAGATGGCACAGGACTAGGCACTGTCTTACTGTGTTATACATAAGGTCACCATGAGCTGGGGCTGACTTGATGACAACTAACAAGTACCTGTAAATACGATTCTGTTTGGAAATAGGGTTTTCTTTATTATGTTATTTAGGCCATTCCTGAGTAGGGTGTGTCCTACTTCTGAGTTATAAAAAGAACACAGTGGACGCACAGACACATGCAGGAGGAAGAGGGAGACAGATGATGGAGACAGATGTATCCACAAGGATTGCTGGCAACTACTAGAAGCTAAACTAGACCCACCCCAGCCACACCCTGAATTCAGACTTCTAACTTCCTGAATCGTGAAAAATAAAAGGAAAAGCACATGTTGGCTGACCAGTAACACAATCTACCCAGGTATCTAGCAGTATCATCAAATGTTTCTTGAGCGTCATCTTGGTTATCTTGTGCTACTATAACAGAAATACCACAAGTCAGCGGCTTTAAGTAGGAGCCCTGGTGGCAATTGGTAAGCTCTCAGCTGCTATCTGAAAGGTCAGCAGTTCTAATCCACCCAAATGATCTGTGGGAGAAAGATGTGGCACTCTGCTTCTGTAAAGTTTACAGCCTTAAAAACACTTTGGGGCAGTTCTACTCTATCCTACAGGATTATTATGAGTCAAAATCTGCTTGAGGCAACAGGTTTGCGTCATGGATTGACTTGTGTCCTGCCAAAATATCTGTCAACTTGGTTGGGCCATGATTCCCAGTATTGTGTGATTGTCCACCATTTTTCCATCTGCTGTGATTTCCCGAAGTGTTGTAAATCCTATATCTATGATATTGATGAGATGGGATTAGTGGCAGTTATGTTAATGAGGCACGACTCAAACTACAAGATCAGATTTTACGCCAATCTCTTTTGAGATATAAAAGAGAGAAGCAAGGTGAGAGACATGGGGACCTCATATCACCAAGAAATAAAAGCTAGGAGAATAGTGTGTCCTTTGGAGCTGGGGTCCCTGTGATGAGAAGCTCCTCAACTGGGGAAGACAGATGACAAAGACCTTCCCCCAGAGCCAACAGAGAGAGAAAGCCTTCCCTTGGAGCTGGCATCATGAATTCGGACTTCTAGCCTTCTAGACTGTGAGAGAATAAATTTCTCTTCGTTAAAGCCAGCCACTTGTGGTATTTCTGTTATAGCAGCACTAGATAACTAAGACAGTTTGGTTTGGTGTTTTTTTTTTTTTTTGGTGGTTTTAACAAGGAGGAATTTATTTTCTCACAGTTAGGAGGCTAGAAGTCCAAATTCAGGGCACTTACTCTAGGGGAAGATTTTTCTCTGGGGGAAGGTCCTTGTCTCTTCTCGGCTTTTGTTTCTTGGCTGCTTGGTGATCTTCATGTGGCATGGCATCTATCTTCTCCCATATCTGCTCTCTTGCTTGCTTGTTTAATCTCTTTTATATCTCAAAAGAGATTGATTTAAGACACACCCTACACTAATACTATCTCATTAACATAACAAAGAAAACCCATTCCTAATTGAGATTACAACCACAGGTATAGGAGTTAGGATTTACAATAAATATTTTTTAGGGACACAATTCAATCCATAATAAGCGCCTATTAGCTGTCGGGAATTCTCTAAGCACCAGGGATTTAGAGAAGATTTAGATAGTGTCATTGCCCCTAAAGGCACCCTCACTATGATAACTGCAGTACCAGAGGGGTGCACAAGAGGTGTCTTAGTTACCTAGTGCTGCTATAACAAGGGCGTGGCTTTAACAAACAGAAATTTATTTTCTCACAGTTTGTTGTTGTCGTTGTGTGCCATTGAGTCGATTCTGAATCATGGCAACCCTATAAGACAGAGTAGAACTGCCCCATGGGGTTTCCTAGGCTGTAATCTTTATGGAAGCAGATCACCAGGTCTTTCTCCCTCGGAGTGGCTGGTGGGTTCAGTTAGCAGCAGCGTGCTTAACCATTGTACCACCAGGCTCCTTTCTCACAATTAGGAGGCTAAAAGTCCGAACTCAGGACACTGGCTCTAGGGGAAAGCTTTCTCTCTCTGTCAGCTCTAGGGGAAGGTCCTTGTCTCTTTTCACCTTCTGTCCCTTGATTCGTTGGTGATCTTCATGTGGCGTGGCATCTGTCTTCCCCCATCTGTGCTTCCTTGCTTCTGTACCTAATCTGCTCATTTTATATCTCAAAAGTGATTGACTTAAGACTTCATACACTGATATGGTCTCATTAACATAACAAGGAAAACTTTATTCCCAAATGGGATTACTTCCACATGTATAAGATTTATAACATCTATTTTTTGCGGGGGAGGGGACACAACTCAATCCATAACAGGAGGTCATGAGGGGCCCCCAGGGGATCTCAACCCTTCCTGGGTGCTGGCAAGAACTATTTTAATTCTCACAATCTCTGTAACGGACTGAAGTGTGTCCACACCAAAAAATATATGTTGAATTCCTGTTCCTTGTACCTGTGGGTGTGATCCCATGTGGAAATAGGGGATTCCTTTGTTATGTTAATGAGGCCCTACCAATGTAGAATTTGCTGCCTTCGAGTCGATTCCGACTCATAGTGACCCTACAGGACAGAGTAGACCTGACCCATAGAGTTTCCAAGGAGCACCTGGTGGATTTGAACTGTCGACCTTTTGATTAGCAGCTGTAGCACTTAACCACTATGCCACCAGGGTTTCCTACCAATGTAGAGTGGGTCCTAAATCTAATCACTTCTGAGTTATAAAAAAAAAAAAAAGCACAGAGACAGAAACATACACGCAGAGGAAGACAGATGCCATGTGAATATCGTCTATAAGCCAATGAATGAAGGAATACCAGGGGCTACTAACAGGGAAGGAATCAACAAAGCCCAGACCCTGATTTGGACTTTAAGCCTACAAAACTGTGAGAAAATAAGCTTCTGTTCTTTAAAGCCACCCACTTGTGGCATTTCTGTTACAGATACCCTGTAAAGCAGGTATCACTACCCCCAGTTTACATACGGGGCAGCTGAGATTCAGCAGTCAAGTCACTTTCTTAATCAAACCCTGGTTTGATTGACCCACACGGCCCCTGCTCTTTCCACGACAGGTCTGGACCAAAGTATGAAGACAGACAGTGGAGCTGAGATGGGTACTGATGGAAACTCCCCCAGCCTGGCAGGAACCTATCTCTGGTCCCTGGTCCACGTGTGTACTAGCTCTGGCAGAGACATCTGTAAGCCTACACCTTCACAGCTGGACTGGTGGTATGAATTGTCCACAAACTTCTTTCTGTGATGCTCATTCCAAGCCCAAGTAAAATGTTCCCTCCTCCTGGGAACCTTCCCTGATTCCCTAGCCGCAAGTTTCTGCCTGCTTTGTCTGTCCACAGCAGTGGACATTTTTCTTAAGGCACTTTCTCCATTGTTTTAAAATTCTTTATACACATATCCTAGGCAATCACTGCTCACAGGAAGTGTTAATGGATTGAATTATGGTTCCCCAAAATATGTCCTGGGATTCTAACCCTTATACGTGTGGATATAGTCTTCTTTGGAAACAGGGTTTTCTTTGGTATGTTAATTAGATCATACCTGAGTTGGGTAGGTTCTAAATCTAATCACTCCTGAGTTATAAAAAGAACAAATTGAACACAGAGACACACACTTGGGGGAAGACAGACACCATGTGATCATCATCTACAAACCAAGGAAAGCCAAGCAGCTGAGGAACCAAAGAAATGCCCACCAACAAGGAAGGTATTGCCATGGTCAGGACCCTGATTTGAACATTTAGTCTCCAGAACTAGGAGAAAATAAAATTTCTAGTCTTTAAAGCTACTCACTTGTGGTATTTCTGTTATGACAACATAAACAAAGGAAGACAGTTCGTATTTTCCCATTTTATTTCTAGTCCCCGGAGCACTAGTACAGTGCCTGGCATAGGATACGACCTAAATGAAAGCTTATGGGATGGAGAAATGAAGGCTGCCTAGTCCATTGGGAGAACAGCAAGTGAGATTTATTTTTGTACCTCTCCCTTTTCTGGTTCTTTAGAGGGATTTTAGCCAGGATGGGTCTGGTGCATCCAAACAGCAGGGTGTCTCAAGGATGCAGGTACAGAGGGAAGCAACTGGAGCTCCCTTTGGGTACCTCAGAGTCCCCGGGTGGTGAAAATAGTTAACGCCCTTGGGTGCCAACTGAAAGTTTGGAGGTTCACGTCCTCCCAGAGGTGCCTTGGAAGAAGGGCTTGGTGATCTATTTCCGAAAAAAGAATCATCCACTGAAAACCTTATGGAATGCATTTCTACTCTGGCACACATGGGGTTGCTATGAGTTGGAATTGATTTCACGGCAACCGGAAAAAAAAAAAAGGGTACCTCACTAAACATTGGCCTTGGAATGCCATTGTCTTCTACCTTCTGAGAAGTTACTCGAGGCTCCACTCGCATGTTGCTGGGTCCCATCAGCTGGCTTTAGCCATCAACCTAAATACTTAATTTATGCAGAACACCTTGCCCAGCTGAATCAGAAGTGCACCTCCCTAATCAGGCACTGTATCCTAGCTGCCACTACAATCAGGGTTGGCTAGAGAAGCCTTATATTGTCTTCATGGGTTATTTATAAACAAATCATAGTGGGAATTATTATGTAAAGAGGGCTGTTTCTTCACCCTCTCCCCCACCTAAGCTTGTCAATCTATGCATTTCTTTTCAGGCTTCTGGCTGCAGTGATTAGAGATAATGAGCATGACAGGGCATTCAAATTGGAAAGTGCTACATGCAAAGGAATTTTCTTACACTTATCCTTAGAGACATAGAGTCCCGGAAGAAAAAAGGGCCTTAGAGATTTGCTGGTCCAGCTGTCCCGTTTTGCAGTTGGAAAAAGTTGAGGATCAAAGAAGTTAAATCAACTAAGTCAGGTAGTGTTATGAAAGTGACAGGGATTGGGAAGTCTGAATCTCCAGTTCTAATTCAGGCTTAATCACTTATAACCTGTGTTCCTGAGCAAGTGACTTAGTGTCTCTGGGCCTGAGTTTTCCTGCCTGGAAAATGGAGAGACTGACATCCATTCAGAGGGCGGTGGCGGTTCAGTGGAAGAATTCTTGCCTTCTGTGCAGGAGACCTGGGTTAGATTCCTAGCCAATGCACCTCTTGTGCAGCCACCACCTGTCTGTCATTGGAGGTTTCCATGTTGCTGAACAGGTTTCAGCAAAGATTTCAGACTAGATGGACTAGGAAGAAAGGCCTGGAAGTCGACTTCCAAAAATCAGCCAATGAAAACACTATGGATCACAACAATCTGATCTGCAACTGATCAAGGCGATGGCAAAGGAGTCAAGAGCCAATGTGATGGCAGCTAACAACAACAACGATATCCACTCTAAGATGACTAGAGATAAAGTGTACACGTAGCTGGATGTATGGTAGATGCTGCAGTGGATACTATAAGGAGGAGTTAGAGCCAGAATGCCTGCCCTCTCCCCATCACACCATGTTGCCTTCAACTTATTTAATGCCGTTGCAGAAGAACAGAAACCTCTAATTTTTCCCTGACTGTCAGCGTAACTCATTTCCAGTTTTTGTAGATCCAGAGTAAACAGGATCATATGGGAGTTCCTCTCCCTCTCTACAGAGAGGAAATCCCAGCAGCAGGAGAGCAAGGTGGAGCTGGGGTAAAGACTCTAGACTCATTCTACAATCTCCACGAACCCAACTCATTGATATGGACCATTGGTGTGTTCTCACTTTTATGTAAACTTCTCTGCAAATGCAACTTTCAGTGCTTCCTTCCAAAGAGGCTGCTGCCTTCATCTCCCGTCCACAGCAGTTCTGGCGAACCGTCAATGACTTCATCACAGTCATTGTGCAGACAAGAGAGGGAAGGGGCTTAATGGGGGTCTACGTGAGAGACTTGGGTCCCAGCATTCTTTCTGTTACTTACCTGATGTATGGCCTGGTGGTGATCTGCCATGCCTGATTCCAACAACATGCAATGTGCACACATGCAGGCACACACACACACACACACACACACGTGTGTGCACGTGTAAACACACTTTGGCACTTGGTATTGTATGAGTCTATACTGGGACATTCACGCCATCCATTGTAAGAATAAGCAAAATAGTCTGCTTTTAAGACCAAAGAGACACTGGGAAAGCATCTCAGTATACGTATAACCAGTTGTTGTCGAGTCGATTCTGACTCATGGCAACTCATGGGCATCAGAGTAGAACTGTACTCCACATGTTTTGGAATGTTGGTAGTACAGTCTTAGTTATCTAGTGCTGCTATAACAGAAATACCACAAATGGTTGCCTTTAACAAACAGAAACTTATTTTCTCACTGTTTTGGAGGCTAGAAGTCTGAATTCAGGGTACCAGCTCTAGGGGAAGGTCTTTCTCTGTTGGCTCTGGGGGAAGGCCCTTGTCTCTTTTCAGCTTCTGTTCCTCAGTTCTTTGGTGATCTTCATGTGGTGTGGCATCTATCTTCCCTCATCTCTCATTACCTCTCCGGGTCTAATCTGCTCATTTTACATCTTAAAAGTGGTTGGTGTAAGGGACACCTAACACTGATATGGCCTCGTTTTCATACGAGCTCAGAAAAGAATTGAGCAATTTGCATGGAAGTATGAATAGGAATAGAGAGAGTCCAGGAATTCTGGGACTTTGAGGGTTGAAAGATACAAATGCTTCTCATCTCTAACTAGTAAAAGGTGAAACTGAGAAAGCTTTTGATGACAAATGTCAATTATAAGTGTCAAAAGTAAACAACTCAGAATACCATTAACAGATTGATATAAGGATTTAATAGACAATTTGCAAATTGGGCAGTACATTATCATGGATCAGATTAGTGCTCCAATTAATTAAGCTTTTCAGAGTCCTTACATACAATTAATTTATTAGGAACTTTGAACAAAAACTTTGATTGGTTGACAATTATGTTAGAATACAAAAATCTTATAAGAGAGTAGCATGCATTCAAACGTTATCAAAGTTGAAATAGAAACCATGCTAAACAATTACAAGACAATCACAAGATCAGTGAGCTGTGGTTATAAGACCTCTGGAGTCTTAGAAACAGGAGATGTTAATTAAGCTTTATTTTCCGAAAGAGTAAGTTGTTTTTTGTTTTTTTAATTTTATTGTGCTTTAGGTGAAAGTTTACATGCACAAATTAGTTTCTCATTCAAAAATTTATACACAGATTTTTTTGTGACATTGAGTGCAATCTCTGAAATGTGTTGGCACTCTCCCCTTTCCACCCTGGGTTCCCGTGTCCATTTGTCCAATTTTCATGTCATTTTCTGCCTTCTCGTCTTTGCTTTTGGGTAGATGTTGCCCATTTGTTCTCATATACTTGATTGAACCGAGAGGCATGTTCCTCACATATGTTACTATTTCTTTTATAGGCCTGTCTAATCTTTGGCTGAAAGGTAGACTTTGGGAGTGACTTCAGCTCTGAGTTAATAGGGTGTCTGGGGACCCTAGTCTCGGAGGTTTCTCTAGTGTGTCAGACCAGTAAGTCTGCTCTTTTTTGTGAATTGGAATTTTGCTCTACATTTTTCTCCCACTCTGGCAGGGACTCTCTATTGTGATCCCTGTCAGAGTGGTCAGTAATGGTAGCCGGGCACCATCTAGTTCTTCTAGGTGAAAAAGTAAATTTTAAGTGAAAGTTAATGAATGGTGAAACCAGGCCCTCTTTGGTGTCATTAAGCCTGATTATCTAGGTACAATGATGTAGAAAATAAATGAGCTACTTCTCAAGATTACTTATAGTTAAAAGCATAGCTATAGGCATTAAAGATTATTTATTACAGTACATAAGCTTTTAACATTTAACAAGATGATCTTTAGTGTCGTGGGTAAGAGATCTCTTTCTGTTTTCATAAAGCAAAACTTGTAATTTTATTTTACAGAAATCATGGCTGGGAATAAATCAAGGGTGTAACTGTCATGCTCTTCGTTCAATTTTCAAATCAATTAAGTTTCGCCAGTTGTTGTTGAGTTGACTCCAACTCATGGTGACCCCATGTGTGTCAGAGTAGAACTGTACTCCAAAGGGTTTTCAATGGCTAATATTTCTGAAGTAGATAGCCAGGCTTTCTTCTGAGGTGCTGCTGGCTGGACTCGAACTTCCAAACTTTTGGTCAGCAGCTGAGCATGTTAACCATTGGCACTACCCCAGCAAATCCTTCAGCTGGACAAAATGGCACAGGGAAAAAAAAGTAGAAAGGTGTGGCTCTTCCTTAGAATCCTGACAGATTAAGCATTCATAGTTAAGAGAGAAAGGCATTTCTCTGAAAAGACTATGGTTGCTGCTATTTGCAATAAAATAATAAAATACCAATTATGTTTTTGAGAGAGTTGTACCATCAAAAGAGTTCCCAGCCCTTGATTATTCTAGATTAAACGTGACCCTTTTTGTTGATGTTGAGTGCTGTCTAGTCAATTCTGACGCAGGGGCTCTGTATGACAGAGTAGAATTTCCCCATAGAGTTTCCTAGGCTGTAGTCTTTTTTAAAAAAAATTTATTTATTTTGTTAAGAACACACACAGGAGACCATACACCAACTGAACTGTTTCTACATGTACAATTCAGCGACATTGATCACATTCTTTGAGCTGTGGAACCATGCTCAGCTTCCTTTTCCAAGTTGTTCCTGCCGCATTAACATAAACTAACTGCCCCCTAAGTTTCCTATCTAATCTTTCGACTTACTGTTGTCAGTTTGATTCCATACAGATAGATCTTGAAAGAGCACAATGCTTAAGACAGACATTCTTTATTAGTTAAGCTAAACTATTGTTTGGTTTTAAGAAGACTTTAGGGAATATTTTCAGTTTAAGGCTTAAAGATTATCTTAGGGCAATAGTTTCAGGGGTTCATCCAGCCTCCATGGCTCCAGAAAGTCTGGAGTCCATGAAAGTTTGAATTCTGTTCTGCATCCCCCCCACCACTTTGATCAGGATTATCTATAGAATCTTTAATCAAAATATTTAGTAATGGTAGCCAGGCACCATCCAGATCTTCTGGTCTCATGACAAAGGAGGGAGCTGTTCATGGAGGCAATTACAGGCTGTAATTTTTATGGGAGCGGATCCCTAGGTCTTTTCTTCCACAGAGTGGCTGGTGGATTCAAACTGCCAATCTTTCAGTAAGGAGTCGAGGACTTATCCATTGAGTCACCAGTGCTCCTTAAAAGTGATCCTTGAACCTCCTAATTTCTATGTGCAGGAAGCAGTCTGAGAAAGATGTGCAGTCTTCTCAAATAGAACATTCTCCAATGGCTTTTTCCAATGTAACCAAGGAGGAAAATAAGAAAAGGGAGAACTTTCCAGAATGTAGAGTGAAAGGCCACAGAAAACAATGGACTGGGAGCTACTCCCAGGGAGCAGAGCCAGGGCTTCTTCAGAGAACATTCTCCATCTCATGGTAGAAACCCCACAATGTCTACCCAATAGGATTTTAGGACTGCTATGGACCAGTGACTGCTGTGTGCCTCCCATTCTTCCCATATTTGAATAAGAACATCTATTGAAGTTTGTCTGGTCCTTGTATATACAGAAGCATTGACCTTCATTGTGTCCTTGGCCTTCTCAACTTTGAGGCTGCATCTGCTACAGTCACTGGCCTCATTATTTGCTATTGTATAGGCAACTGTTTTTGGCTTATATAAACCTAACAAAGGTGTCAGTTTAAGGACTAAGGTGCGCCTGACCCAAATCATGGTGTTTTCAATTGCGTCATATGCGTGTGAAAGCTGGACAATGAATAAGGAAGACCAAAGAAGAACTGATGCCTTTGAATTGTGGTGTTGGCCGAGAATATTGAATATTCCATAAACTGCCAGAAGGATGAACAAATTTGTCTTGGAAGAAGTACAACCAGAAAGCTCCTTAGAAGCAAGGATGGCAAGACTTCATCTCACATACTTTGGACCTGTTATCAGGTGGGACCAGTCCCTGGAGAAGGACATCATGCTTGGTAAAGTAGAGGGTCGACCAAAAAGAGGAAGACCCTCAATGAGATGGAGTGACACAGTGGCTGGCTGCAACAATGGACTCAAACATAGCAACGATTGTGAGGATGGCGCAGGAATGGGCAGTGTTTCGTTCTGTTGTACATAGGGTTGCTAGGAGTTGGAACTGACTTGATGGCTCCCAATAACAACACAGTCTTTATGGGAGAAGTTGCCAGGTCTTTTTCCCCGTGGAGCATCTGGTGGGTTTGAACAGCCAACCACTGGGTTAGCAGGAACACCAGGACCCCTCTTCCTGCACCATATCGACAATATTCCTTTGTGATCCATAAACTTTTCATTGGCTGATTTTCGGAAGACTTTCTTCCTAGTCTGTCTGAGTCTGGAAGCTCTGCTGAAAACTTTCTACCAAGGGTGACCCTGCTGGAATTTGTAATAATGATGGCATAGATTCCAGCATCATAGCAACACACAAGCCACCACAATAGGACAAAGTAACAGATGAGTGGTGGAAGGTTTATTTCCCCAGGGACCAAATCTCTTAAATAGCCATTTCAATGGAGAAATAAGGATGTGTATACATGTTTGGTTAGAGACAGAGAATTCACAGACTAAAAGTTTTGGGAAGAAATGTTTTCTGCAATTATTTTTTTTTAAACTAGAGCTCATAATGAGAAGCATTGGCCTGGGCATAAAAAGACAGAGTATGGGGAACACAATCAGCAGCACTTCCCCAGGGTGTTCAGGGAACAGCTAGTGCTGGGTGTTGGAGAGAAGGGTTGGAGAGTGGAACAGAATGTTCTCCTCTGGGTAGGGTTGTGATGCTCGTTAACATACTTATGTCCCCAAGGAGATCGGCAGTAAGGAGCACTCTCTCATCTTGCTTGACCCAGGTTTCTCAAGTGTCCATGATCCCTGAATCCTTTTTGTCAAGACCCCAATTAGCTGCCCTGGGTGTGATGGTTAGTTTCATATGTCAACTTGGCTAGGCTATGGTGCCCAAATGATGTGTCAAACACTAGTTTTGTTGCTGATATAAAGTAGTTAACCCACTTGCCATCGAGTCAATTCCGACTCATGGAAACCCCATGTGTGTCAGAGTAGAACTCTGCTCTATAGGGTTCTCAATGGCTAAGATTTTGGAAGTAGATGCCAGGGCTTTCTTTTGAATTGTCTCTGGGTGGACTCGAACCTTCAATCTTTCGGTTAGTAAATGAGTGTGTTAATGGTTTGAACCACCAAGGGACTCCTTGGGTGAAGGCAAACTCTGTAAATCTTTCCACCCTCCTTATTTTGGCTGTATTGGATTTGCTCGAGAGTGAATACTGGAGAAGACTCTTTTTCTCCTCTGAATAGTAACAACGCATGTCTGGGGCAGGAGGTGGGGTGTGCGTGGGAGTTGGCGGTCCGGTAATAGAGGGCCTAACTTCGTAGTGACCTGGGAAAATGAGCTTTTAATCTCTTTATACTTGTCTTAAGAGATGGAAATACAGTGTCTCTGCTGCCTGGTGCTCAGGTTCGTGAGAGCCATTTAAGATGATGTGCTTAGTCTCAAAACAGCTTTTTGGGAGATGCTTGAATTGTCCAGAGAAGCATCTAATGGGATCTTAAGATCTTAGATGATACCCAAACCATCGATTTCTTCCTGAGCTCCCGTCTCCGTCCACTCTTCCAGCTGACTGACAGCCCCTTGTCTGGCTTGTTCAGGGATGTAGAAGGAGGTTTGGGCTTTCGTGGTGGGGTCTGGGTACAGAAAATTGACCCTTTTTCTTAAAATAATCCCCAAAACACGTGACCATCCAGCTTGCTGGCTTGTGGGAGGAATATCATCGCTCTTGAAAGGATCAGGCATCTCCTTCACAAGGGAACAGCTTCAGGGGAAGTCCTCTCCCTCCATGCTCTCTCCCTGAGCATCTCCTGGCCTCCATCACCTACCACCTCCCACTCGGGGCTTCAGCCATAGCCAAGTGCTGAGCATCATAGGCACACACCATGCTGTTTCATGTCCTTGCTCACTCCATTCTACCTAGAATGCCCTTCTCCCATCTTTATCTTGCACATCACTACACTCCTTGTGCATGTCCCTACACACCTACACTCCCTGTGCACGTCCCTACACATCTACACCCTCTGTGCATGTCCCTACACACCTACACCCTC
>NW_004444086.1:4110085-4124034 GCF_000243295.1 Trichechus manatus latirostris
CCTACACACCTACACCCTCTGTGCATGCCCCTACACACCGACACTCCTTGTGCATGTCCCTACACACCTACACTCCCTGTGCACGTCCCTACACACCTACACTCCCTGTGCATGTCCCTACACTCCTTGTGCATGTCCTTACACTCCTTGTGCTTGTCCCTACATTCTTTCTGAATGCCCGTACACCTCTACACTTCTTGTGCATGTTTCTGCATCCCTACATCTCTACATTCCTGTGCACGTCCATATATCCCTACATGCCTTCAAAGTTCAGTTGATTCATCACCTCCCCCGGGGCACCATTCCTGATCTTCACCACCTTCCCTGCTAAGACTGTGCCAGGTGCTCCTCATGGAGCTCCCAAATCCCATTTGACACTTATCACAGACTGGCCTGTTTATCTGTCTCCCCACTGAACTGAGTTCTTTCGCAGCTCAGAGCATGCCGTTTGCTTCCTCACATTCCCAGTACCAAGTATCAGCATGGAGTCCCTGGGTGGCAGAAACAGTTAAGTGCTTGGCTGCTAACCAAAAGGTTGGCAGTTTGAGTCCACCCACAGGCAGCTCAGAGGAGGGGCTTGGTAATATTTTTCCAAAAAATCAGCTATTGAAAACTTTATGGAGCACTGTTCTACTCTGACTCACATGGGGTTACCAGGAGTCAGAATCTACTTGAGGGCAACTGGTAGCATCAGTGTGTGATGACTACTTATCCTCTCATCCCATGTGCTCCTTCGCAACATGACTTAAACCTCCTCCTATCAAGAGTTGGAGGCTATTTACCTCCCCTGAATCCAGGCAGTTCCACCCTGTCCTACAGGGTGGCTATGAGTTGGAATCGACTTGTTGGCAATGGGTTTGAATCTAGGCTGGTCCTGTAATTTGATTTGACCAACTGAATGTGGTGGAAGAGATGTTGTGTGGACTCTGAGCCTTAAGAGCTCTGCAGGTCCTGTTCTGGTTTTCTCGGAGCACTGCTACCTTGAGAGCAAGCCACGCTCAAACCTCCTTGTGATTCAGGTACTTCATGCTGGGAGAGGCCAGCTAGCGAGGGGCCCAGACATCCAAGCTATTCTGGCCATCCCAGCTGAGGTCCTAGACATAAGCAAGGATGTCTGTGACCAACAGCCCCCAGCTGACACCAACTGACCCCAAAAGCCATAGAGAGCTCAGAGGACACCACATGGAGCCAAATAATGGCCTAGTTGAGTCTTGCCCAAATTGTGACCCACAGAATTTGGAGCAAAAAATATTTGAGATGGATTTGTTACACAGCAATAGATAACCTGATATATTGCTGTTGTTGTGAGGTGCCCATGAGTTGGTTCCAACTCATAACTAACCTGTGTACAACAGAACGAAACATTGCCTGGTCCTGCGCCATCCTCACAATCGTTGCTATGTTTGAGCCCATTGTTGCAGCCACTGTGTTAATCCATCTCGTTGAGGGTCTTCCTCTTTTTTGCTGACTCTCTACACTATGGAGCATGATGTCCTGATACATTGGGAGAGAGAAATTTTCTCCCCATTGGGGTTGCCAAGCTAAGACAATGCTGGGGCTACTGGAGGCTGCCAAACTGAGAAACTTGTCTGAAGAATAAAGCCAGGCAGAGACAAGCAGAACCAAGAGGTGAGAGCGACAGAGTTAGAACCTTATTTTTTTTAAAACTAGGGTGAGTTAGGATTTTGTTGCCAGCAACTGAAAGGGCCCTAACTGATACACGGTCATTTTCAGGGTGTGTTATTAAATGCAATTAAGTTTCTACCAAATTTTACTAGTCTGGGAGACTTCCAGTCTCTTTAAAGTTAGTTCTTTTATCTCTCAACAATCGTTGATTTTTATGTATTAATTTATTCACAAATTATTCATTTAGCAATTATTTATCACTTGTCATGTTCAAGGAGGGGGCATTGGTAGCTCAGTGGTTAAATTCTTGCCTTTCATGCGGGAGACCCAGGTTCAATTCCTGGCCAGTGCACCTCACGAGCAGCCACCACCCATCTGTCAGTGGAGGCTTGTGTGTTGCTGTGATGCTAAACAGGCTTCAGCAGAGCTTCCAGTCTAAGACAGACTAGGAAGAAAGGCCTGGTGAACTACTTCCAAAAATCAGCCAATGAAAACCCTATGAATCACAATGGTCTGGTGCAGGACCAGGCAGCATTTCATTCCGTTGTGCATGGGGTCTCCATGAGTTGAGGATGGACTCAACAGGAGCTAAAAACCACAGCAACATGCAAGGAACTGTGGTGAATGCTGGTGATCCAGCAGGTAATATCCAGTCCCCCAGTCTTCATTCCAAGTTATTTAATTAAAATTGTGTTAAATGTCAAGAAGAAAAAGAAATGGGCAGTATGAGAGTGTCTATCCTACTCTGCAGTGTTGTCGTGAGAACCAAAGAGGAGCCTATGTGTGAAAACACTCAGCATAGTTCCAGCACAAAAATATTTATTTTTCTTTTTGTTCATGGGATGATACCACAAGCCAGTTTCTGAAGTATCTTTTCCCATCACCGAAAATGCTTTCTTTTGGATGTTGTTTCTGCATCTACATCTTACATGGGATGAATCCTCAATTAGTGAGGTTGTGAGTAGCTGAGAAGTGCCACATTTTTACACTTGCTCTAAATTTCAGAGACACACAGCCATGGAACTGCTGGAGGTTTGGGCTTCCAACACACTTCTGAAAGACTGTCTCCATCCTCAACACCCACACTGCCTGCTGAGAACCCAAGATGTTGTTTCTTTTTCTTCACCTTTATTACTTCCAAGCTCTGGCTGATGGCTAGGACAAACTGCAGTCCCCAAATGCTGTGATTTAATGAGAGGAAGTTTACTTGACTTTATGTACACATTTGCCAGGGGAAGTGATTCCGATAGGGATAATTACATCCACATTTTCGTGTAAATTACAGCAAATGTGTCTGAAACTGCCTGTGAGCAGCTGCTGGTCCCTATCACTCAACGCAACCTCCTTTCTTTGGGGTTCACAACCAGCTAATGAATGCTCAGTGGAAAATAAAGGAGAAGAAGGCTGATTAGAATGATCTGGCCTCAGGCAGTCCCCTCATTTCTTCAGGTAAGAGCAGCATCAGAGTTGGGCGATTTCTACATAGACCTGTGGTCAGCCTTAGGTAGAAGTTATGGAGGCAGACTTGGTCCCAGGCATATTTAGGAAGGGGTGTTGGCATGGCACTCATGGTTTTGCACAGTCTAGAACAAAACCACCTATATTATGAACTAAATTGTGTCTTCCCAAAATGTGTTGTAAATTTTAACCCCTATACCTATGAATGTAATTCCATCTGGGAATAGGGTTTTCTTCGTTATGTCAATGAGGCCATATCTGTGTAGTTGAGATATAAAAGGAACAGATTAGCCAGAGAAACAAGCACACACAAAAAACATAGAAAGCTAGATGCCACATGGAGAGCTCCAAGGAAAGTGAGAAGAATACTAGAGAAGCTGAGATAAGGATCTTCCCTCAGAGTGGACAGAGAGAGACTTCCCCTAGAGCGGGCATTCTGTATTTGAACTTCTTACCTCCTAAACTGTGAGAAAATAAATTTTTTGTTTTTTAAGCCCACCCACGTGTGATATTTCTGATAGAGCAGCACTAGATAACGAAGACAACCTACTACCTTTATCTCACACTCTCACCCTCATATCTGCCATGTTTGGCCACACCGATAGTTTGCTGATCTATAATTATACCATTTACTTGGTAATTCCCATGTCTTTGGCCCTTTTGTCTGGAATCCTTCCTCCCTCTCTCCCCTGTCTGTCTGATGAAATACTAATCCTCATTTGAGATGCAGCTCCCATGTTTTCACTCAGGGCCGCCCGTCCTAATCACTTCCAGCCATAGTCACCCCTTCTTCAGGGCTCCCATCACATCCTCTTTATATCTTTATCATGGCATTCATTTGTTCAATAAATATGTAATGAGCACTTACCAAGTGCCAGGAGCTTGGGGTCCTGAGAGGAATCAGAAATGTTCTTGTGGTTAAGAAGCTGAGAGACTGGAGGGGAAGATAGGCAAGTAAAAAAATAAATCCACAACAATCCAACGCAGTGATAAATCCCTCAGTAATGATGAGCACAGGCTTCCGTGGGAGTCAAAAGGAAAGAAGGAATCATAGAAAAAGTTCCAGAGTCAGGGGTGCCTTAGTATAGTCATTAAAGATGAACAGAAATTATTCAAGTAAATAAGAGGGAAAGGCATTATGCACAGAGGGAGCACCAAACTTATGCTGGCTATCAGTGGGTCTGTCTGCCCCCCACTCCTCACACACATTATTTTCAACTCCTTGAAGGTAGTGGTTGGTTTCATCCATTTTTGTATCGTCATTACCTAGCACAGGTGCATAGCAGGTGCTCAGTAAATGTTTGGGGGATGATTGAATAAGTCATTACTCCAGGAGTTATTGATTATCATTTTGTTCATGGGCTTTATGTCTAAGCAGTGCTAAGTAACTAACTTAATAATGAGAAAATGTAGCCTTTCAGCTATGTGGAGTCTCTGGTTGGTGCAAATGGTTAATGCACTTGGCTGCTAACCAAAATATTGTGAGTTCAAGTTCCCCCAGAGGAACCTCAGAAGAAAGGGCTGGCAATAGTAATAATCAGCCATTGAAAACCCAGTGGAGTACAGTTCTACTTTGATACACATGGGGTCATCATAAGTCAAAGTCGACTCGATGGCAACTGGTAATGTAAAGGAAGGACCATTAAACTTAGCTGGATTTGGAGACGGAAGAACAGACTTTAGATCATGTAAAATGAGTCCAATAATATTTACTTCACAGGTTATTCTGAGCATCCCATGCAATAATGTGAAAGTATGTTGCAAATTTGAAATGAAGTTTCCAGATCAGAAAGCCCAGACCAGCACCAGGGACAGCTCCACAGTAGCTCCAAGCTACTGTGAATGGAGAATCATGAGTTCAACCGCATTCCTTTAACCTGGAGGAGCCCAGAGAAACAAATGCTGAGTGTCTAAAGAATTGGATTTGCTTCAGATATTCTCATTTTCCTAGTGCTCTTTCCTGTCATGGCCTGTATGAACTGAGTCTAGGTTTAGTCATGAGTAAGAGAAATCCCAAATAAGAATGCTTTAAACAAGATAGGAGTTTTGACTCTTACAAGCAAAGGTCAGAGGTACGCAGCTCAGGGCTATTAGGGCAATTCTACTGCATGAAGCTCAGACCCAGAATCTTTCCAATTCACTGCCCTGCACCCTAGGGATTGACCCCTAACTTAATGGTCTAAGATGGGTGGCTCCTGTCACTACATCCACATTCTTTCATTCGGCCCTTCCTCCAATAAAGGCAATAGTCTAGGTCCTACTGTGTGCCATAAAGAGACTAAAAGGTGCTACATGTGTGGAATTAAAAGTCAGCACTCTTGGAATTCTGAGGAGAGGAGGAATAGAGAAGTTCTTCAAAAGGTCTGTGAGGAGAAACAACCAAGGCTTGTAACCTAATAATGGCTGATCTGGGTTGGGACACTTTGTCAGCCAAGAATATTTACAGTTACAGGTAAAAAAATGCAACTAACAGTTCTTAGGAGCCCTGGTGATGCAGTGGTTAAGAGCTTGGCTGTTAACCAAAAGGTCGGCAGTTTGAATCCACCAGGCGCTCCGTGGAAACCCTATGGGGCAGTTCTACTCTGTCCTATAGGGTCACTATGAGTTGGAATCAACTTGATGGCAATGGGTTCTTGGTGAATTGACCCCTTATCATTACGCAATGTTCCTCTTTATGCCTGTTAATTTAACTTGCTTTAAAGTCTACTTTTTCTGATATTAATATAGCTATGACAGCTTTATTTTGATTCAAGTGTGCATATTATCTCTTTTCTTACCCTTTTACTTTTATTCTATCTATATCATTATATTTAATGTGGGTTTCTTACAAGCAGCATACAGTTATGTTTTTTTAAAAATACAAACTGCCAATCTCTGTCTTTTACTTAATGTATGTATACCATTTACATTGAATGTAATTATTGATATGTTTGGTTTAAGAGCTATATTTTATTTTTGTTTTCTCTTTTTGTTCCCTTTTTTTTCTTTCCCTTTTCCTTATTTCTTCTGGAGCATTTGAATATTTTTTATTGTCCCATTTTAATTTATCTCAACTTTTTGTACATTTTATTTTTGTATAGCCTAAGTGGCTGCTCTAAGCTTTGCTGTACATATAACAGCCAACTTTTCACAGTCTATTCAGAGTTAATATTTTACCACTTCAAGTGAAATGCAGAAACCATACAGTTTTATAGGTCCTTTTACCCTCCTCTCATTTATTTTGTAGTTGAGATATGTGTTATATTTGTATAAATTGGACACCCTATCAGACAATGCTATCTTTTTTAATTAGTCAGTCTTACATATTTTATAGAATTTAAGAGGAGGAAAACAATATGTTAAATTCATTCAGATATTTACCATTGTCAGTCTTTTCTCATTCCTGAAGTTCTAAGTTTTTCTCTGGTATCATTTCCTTTTCACTAGTAGAATTTTCTTTAACATTTACTTTAGAAAAAGTAAACTGTCAACAACTGTTAGTTTTTCTTCATCTGGAATGTCTTTATTTCACCTTCATTTCTGAAAGATATTTCTGCTGATATAAAATCGGAGTCAACAGTTCTTTCTTTCAGCATTAAAAAAATATTGAAACATTGTTCCACTCTCTTCTGGCCTACATGGTTTCTGATGAGAAATCTGCAGTTATTCTAATTAACTTTTCCCCTGTATAATGTGTGGATTTGCTCTGGCTGATTTCAAGATTTTTTTTTTCTTTATATTTGCTTTTCATCAGTTTGCTTTTGATGTCTCTGGAGTGGTTTACTTCATTTATTCTCTGCAGGGTTCATGAGCTTCTTGAATCCATAAATTTATGTCTTTCATCAAATTTGGGAAATGTTCAGTCACTATTTCTTTAAATATTCTTTTCTGCACCAATATCTTTCTCCTCTCCTTCTGGGACATCAGTGATATAAATCTTAAGACTTTTTGATATTGTCTCACAAGTCCCTAAAGCTCTGCTCATTTTTTACTCTTTTCTTTTTGTTGCTCAGAGTGGATAATTCAGATTGATCTAGCTTCAAGTTAACTTATTCCTTCCTCTGTCATCTCCATTCTGGTACTGATAAGGCACAGTTAATTTTTAATTTGTTATTGCATTTTCAGTTCTAAAATTTTCATTTTAAAATATAATTTTGATTATTTTTTCTGAGAATGTCTATCTTTCCATTCATTTCAAGAGTGTTCACTGTTACATCATAAAGTAGGATGTAATAGCTAAGTTTCTTGGCCATATTGGGGTTGACGTTTGTTGATTGTCATTTTCCTTGAAAGTTGTTGAGATTTTCCTCATTCTTCATATGTCATGTAATTTTGGATGGTATTTTGGACACTTTGAATATTATACCAAGAGACTCTGTGTCCTATTAAAAAAAAACTTTTAGACATTGTTTATCTTTTTTTCTCATTAGCAGGTAATAAACCTGGTCATGTGCAGACTGCAAGTCTAGACCCATGTTCTGTGGACTTTAATTTCAATTTAATTTTCAAAGTCTTTGCAGTGGTATTTGGGTCCACCTTGGGTGTGTGCTACCCATGGGCCAGTTTGGACCTGTGTAGTGGTCTACATTATATTTCAGTTCTCAAAGGTTTTGCTCTACCGCTTCTAGTCAGTTTTATGCATGTGCTGCTCACAAATGAGTCCAGGACTTCATACACAGATTTATGGTATCCTTTTCTTCACTCTTTTCTCTGTGATTCCCCCTACACTCTCTAGTCCCCAGTTATCACTTTTCCTGGTCTTCTGGCTGGAAATACAAAGTTTTACACCTCCATTGTGTTCCACACTTCTGGCAACTGGGTTTATATCTGAGGTGAAGCACTGATAGAAGAAAAACAAAACTAAAAACAAACAAGCAAACAAACAAAACAACAAAACAAGGGGTACTCCTCCACATTGGTTGGACCACAGAGACTTTTTATCTGTTCCTCTCATCACATAGAAACGTTTTTCTCAGATTTTTAGGTGCTATGTGACCACTGCTGTTGCTACCATATGAGTACAGCTTCATGACCAGGACTTGCCTTGGGACAGGGCCACAAAAGTAAAGAGATTAAGAGAAGAGGACACCCCTCAGGCCAAATAGGGAGGGTTTCTCTTGGAGCTTTTTCTGTCCATGTCCACTGCGAATTTCTGGGAACTGGTCTGTTTGTCCTGGAGAGCACTTGTGGTGTAATGGTTAAGTGTTTAGGCTGCTAACCAAAAAGGTTGGGAGTTCAAATCTACCAGCTGCTCCTTGGAAACCCTATGGGGCAGTTCTACTCTGTCCTAGAGCATCACTATGAGTCAGAATTGACTCAACAGCAATAGGTTTTTGGTTGGTCTGTTCTGGAGTATGAGCCACGGGTATGGGAGAAAAAAAAAAACACAGAAAACTCATTGTCATATCAGTTGTTCTTTGAGTTTTGATTTACCTTCTCAGTTTGCTAGCTGTAATTTATTTTTTTGCGTCCTCATATAATTGCTTTATGTATTCTGACCAGAGTTTTTAGTTGTAATCAGTGGGAGATACAGAGTGGAGTGGGAATATTTAATTTTATCCAAAACTGGGAGCTGGGAAAGTTATTATTATTTTTTTTTACAGTGAACCTGAAAAGAGGAAATGTCAAAATTCATGGCTGTCAGATGAAAGAATAAGTACAATACTAAGACCAGGGCTTAATCCTTAACACTTACACAGGAGTTAGGAGAAGAGGCCTATTGATTTGAGTAGCTATTCCTTTAGGGTTCATGTATAGATACAGGATGCTGTATATGGTTAGTACCTTTCAGCAGATAACTAGAGCCTGTATGGCAAGGCTCATGGAAAAGTCTGTTTCTCTGATTCACATCCCCCAATTATCTTTCAGAATCTAAAAAACGATTCTGTACATGAAGAATTCACTGCAGTGGATATTAAAGTATGAATAAAAAGGCTTTGGAATTGAGATGATGCATTTGATATAATATAAAGTGAAAAAAATAGAAGAAACAAGATGGTTGTAATTGTGCTTTATGTATTTTGTGATTGCAACTTGATATAGACAAGAAATATACAGAGATGTATAAAAAGTAAAATTATAGTGTTAGGGAGAACAAAGCATATGAGATCACAGGTTTATTGTTTCACTTTTCAAAAATCTCCGTAATGTTGTTCTACTATCTTTTAAAGGTAATAACATATCAGAATAATTTCTAGCCTATTATCTGATAGTCATGTTCTTCCTCATTCTATTTGTGTCATTTATTTGGAGGGCTTTCCTGATTCTCATCTCTCACTCCAACCCCAGATTAGGTGGTCCAATTACGTGTTCTTATATCACTGTGTCCTCTCCTTCTTTAGTACTGATGACAGTTTACTGTTAATGCTTATTCAATTCTCTATCTTCTCTGGTAGATGGAGTCCCTAAGTGGTGCAAATAGTTAATGGCTCAGCTGCTAACCAAAAAGTTGGTCGTTCGAGTACACACAGAGACACCTTGGAAAAAAGACCTGTCGATCTACTTCCAAAAAATCAGCCATTTAAAATCCCATGGAGCACAGTTCTACTCTGACACGCAAGGGGTCATCATGAGTTAGGGTCAACTTGATGGCAACTGGCTTCCTCTTCCTGACATGAGCTGTTGTTTAAGGGCAGTGCATTTTTTGCTCTCTAATGTAACCTCAGTGCCTACCAACATGCCTGGTACATGGTAGGTACCTAATAAACATTTATTGACTGATACTCAAGTGTCAAAATTCAAGAGAACATTCAGAAGCTCAGATTTCTAATTTACACTTTATTTGGCTCCGCTGGCTCAGGAAGTTTTTGTACTCGCATATCACTTTCTCTCCATATTGAGAAACACTGTCCAAATTGTCCAGCCAAACAGAAGTTGGATAATATAGGGCATTAAGTTGGCAGTCAACAAAAGGAGAGGTCCAAAGATGAAAGAATGGTCAGCAAGCAAGGAAAATCAGAATTTAAGTTTTGGTTGGGCTGTCTTTGTCAAGAATGACCAGAGAAGACTGAAGAGATTATAGCTAGAAGGATTCCAATCATGTTGCTAGGGCCAAAGCCTTTCCTCTCTGGTCCCACTCCTTCTGCTGTAACAAACTAAACTCAAACACACTGGTGATAATTCAGGTTCACTTTCATTTACTTATGGGCACTCTGAGTTTCTTTTATTCTAGAGGTAAGTATAAGGAATCACCTAAACAACAAGGCATACTTTACAATGGCAGGCTGCAAGTTGTTCCAACCAAAACATCCATAGAACGTTAAGGCTGGAAGAGACCTTAAACATTATGTAGTCCAACCCTCTTCTTCCAAAATAAATGCTTGTGTTTCCCTACCTACAGTCAAGTGATCATCCAGCCCTTGTACTTTGAGTGATGGTTTACTCACCATCTTGCCATCTTGCAAGGCAGCTCATTATATTTTCAGATAAATCTCTTCTAGACTTGGCAAACATGAGATACATGTGCTGACATTCTCACTTCTGCACCTGTGGCAGACCTTGCCAATCAATCACAGCGTTCCTTCTCACCAAGCCTACGCTTAGCCTCGGAATCATTCTCAACTGAACAGAGTTCAATTTGCAGTCCCTGTGCCAGTTACTGGAAAGTTACCTCTTATATCTGCTTCTCTAGGTCTTCCACATATTGATCCTCATTACACCTCCTATGAGCACACAGAAATCTAATCCTCTGAGATGAAGATAGCTTTGGAGCTGGAAGTCTTAAATCCCACGGGACAGCCTGACAAAGACAGAACCTGGAGGATGTTGGGTTGGTATCAGGCTCTCCTAAGCCTGAGGTCAGCAAGGCAGAGCAAAAGATTGTTAACAGGCATTTACTAGGAGGTACTAAGAGTCTTTCCACCAAATACTGGAAACTTTCATCCAGGATAAAAGCTAAGGGTCCACTGAGGCTTCAGGAACTAGTTCATTGAGTCAATCAAGCCACATGGTTTTCCTTTGAGAAAGCATTCAAATACTATTTCCCCAATTTCATTCTGAAACCAGAGGTTAAGATATGAAGAAGGCAGTCCATCAAACCATATAGAAGAATATAGGGTATACTGAAAGATAGGGCAGTTGTTTTCAGCTTGCAGAAGAATTTGGAGATTCAGCTATGAATAAAGCCTAAGTAGTGGTGATGTCAGATTAGCATGTACAAATCTACGTTTAAATACTTAATAATGTTACGCTTACATGGCTCCAGTCAGTTTCAGCCTTCCAAAAACAGGGAAATCGTTGGTTTCTTCAAATGGCAAAATCATCCATCTAGACAATCCTGTTTTTGGTATAATTATCCAGTGTGGAGGAAGAGCCAGGTTCAGGACTTCTGTTGATCTTATCACTTAAAACTGAGTCAATTTTCTCCTCTGGTGGGTATGCCTTGTTCCTTTTGGCAAAGTCCTGACGGATTTCTGCGTGGGTTCTGTTTTTGGTTTCAGGCAGGACAAAATAGAAGTAGACAGCACCTGCGATGCAGATTGCAGCAAAGACCAGGAAACAGTAGGTGTCCAGACTTTTCTGTGGAGAGGCAGAAACAAATGGACAATCACTGACCTGGCCATGAAACCACCTGTGAACAGACTTTTTTATAGTTCCCCATTCATGTATCAGTATTCCTGGGTAAAATACCACATGTGCTGATGCTGGTTCTATCAGACTAATGGTACTCTACATGAGGCTTTCTCACATGAAGCATGAGTAAGTCAACTTCAAACTCCAGTCAAGATGAGGAAATGGCAGCCTTTGTCTTTTGCAAATTATGCATTTAAAAGTCAATCATCATGAATGTAAAATGCAATACTCCTGGATGTTATCTTAAGTTTCTGTTTACCATTAACCACCTTCATCCTTCCCCACACATCCCTACTCTATAGATGAGAAACTTTCAAAGTCAAAAAAGAAGTGATCTGTCCCAGTTTATAAGAAAAATATGGAGCAGAGGCAACCCAAGATAACAGCATTTTCTTCAGTGTGGAAAAGGTCTAACTCACTAAGTAAGACTATAATAAAGCCTTGTACTGATGAGAGAGACTCGAAAAAAGAGAAATGTTGAATGCAAAAAACTTAGTATTACCAAGTGAGGGTGAAGCTGTGTGTATCTTACGACTCAGCAACTATACCCCTGGGTTTATATATTCTAGAGCTGTGCTAGTTAGATTTAAATTAATTAAAAATCCAGTCTCTCCATTGCACTAGCCACATTTCACTTTTCCATTTGTCACATGTGGCTAGTAACTTCACACTGGATAGTGCAGTCAGAAAACATTCCCATCATTGCAGAAACTCTTGCACATTGTACAAAGATGTTCATAGTAATGTTGTTTGTAGAGCAAGAAAACTGGAAACAACCCAGCATGGAAAGAGGAGTGGCTAAATAAGTTGGGATACCTTAATGCAAAAGGGTACTACAGAACAGTGGAAAGTAATGAACAATATCAACATGGATGGCTGTCAAAAACATTGTTGTCATTGTTAGGTGCCATAGAGTTGGTTCCAACTCATAGCAACCCTATGTACAACAGAACAAAACACTGCTGGGTCCTGCACCGTCCTCACAATTGTTGTTATGCTTGGGCCCGTTGTTGAAGCCACTGTGTCAATCCATGTCATTGATAGTCTTCCTCTTTTGTGCTGACTCTGCTTTTCCAAGCTTGATGTCCTTCTTCAGGGACTGGTCCCTCCTGATAACATGTCCAAAGTACCTGAGACAAAGTCTTGCTATCTTTGCTTCTAAGGAGCATTCAGGTTACTTCTTCCAAGACAGATTTGTTTGTTCTTCTGGCAGTCCATGGTATATTCAGTACACTTTTTTTTTTTTTAAATTGTGCTTTAGATGAAACTTTACAGCTCAAGTTAATTTCTCATACAAAAATTTATACACATATTGTTATGTGACACTAGTTGTAATCCCTGTAATGTGACAGCACACTCCCCCTTTCCACCCCAGGTTTTCCATAGCCTTCCAACCAGCTCCTGTCCCTTCCTATATTCTCAACCTCCCTCTGGACAGGAGTTGCCCATTTGGTCTCTTGTATCTGCTTGAAATAAGAAGCACACTCTTCATGACTATTATTTAATGTTTTATAGTGCAGTTTAATCTTTGTCTGAAGAGTGGGCTTCAGGAGTGGTTTTAGTTCTGGGTTAACAAAGCATCCGGAGGCCATGGCTTCAGGGCTTCCTCCAGACTCAGACCATTAAGTGTGGTCTTTCTACTAGAATTTGAGTTCTGCACCCCACTTTTCTCCTGCTCCGTCAGGGACTCTGTTGCATTCCCTGTCAGGGCAGTCATTGGTGGTAGCCTAGCACCCGCTAGTTCTTCTGGTCTCAGGCTAATGGCATCTCTGGTTTATGTGGCCCTTTGTCTCTTGGGCTAATATTTTCCTTGTGTCTTTGGTGTTCTTCATTCTCCTTTGCTCCAAGTGGTTTGGGACCAATTGATGCATCTTAGATGGCCGTTCACAAGCTTTTGAGACCCTACATGCCACTCACCAAAGCGGGATGCAGAATATTTTCTTAAGTCTGTTATGCCAATTGACCTAGATGTCCCCCAAAACCATGGTTCCCAGCCCCCTGCCCCAGCTACTCTGTCCCTCAAAGTGTTTGGTTGTGTTGGGGGAAATTCTTAGCTTTTGGTTTAGTCCAGTTGTGCTGACTTCCCCTGTATTGTGTGTTATCTTTCCCTTCACCTAAGATGATTCTTGTCTACTATCTAGTTAGTGAATTCCCCTCTCCTCCCCTCCCCTCCCTCGTAACCATCACAGAATGTTTTCTTCTGCGTTTAAAACTTTTCTTGAAAAATCCAACACCTCTACAACAAAAAGACAAATAATCCTATTAAAAAATGGGCAAAGGAAATGAACAGACACTTCACCAAAGAAGACATTCAA
>NW_004444086.1:4124992-4158543 GCF_000243295.1 Trichechus manatus latirostris
GAAGGACTAATGGTCCACAGCTACCAAGGTCTCCACCAGACTGAGTCCAGTACAGGTAGATGGTGCCCGGCTACCACCAGTGACTGCTCTGACCAGGATCACACAGAGGGTTCTGGACAGAGCTGGAGAAAGATGTAGAACACAATTCTAGCTCACAAAAGAAAGACCAGATTTACTGGCCTAAAGGAGACCGGAGAAACCCCAAAAGTATGGCCCCCAGACACCCTTTTAGCTCAGTGGTGAAGTTATCTCCGAGGTTCACCATTCAGCCTGGGAGTGGACAGCCCCGTAAACTCAAATGGGACTAATGATGTACAGTAGTCCAGTGACAAGGGCCAGAAGGGGACAAGGAAGCTGGTGATAGGGAACCCAAGGTTGAGTAAGGATATTGTTGATGCGATGTGAGATTGTTAACCATTGTCATAGGGTAATATGTGTAGTAACTGTTAAATGTTCTGTAAGCCTTCATCTTAAGTGAGAATAGCAGCATAATTGGAAGAGCGTAGTCAATGTCACTGAACTGTGCACGTAGAAATTTTTGAAATGGTGTTATCTTTGGCTATGTGTATTTTCACCAAAAAAAAAAAAAGGTTGAGAAGTTAGAGGGTTGACATGTTGTGGGGTTGTTAACCAATGTTATAAAACAATATGTGTACTACTGTTTCATGAGGAACTATTTGTTCTGTAAGCCTTCACCTGAAGTACAATAAAAAAATAAACTTTCTTGAGTTCTTATAACAGTGATCTCGTATGATATTTGTCTTTTTAACGACTGCCTAATTTCACTCAGCATAATGCCCTACAGATTCATCCATATAGTGAGATGTTTTGCAGATTCATCATTGTTCTTTATCATTGTGTAGTATTCCATTGTGCGTATGTACCATAATTTGTTTATCTATTGTCTGTTGATGGGCACCTAGGTTGTGTGCATCTTTTTGCTATTGTGCACAGTGCTGCAATGAACATGGGTGTGCATATATCTATCTATTCCTGTGACGGCTCTTATTTCTCTAGGATATATTCCAAAGAGTAGGATTGCTGGAGCATATGGTACTTCTAGTTTTAGCTTTTTAAGGAAGTGCCAAATCGATTTCCAAAGTGGCTGTACCATTTTACATTCCCACCAGCAGTGAATAAGTGTTCCAGTCTCTCCACAACCTCTCCAACATTTATTATTTTGTGCTTTTTGGATTAGTGCCCGCCTTGTTGGGGTGAGACGTATCTCACTGTAGTTTTGGTTTGCATTTCTCTAATGGCTAATGATCATGAACATTTTCTCATGTATCTTTAGCTGCCTGACTGTGTTCTTTGGTGAAGTGCCAGTTTTTCAATTGGGTTATTTGTCTTTTTGTTGTTGAGATGTCATAGTGTCTTGTAGATTTTAGAGATTAGACCCTTATTGAATATGTTATATTCAATATTCTTCACCAACACTGTAATTCAAGGGCATCAATTCTTCTTTGGTCTTCTTTACTCATTGGCCAGCTTTCACATGTATATGAGGCGACTGAAAATACCATGGCTTGTAACAGGCGCACCTTAGTCCTCACGGTGACATCTTTGCTTTTTAACACTTTAAAGGGGTCTTTTGCAGCAGATTTGCCCAACCCTGGTGGCATAGCTTTCAGCATCACAGTAACATGCAAGCCCCCAGAGTATGACAAACTGACAGACACATGGGGCTCAAAAGCATGATGTTGAGTAAAAAACAAGTCACAGAAAAGCAACTTCAATGTGATTCTATTTACAGAAATATAAAAAAACCCAGGCAAACCAAAACACTGGATTGTTAAGGAATGAATATATATGTGGGTCAAACAATAAAGAAAATCAACGGTATGATTAACACAAAATTTATGCTAGTGGTTATCTCTGGGACCACAGAGGGACATACCTGACATTTTGATGTCTAGAGTTGATTGGTAGGCACACTGGTGTTTCTTTTCTACTATTTTTATGCATCATGTATTTTATAATTATAACAATAAAATTATTTACTTTTTATGTATGATGCATTTCATAGTCTTTTTGTGTATGATTTATTCCCTAATTATAATAATAAAAAATCACTATATATGTCTCTCTCTCTCTCTCTCTCTATATATATATATATAGAGAGAGAGAGAGAGAGAGAGAAACCCGTCTGTCAACTTGTCATATTGTGGTGGCTTGCATGTTGCTGCTGCTGGAAACTATGCCACCAGTATTTCAAATACCAGCAGGGTCACCCATGGTGGACAGGTTTCAGCAAAGCTTCCAGACTAAGACGACCGAGGAAGAAAGGCCTGGTGATCTACTTCTGAAAATCAGCCAGTGAAAACATTATGGATCACAACAGAACACTGTCTGACTCGCTTGCTTTAGACATGTCACCAGGAGGGATTAATTGCTGAGGACATTATGTTTGGTGAAGTAGAGGGCCAGTGAGGTTAAGGGACCCTCAGTGCAATGGATTGCTACAATAGTCACAACAATGGACTCAAACATGCTGGCAACCATGAGGATGATACAGGACAGGAAATGTTTCATTTTTTTATACATATGGTCCCCATGAGTTGGAGTTGACTCGATGGCAGCTATTCGCCTGCCTATCTACCTACCTACCTATCTATCCATCTTTCTATGAATCTAAACCTAAGTAGTAGTTCATGCTTGGTGAACAAGTGTCAAATGGAATTTTACAAACAAAAGATATAAAGACTGAGTCACATATGCTGTCGTTGTTAGGTGCCATTGAGTCGCTTCCGACTCATTGCGACCCCATGAACAATAGAACAAAATGCTGCCTGGTCCTGCATCATCCTCACAATCGTTGTTATGCTTGAGCCCACTGTTACAGCCACTGTGTCAGTCCATCTCATTGAGGGTCTTCCTCTTTTTCACTGACCCTCTACTCTACCAAGCATGATGTCCTTCTCTAGGGACTGGTTCCTCCTGAAAACAGATATAAGAATTTTAATTTAAAAAAATCACATAGGCAACAGAGCTTAACCCCTGCAAGTGGTTTAGTCATGAACCAGTCCTGAAGGGGCAGGCAGGCTAGCTGACCCCTTGAGGTACTGAAACTTTGTGGGGAGCCCAGAGAGAACTGACGTAGTAGAGACCCGATAGTGTAGCGTCATCAAGTGTAGACGCTTGCCGGCTCATACAGGTAAGAGAAATCACCTCCTTAAACTCCCCTTCTCCAGCTTACATGAAAGCTATTAACTATAGTTACATCCCTTCTCTAAATATACATTTATGTTGTTAGAACTGGTCATCAAACTGTTCCATATTCTCTGAGTAAATTCTTTTGCAAATATACCATACTACCAAATTATGCTAAAAATATCAGGCAACTGTGGCAAAGTGCAACTTTTAGGAAAATAGTCCTTGATATTAGAGAGAAATCTCAGGAAATTTTCCACTACATTTACAAGCATTATGTGAAATTTAGCAACTCTTTAAAGCTACCAGCTTTCTTGAATAAGGGAAATAGATCAGAGGTACATTGCTGGGAATATCATAGCTCTAACTAATTAGTTCCTTGGATTCCTTTGTATATCAGTGTTGTTGGGGAGGATGGCATGGACATTGGCTACAAATCTAATCACAAAAAACAATGTGCTCTAGGGGTAACAAAATGGTTTCAATGCAAATTACATGTTGCTGTAAAAAAATTAGCACAGTGCTTACAAAAATTCCTGGGAGGGGGCATGATGTGGTTGGCAAACAAACATAGAAGGCGTGCATTATTTTCATAAAATACGGATATAACCTGATACAATGCTGTGTTCAACTTAGAAGTTGCCATTTGATCAGATTGTGTTGTTGTTTGTTGCCATAGAGTCGGTTCCAACTCATGGCTACCCCAAGTATAACGGAATGAAACACTGCCCAGTCCTACATCATCTTTACGATTGTTGGTACGCTCAAATCCATTGTTTTGGCCACTGTATATTTTGAATGCCTTCCAATCTAAGAGGCTCATTTTCCTGCACTGTATTGGACAATATCCTATTGATCCATAGGGTTTTCTTTGACTAATTTTTGGAAGGAGATCACCAGGCCTTTCGTCCTAGTTTGTCTTGAAACCTGTCCACCATGAGTGATCCTGCTGGTATTTAAAATACCAGTGGCACAGCTTCCAGCATCACAGCAACATGCAAGTCACCACAGTATGACAAACTGACAGACAGGTGGTAGGATCAGATAGTATAGAAAGCATGAAGTGTTTTAAATTAGAGTGAAGAATTCTTACAATAGAATTTGAATCCAAAGCCTGTGTTCTTAACCACTTGGCAAAATGGCTCCTGGAAGCCAGGTTTTAGAAACATGGCTCATCAAGCTATGCTACTTACACATACCTGCAGGGGCAGTCTCTCAGGCCATGGCTATCTGATGATGGGTGGCAAATTTTTTGAGTCTTCTCAGGTTTGAAAATGTCTTTTTCTCCTCTCTCATACAGGAAGGCTGGTTTGGCTGGGTACCAATTTCTAGTTTCAAATAGTTTTGCATGAAGGCTTTGACGATAGTACTCCTTACCTTCCACATCCCCCATGCATTTGTCAGTTTATCATTCTGTGGGGGCTTGCATGTTGCTGTGATGCTGGAAGTAATGCCACTGGTATTCAGATACCAGCAGGGTCACCCACTGTCATGGATTGAATTGTGTCCCCCAAAAATATCTGTCAGCTTGGCTAGGTCATGATTCCTAGTATTGTATGATTGTGCACCATTTTGCTATATGATGGGATTTCCTATGTGTTGTAAATCCTATCACTACGATGTAATACGATGGATTAGTGGCAGTTATATTGATGAGATATACAAAATTAGACAGTGTCTTAAGGCAATCTCTTTGGAGATATAAAAGAGAGAATCGAGCAGAGAGACATGGGGATGTCATACAACCAAGAAAACAGTGCCGGGAGCAGAGCGTATCCTTTGGACCTGAGGTTCCTGCACAAAGAAGCTCCTAGACCAAGGGAAAATTGATGACAAGGACCTTCCTCCAGAACTGACAGAGAGAGACAGCCTTTCCCTAGAGTTGGCACCCTGAATTCAGACTTGTAGCCTACTGGACTATGAGAGAATAAACCTCTCTTTGTTAAAGCCATCCACTTGTGGTATTTCTGTTATAGCAGCACTAGATGACTAAGACATCCATGGTGGACAGGTTCCAGCTGAGCTTCCAGACTAAGACAGACTAGGAAGAAGGACCTGGCAGTCTACTTCTGAAAAGAATTAGCCAGTGAAAACCTTATGAATAGCAGAGGAACATTGTCAGATACAGTGTTGGAAGATGAGTCCCTCAAGTTGGAAGGCATTAAAATATGACTGGGGAAGAGCTGCCTCCTCAAAGTGGAGTCAGCCTTAATGACGTGGATGGACGCAAGCTTTCGGGACCTTCATTTGCTGATGTGGCACGACTCAAAATGAGAAGAAACAGCTGCAAACATGCATTAATAATCAGAACATAGAAGGTACAAAGCATGAATCTAGGAAAACTGGAAACTGTCAAAAATGAAATGGAAGGCATAAACGTCGATATACTAGGCATTAGTGGGCTGAAATGGACTGGTATTGGCCATTTTGAATCAGACAGTCATATGGTCTACTATGCGGGGAACGACAACTTGAAGAGGAAGGTGTTGCATTCATCACCAAAAAGAACATTTCAAGATCTATCCTGAAATACAAGCTGTCAGTGATAGGATAATATCTATACTCCTATAAGTAAGACCAGTTAATATGACTATTATTCAAATTTATCCACCAACCACTAAGGCCAAAGATGAAGAAATTGAAGATTTTTACCAGCTTCTGCAGTCTGAAATTGATGGAACATGCAATCAGGATGCACTGATAATTACTGGTAATTGGAATGCAAAAGTTAGAAACAAAGAAGGATTGGCAGTTGGAAAGCATGGCCTTGGTCATAAAAATGATGTTGGAGATTGCATGATAGAATTTTTCAAAATCAATGACTTCTTCATTGCAAATACCTTTTTTCACCAGCATAAATGGCAATTATACACGTGGACTTTGCCAGATGGAATACACAGGAATCAAAATCAACTACATCTGTGGAAAGAGACAATAGAAAATCTCAATATCGTCAGTCAGGACAAGGCCAGGAGCCGACTTCGGAACAGACCATCAATTCCTCTTATGCAAGTTCAAGCTGAAGCTGAAGAAAATTAGAACAAGTCCACAAGAGCCAAAGTACAACCTTGAGTGCACCCCACCTGAATTTAGAGACCATTTCAAGAATAGATTTGACTTGCTGAACACTAATGACCAAAGATAAGTTGTGGAATGACATCAAGTACATCATACATGAAGACAGCAAGAGGTCATTAAAAAGACAGAAAAGAAAGAAAAGACCAAAATGGATGTCAGAAGAGACTCTGAAAGTTGCTCTTGAAGGTCGAGTAGCTAAAGCAAAAGGAAGAAATGATGAAGTAAAAGAACTAAACAGAATATTTCAAAGGACAGCTCGAGAAGACAAAGTAAAGTATTATCGTGACTTGTGAGAAGACCTGGAGACAAAAAACCAAAAGGGAAGAACACGATCAGCGTTTCTCAAGCTGAAAGAACTGAAGAAAAAATTCAAGCCTCGAGTTGCAATATTGAAGGATTCTATGGGGCAAACATTAAACGACACAGGAAGCATCAAAAGAAGATGGAAGGAATACATACCAAAAAGAATTGATCGACGTTCAACCATTTCAGGAGGTGGCACATAATCAGAAACTGATTGTACTGAAGGAAGAAGTCCAAGCTGCACTGAAGGCATTGGCGAAAAATTGGGCTCCAGGAATTGATGGAGTACCAATTGAGATGTTTCAACAAATGGATGCAGCACTGGAAGTGCTCACTCATCTATGCCAAGAAATTTGGAAGACAGCTACCTGGCTTATCAACTGGAAGAGATCTATATTTATGCCAATTCCCAAGAAAGGTGATCCAATAGAATGCAGAAATTATCAAACAATATCATTAATATCACACGCGAGTAAAATTTTGCTGAAGATCTTTCAAAAGTGGCTTCTGCAGTATATCAACAGGGAACTGCCAGAAATTCAAGCCAGATTCAGAAAAAGACGCAGAACCAAGGATATCATTGCTGATGTCAGATGGATCCTGGCTGAAAGCAGAAAATACCAGAAAGATGTTTACCTGTGTTTCATTGACTATGCAAAGGCATTTGACCGTGTGGGTCGTAACAAATTATGGATAACATTGTGAAGAATGAGAATTGCAGAACACTTAATTGTGCTCAGGAGGAACCTGTACATAGATCAAGAGGCAGTCGTTTGAACAGAACAAGGGGATACTGCGGGGTTTAAAGTCAGGAAATGTGTGCATCAGGGTTGTGTCCTTTCACCATACCTAGTCAATCTGTATGCTGAGCAAATGATCTGAGAGCCGGACTCTATGAAGAAGAAGGGCGGCACAGGATTGGTGAAGACTCATTAACAACCTGTGTTACGCAGATGACACAATCTTGCTTGCTGAAAGTGAAGAGGACTTGAAGCACTTACTGATGAAGATCAAAGACCACAACCTTCAGTATGGACTACACCTCAACAAGAAAACAAAAATCCTCACAACTGGACCAATAAGCAACATCATGATAAATGGAGAAAAGACTGATGTTGTCAAAGATTTCATTTTACTTGGATCCACAATCAACACCCATGGAAGCAGCAGTCAAGAAATCAAAATACACATTGCACTGGGCAAATCTGCTGCAAAAGACCTCTTTAAAGTGTTGAAAAGCAAAGATGTCACCTTGAAGAGTAAGGTGCGCCTGATCCAAGCCATGGTGTTTTCAATCACCTCATATGCATTCAAAAGCTGGACGATGAATAAGGAAGACCGAAGAATTGATACCACTGAATTGTGGTGTTGGCGAAGAATATTGAATATACCATGGGCTGCCAAAAGAAAGAACAAATCTGTCTTGGAAGAAGTATAACCAGAATGCTCCTTGGAAGCAAGGATGGCAAGACTATGTGTCACATACTTTGGACATGTTATCTGGAGAGATCAGTCCCTGGAGAAGGACGTTATGCTTGGTAAATCAGAGGTCCAGTAAAAAAGAGGAAGACCGTTGTCTTAGTTACCTAGTGCCACTATAACAGAAATACTACAAGTGGATGGCTTTAACAAAGAAAAATTTATATCCTCACAGTAAAGTAGGCTGAAAGTCCAAATTCAGGGTGTCAGCTCCAGGGGGAGGCTATTTCTCTGTTGGCTCTGGAGGAAAGTCCTTCTCATCAATCTTACCCTGGACTAGGAGCTTCTCCACACAAGAACCCCGGGTCCAAAGAATGTGTTCTGCTCCTGGCACTGCTTTCTTGGTGGCATGAGGTGTCCATATCTTTCTGCTTACTTCTCTTTTATATCCCAAAACAGATCAGCTCAAGACACAATCCAATCCTGTAGATTGAGTCCTGCCTCATCAACACAATTGCCACCGGTTCCCCCTCAACATCACAGAGGCAAGATTTACAACACATAGGAAAATTACATCAGATGACAAAATGGTGGACAATCACACAATACTGGGAATCATGGCCCAGTCAAATTGATGCACACATTTTTGGGGGACACAATTCAATCCATGACAACCCTCAACAAGATGGATTGACACAGTGGCTGCAACAATGGGCTCAAGCATAACAACGATTGTGAAGATGGTGAAGGACCAGGCAGTGTTTTGTTCTGTTGCAGATAGGGTCACTATGAGTCAGAACCAACTGGACAGCATCTAACAACAACCTTCCATGTAGAGTCTTGGCCAGAAGACATGTAATATCATCTCATTGTCATTTCTTTTTTGGTTATCTGAGTTTTCCCTATGGGAATTTTTAGGGTTTTCTTGTTCACCTTAGAATTTTTAAATTCCACATCAGTGTGTCTAGGAAGGAGTCCTTTGTACCCAACCTGCTTAGCACAAGGTGGGTCTGTTCATGTGGAGGATCTGTCTGTCTCAGCTATGGGAATTTTCCTTCTATTATTTCTCTGACCGTTCTAGGAGACTGCCCTAACCAATCCCCCTGCCAGGTGCTCAGGGACCTCTCCTGCTCTTCCCCTTCATGGACCTCTTCGCCTTTCTCAGCAGCCCATCCCCAATGCACTTTGGCCTCAGATTCCCTCCATCAGTTCACCCATCTGCTCTCCATCTGTAGAAATGTCCTCATAATTTTGGGCAAGCTCATGGAACCTTTTCTTGTTTTATAGCAGGTTGTTCATTGATTCTTTATTTGGAGTATATCTAGGATTTGGTAAAAAGCAAAGATGACTTTGATGACTAAGAAGCTCCTGTCCCAAGCCATGGTCTTTTAAATCACCTCATATGCATGGGGAAACTGGACATTGCGAAAGGAAGACAGAAGAAGAATTGATGCATTTGTAGTGTGGTGTTGTCAAAGAAGATTGAATATACCATGTACTGCCACAAGAATGAACAAATCCACCTTAGAAGAAATACAACCAGAATGCTCCTTAAAAGCGAGGATGGTGAGACTTCAGCTCCCTTACTTTGGAGGTCATCAGGAAAGACCAATCACTAGTAAAGGACATCATGGTTGGTAAAGCAGAAGATCAGTGAAAACGAGATGGATGGACACAACAGCCGCAACAATGGACTCAAACATGCCAATGATCATGAAGATGGCGCAGGACCAGTCAATGATTCCTTCTCTTATACATAAGGTTGCTATAAGTCAGAGCAGATTCAACAGCTACTAACAAGAATGACTAGGATTTGGGGTGGGCAGGGGAGGCAGGCTGGTGTGCTCAGCTGCCATTTCAATAGACACTTCCGAGCTGAGTCTTGAAGGGTGACTGTGACAGCAGCTGTAGCTGTTTTGGGGGCTCCCATTGATGGAGGAAGCAACTGTACAGGTGACATCAGCCACCCTCAACATACCATGGGTCACATGTCTTTTTGAGAACCTGATTAAAAGCTATATATCCCCTTCTCCATAAAAAGGAAAAAGTTCATACATACAACATTTTCAACACTATTTCTGGTGTGGGACATTTCATGGTCTTGTTGAAGCCAAACCAAACTTGTTGCCATCGAGTTGATTCTGAATTGTGGTGACCCCACGTGTTACAAAATTGAACTGCTCCATAGGATTTTCTTGGCTGTAATCTTTAGGGAAGTAGATCACCATGCCTTTCTTTTGTGGCATCGCTGTGTGGGTTTGAACTGTCAACCTTTAGGTTAGTAGACAAGCACAAACCATTTGTGCCACCCAGGACCTGGCTTAGATGGCAAGTTCCATGATGCTAGGACCCATGCCATTGGCCCTCCATTGTACACCAGCCCTAGACAGCCCTGGCTCATTGTAAGCACTTTCTAAATAAGAGTATGTTGAATGAATAAACAAATGAATGAAATCAGAGGACATCTGTGGAGATGCCGAAATTTACAAATAGTTGTCCAAGGTAGATTATCATATTGTGACAAAAATATAATTCTTCTGTTCAGTTTCCTCGCCGCCCATGAAGATGGAATACTGGCTCATTGGTGATTCACGCCCAGCTCTTGGATGAGTCAGTCATGGGCACCACTGAAATAACTGATGGGAAGTTAGGCAGTTTACTTTCTCCTGGCTTGTAACTCCTGGTCTGCAAAGAACCTTAATAAAGGGTGAGGCTGCTCTAGTTCACAAGCAGAGTAGATTTGACACATTAGGATGTTTGTAGGGGAAGCTGTAAGAAAGCAGCAGTTTTAGCGATGACTTACATCTCTGATGTGAGTTATGGCTCCAAGCCACTTTCATATGTACACTTGCAATCTTGTCCCAGCTGCCCAGGAACCTGTGAGGTACACACAGCCCTGTGGCTGACTGTCGGCATTTAAGCTCAGCATACCCTGCTGGAAGCCATATGCTTAACAACCCTGGCCTCAGCCTCACCTTCTCCTCTCCCTGGCAAGCCTGCTCCTCATCCACCTGTTCTCAGAAGCGGCACTGCCATCACTCCATTCGCCTAAGGTGGCCATCTAGGAATCACCTTGACTACTTCCTCCCTCTCTGCCCGTCTTTGCCACTAAGTCCTGATAACGTTACCTTGAAACATCTTTTGTCTTTCAAACTGTAAAATGAAAGTAGGAGTGTCAACAGAACCTGTCTAACTTCAAGGGGGATAATAACCAGGATCAGCCCAAAGGTGATTCTAATGAGGTGGAGGTCAGGCATACCTCCACCTTCCAACCTTTTTACCAATTCTGACACCAGCTGTCCCACCCATGGCACTCTTTAGTTCTCTTCTGGGTTCAATAATCCATTGCAGTGGCCACACAGAACTCACAGACCACACTTATAGTGAAGTTGTTTATTAAGGAAGTAACAGGGTACAACTCAGAATCAAGACCAACAGGCTACAACTCAGGATTGGGATCAGGATCAGGAAGCAGATAGGCAACATCTCCCTTCTTCAGTGCCAGACAGCTCTCTCAGCTCCTCTCAGGCATGCAAGCCTCCTCTCAGCCCCCTGAAGACAGGCTCTTCTTGGCCCTGTTGTCTGTCACTATGGACTCTGTGTAAGGCCCCTTCTGAGACTGTCACTGTCTGCTCTGCCACAGGGCCCTTTCCAGTCCTCTCGCTGTCTTCGGTGTCACAGCCCTTGACCCGTGTTACAGCTCTTTTAGGAGGTTCCTTGCCTCCTCTCTCTCTGCTGCTTCTCTTTTCTTTCTGCTTCTGTCTGCTTTCTGTCTGAAAATCCTCTGCGGGGTTGGCTGCATATATACACAAATTCCTCATCAATTTCAAGGCATGGCCCTCCTACCAGGGGCATGAACTGACCAACCCTCTCTTGGTAGGCCACAGACACTTCATTTGTATAGTATGCCATAGTAACTTCATTTGCATAGTCTACAGTCACCAAATTCTTAGTTATCTAATCTACCCTATGTACAACAGAACAAAACACCGCCCAGTCCTGCGCCATCCTCACAATTGTTGTTATGCTTGAGTCCATTGTTGTAGCCACTGTGTCAATCCACCTAATTGAGGGTCTTCCTCTTTTTTGATGACGCTTTACCTTATCTAGTGCTGCTATAACAGCAATACCATAAGTGAGTGGCTTTAACAAACAGAAATTTATTTTCTCATAGTTTAAGAGGTTAGAAGTCTGGATTCAGAGCTCCAGCTCTAGGGGAAGTCTTTCTCTCTCTGTTGGTTCTGGGAGAAGGTCCTTGTCTCTTCAGCTTCTGCTCCTTGGCAATCTTCTTTGGAGTCTCTTGTGCTCAGCTGCTAACCGAAAGGTCACTTGTCGAACCCACCAGCTGCTCTGTAGGAGAAAGATGTGGCAGTCTGCTTCTGTAAAGATTTACTCTACGGAAAGCAAGCCTTGGAAACCCTATGTCAAAGTGATACTTTGTCCTGTAGGGTCGCTATGAGCTGGAGTCGACTTGATGGCTGTGAGTTTTTTTTTTTTTTTAATAGCCGCTTTATTTGCATAGTCTATTGACCAGTCCCTGCAAGATGCATACCAATCACAGGACAGGCTGCAACCCAGGACCAGACAAAAAGTATAAAACCATAAGTTGTTTACAGTTTACCCTGGAAATGTCAATCAACCAGGACAAAAGTAACAAATCCTCCGGGGTAGGTAGAAAACTAGGACAAAGGTAACTCCTCAGGGCTTAGGGGAGAAAGATCTCTCAAGCTTTTTCCAAAGAACCAAGGCATAAGACCACATAAAGGAATTCATTTAACCACACAAGTATATAATTTTTTTAATCAAGGTGAAATTTACATATAGTAGCACGCATAGGGAATCCCTGGGTAGTGCAAACGGTTAACAGCACTCAGCTGCTAACCGGAAGGCTGGAGGTTTGAGTTCACCCAGAGACACTCAGGACAAAGGCTATCTGCTTCTGAAATACCAGATATTGAAATAGCTACTGAAATAGCTACTCTGATGCACACAGGGTCGCCGTGAGTCGGAGTCGACTTGATGGCAACTCGTTCTGATTTAACACGCACAGGTCTTAAATATCTAGCTCAAAAATTTTGACAAAAGTATACACCTGTATAACCAACACCTCTATCAGAATAGAAGACATTTCCACCACCCAGAAAATTCTCTGTGCCCTTTTTCAGTCAAACTACCCCTTGCCCTGAGTTAACCACTGTTGTGATTTCTATCAGTACCTAGGTGGCAGAAACGGTTAAGTACCAGGCTATTAACTGAAAGACTGTTTGAACCCACTCAGAGATGCCTCAGAAGAAAGGCCTGGTGATCGGCTTCTGAAAAACCAGTCAATGAAAACCCTATGGAGCAAAGTTCTACTCGGACACAAATAAGGTTACCATGAGTCAGAATTAACTTGACAGCAACTGGGGTGGTTTCATATATTTGTATTTTGAACTTGTCCACCTGTCAGGACAACCATGTGTCTTCATGCTTATCCATCTTACCTGCCCCTGCCAAAGAGGTCTTTTAAAAGTGCAAAATGGATCATGTCTTAAAATCTTTCAGTAGCTTCCCAGATCCCTGCCAATCAACCTCAAATCCCTATCGTGCCCTCTAAGCCTGGCAGGGTTTGGCCTCAGCCTCCCTCTCCTCCCTCATAGCATCACTTGCAACTCTGAATCCCTTGGATGTGTCCTCTCTGCCTCCTCAGGGCATCTCCTGGGGCTCTGCTATCTCCCTGCAGGGCACCCCTCTCTCTCCACCCCCACTCACTTCTCTAGCATCAAAGTTCCCCCAGGATAGGTATATGCTCCCCACTCACTCTGCATAGGACTTTGGGATATGACCCAATATTTTTCAAGTTAAAAAGAATCATTTTCTCCCTTCCAGCTGTTATTGGACTCAAAGAGAATTTTATAATTCCAGTGTAATCAGCAGGCATACATTTGTATGCAATTTTCTCTGAACAAGAAATTATTGGTGGTAATGTCAGAGACTTCTTCAGGCTTTGTGAAGAACGGCCCTGAGCTCATGTTTCTTTCACCACTTTGTCTAGCTGAAGTAGGACCAACCAACCAGCTTCCTTACACTTCTCATTCTGACAAAACTGTAGAAATGTTTCACACATGCGGTCACCCAGAGCTTCGCCTCTCATCATTACTTGGTCTATTGTTGATGATATTTCACATATTTGTATTGCCACCTCACGTCATAGATTAGCAGTGCCCTCTTTACTACTGGAAGCAGAGTCATCAACATCTTTAAGACTAATCAGACTTGAGAACCAATTTAGAAAACTCATCCTTACAATTTTGTTTCTCTAGAACCACTCTTGGTACCAGATGTCTTAGGCTGGGTTCTCTAGAGAAGAAAAACTAGTGAGGTGTGCATAAATAAACAGAGAGACAGACAGACAAACAAATAAATAAATAATAGATCTGATCATGGAGGTGATTATATCATCACATAACTGCCAAACTACTGAGAATCATGGCCCAGCCAAGTTGACATACAACCTTAACCATCACAGTCCATCCCTTGTCAACTTGGCACCTGTACACACTTTTTTAAAACCATACATAATCTCTAAATAAAGACAATAATAAAGTCAACTTGTGCCTAACACGATACAACTAACATGCGTACAACTGAACACGTACTAACCCTGCTTACATCTTATATTTTACAAGCAAAGAAAACAAAAATATTTGATGCACACATACAGGGAAGAAATACTCATAACAACTACAATCCTCCTTTCTGCAACCGTGGTCGTAGCTGGTATTTAGAACTACCTTCTTCCACCACCCATTCCATATTCCCTTTACCCTTAGCAAGCACCTCAGCCGGTTGTGGTTCTTTGCCTGATGGGGTGACCCAAACCTTCATTCCTGAAGGGTATGGACCATTAGAAGTCATGTCAGAATTGGGTTGCTGTGGTCTTCCATTGACTTTAATCACAGGGCATGGTAGTACTAGGAGATGTCCTAAGGGATCTCAGTATTCCAGGTAAAGTATTCTTCTTTACCTCCATTATATAATGTCAATCCTATTTCCTTTTGGTAATCAGGATCAATGACACCAGCCAATACGGTAACTCCTTTCTTTGCCTGTTGATCCAGAGGCATAAGGAGCCCAAAGGGTCTGGCTGGCATTCTTAACTACAGTTTAATGGAATCTATGCTGTCTCCTGGTGGGAGCATTCCTCCCTTTGGAACTAAGACCTCTCGCCCTGCACAGCATAGGGTAGTGGGGACAGGAAGCAAAAATTTTCAAGTGGGTCACTAGAGGTAACAGTGAGTGGTGCCACTCCCATTTCCACTCCTCAATTCCTGGAACCCATGAATCTTCACTATGAGAGAAACAGCACCATATATTGGACATTTATTTAGAGCATATACAGCATCCTGGAGAACATTGCTCCAACCCTGCAAGCTATTGCCACCTAGCTGGCACTGTAACTGTGTCTTCAGAAGGCTATTCCATTGTTCTATTAAGCCAGCTGCTTCAGGATGATGGGAAAACATGGCAAGACCAGTAAATTCCATGAGCATGGGCCCATTTCCGTGCTTCATTTGCTGTGAAGTGAGTCCCTTCATCTGAGGCGATGCTGTGTGGGATATCATGATGGTGGATAAGGCATTCTGTAAGTCCACGGATGGTAGTTTTGGCAGAAGCATTGCATGCACGGAAGAGAAATCTGTACCCAGAGTAAGCATCTATTCCAGTAAGAATCAAACGTTGCCCTTTCCATGGTGAAAACAGTCCAATGTAATCAACCTGCCACCAGGTTGCTGGCTGATCACCTGGAGGAATGGTGCCATACTGGGGACTCATTGTTGGTCTTTGCAGCTGATAGATTGGGCACTCAGCAATGGCTGTAGCCAAGTCAGCTTTGGTGAGTGGAAGCCCATGTTACTGAGACCATGCATAACCTCTATCCCTGTCATCAAGGCCACTTGTTCTTGAGCCCATTGGGCAATGATGGGAGTAGCTGGGGAAAGAGGATGAGTGGTTTCCACAGAACGCGTCATCCTATCCACTTAATTGTTAAAATCCTCGTCTGACGCGGTCACCTTTTGGTGGGTATTTATATGACACATAAATATCTTCACTTCTTTGGACCATTCAAAGATGTTTATCCACATACTTCTTCCTCATACCTTCTTGTCTCCAATTTTCCAAACATGTTCTTTCCAAGTCATGGACCATTTAGCCATAGCCTATGAATCAGTAGAATCACACATCTGGCCATTTCATCTTCCAAGAAAAGGGAACAACCAGGTGCGCTTTTTGAAGTTCTGCCTTTTGGGAGGATTTCCCTTCACCACTGTTCTTCAGGGAGGTCCCAGCAAGGGGCTGTAGTGCTGCGGCTGTCCACTTTTGAGTGCTGCCTGCATATCGTGCAGAACCATCTGTTAACCAGGCACGAGTTTTCTCATTCTCAGTCAACTGATCATAAGGAACTCCCCATGAGCCCACAGGTGCAGATTGGGACAGGGCAGATAATGTGACAGGAACGGAGACCACAGGCACCTGGGCCACTTTCTCATGCAACTTACTTGTGCCTTCAGGTCCCAGTTGGGCCCGATCTCATATATACCACTTCCATTTAATGATGGAGTACTGCTGTGCATGTCCAGCTTTATGGCTCTGTGGGTCAGACAACACTCAGTTCATAATGAGCATCTCAGGCCGCATGGTGACTTGGTGGCCCATGGTTAAGGGTTCAGTCTTTACTAAGGTCCAGTAACAAGCCAAAAGCTGTTTCTCAAAAGGAGAGCAGTTATCTACAGAGGATGGCAGGGCTTTGCTCCAAAATCCTAAGAGTTTGCTCTGTGATTCACCAACAGGGGCTTGCCAAAGACTCCAAACACAGCATCTCTATATGCCACTGACATTTCAAGCACCACTGGATCAGCCAGATCATATGGCCCAAGTGGCAGAGCGGCTTGAACTACAGCCTGAACCTGTTGTGGAGTCTTCTCTTGTTCTGGGCCCCACGAAAAACTAGCAACTTGATAAATACGCGTGAGTAGCACACCCAAATGGGGGATATATTGCCTCCAAAAATCCAACACCAACTAGGCCTTTTGCCTCCTTTTTAGTTGATGGAGTGGCCAGATACAATAACTTATCCTTCACTTTAGAAGGAATATTTTGACATACCCTCACCACTGGACCCCTAGAAATTTCATTGAAGTGGAAGGCACCTGAATTTTTGTTGGATTAATTTCCCACCCTCTAGCACACTAATGGAGCCTTGGTTGCGAAGTTGTTAAGAACTTGCCTGCTAACCAAAAGGCTGGCAGTTTGAATTCACCAGCTGCTCTTACCCTCTGGGGTAGTTTTACTCTGTTTCCTTGGAGAAACTCTGAGAATCATGACCCAGCCTAGCTGACACACAACCTAAACCATCACAGTCATGTTGGCCTAGATATTTTATTCTAAGTCCAAGGTCCTTGTAGGTTTCTGTTTGAGGGCTGGAATTACAGTTGCCACTGAGACTTTCTGGAATAAGTGAAGGATCAAGATGCATGAGCTGTTGAGCCTGGTGGCCTTTGGCTGTGGCTGAGACCACTTTCAGAGGGTGTGGAATGGAGATGATTCATTCCAAGCCTGCATCGAGTAGACTTTGCTCCCATAAGAATGTTTGGGTGGGGTAGGGTGAGGGATGTAAACTGGAATTTCTGAGCCTGCATTTTCTCTAATTTATTTGTCATTGCCACCGGCAGTCCCATGGGCCTGGCCCTTTGACTTGGCAATCTTCTTTTCAGAAAGGAAATTAACCATGGCTGCATTCCCTGGTGTGGGTCAGGTGGCTGACATTTCACAAAATACCAGGTGGGACCACCTGACCAGCGTCTCTGTACACGTGTCCAGCAGGGCCGTTCCTGCTCTGATGATGGTTCCTCAACAGTCACATCCTCAATGTTTCCTGAACAGCTCCTGAAAACCCAGGGACTCTGGAGGACGCACCCTAGGCATGAACTCTGCTTCTATACTGGATTGTTTTTAAAATGCTCTTGGGCATTTGCTTTAAATAGGACATTAAGGAAATGCTCATAATATATCATATATGATAATATAGCTAGGTGAGAAAAGCAGAAAACAAAACAAAAGTGATTCTAGTTTTTAGAGAAAAAAATACATATGTTCAGAAGAAAGGATGGGAACATGCTGTTGCATTGATTGGAGTTAAACTCTGAGGGATGGGACATGGGTAATTTAGCTTCTTTATATTTCCATTGGGCAAATCTACTGCAGAAGACCTCTTTAAAATGTTAAAAGCAAAGATGTCACTTAGAGAATGTGCAAAGATCTGGAGTTAGAAAACCAGAAAGGAAGAACACACTCGGTATTTCTCAAGCTGAAAGAACTGATGAAAAAGTTCAAGCCTCGAGTTGCAATATTGAAAGATTCTATGGCAAAAATATGAATGATGCAGGAAGTGTCAAAAGAAGATAGAAGGAATACATACAGCTACTGTACCAAAAAAGAATTGGTCAACGTTCAACCATTTCAGGAGGTAGCATAGATCAAGAACAGATGGTACTGAAGGAAGAGGTCCAAACTACACTGACAGCATTGGTGACACAGAAGTCTCCAGGAATAGATGGAATACCAATTGAGATGTTTCAACAAATGGATACAACACCGGAAGCACTCACTTGTCTATGCCAAGCAAGTTGAAAGACAGCTAACTGGTTAACCGACCGGAAGAGATCCATTCTTTGTGCCCATTCCAAAAAAAGGTGATCCAACCAAATGTGGAAATTATTGAACAATGTCATTAATATCACATGCAAGTAAAATTCTGTGAAAGATCATTCAAAAGCAGTTGCAGCAGTACATTGACAGGGAACCGCCAGAAATTCAAGCCGGATTCAGAAGAAGACGTGGAACAAGGGATATCATTGCCGATGTCAGATGGATCATGGCTGAAAGCAGAGAATACCAGAAAGATGTTTACCTGTCTTTTATTGACTACGCAAAGGCATTCAACAGCGTGAATCATAAAAAATTATGGATAACATTGGGAAGAATGGGAATTCTAGAACACTTAATTGTGCTCATGAAGAACTTGTACATAGACCAAGAGGCAGTCATTTGAACAGAACTAGGGGATACTGCATGGTTTAAAATCAGGAAAGTGTGCGTCAGGGTTGTATCCTTTGCTGTGCTTATTCAATCTGTATGCTGAGCAAATAATCCAAGGAGCTGGATGATATGAAGAAGTATGCGGCATCAGGATTGGAGGAAGATTCATTAACATCCTGCGATATGCAGATGACACAGCCTTGATTGCTGAAAGTGAAGAGGACTTGAAGCACTTACTGATGAAGATCAAAGACTACGGCTTTCAGTGTGGATTGCACCTCAACATAAAGAAAACAAAAGTCCTCACAACTAGACCAAAAAGCAACATCATGATCAACAGTGAAAATATTGAAGTTGTCAAGGATTTCATTTTACTTGGATCCACAATCAACTCCCATGGAAGCAACAGTCAAGAAATCAAATGACGACATATTGCCTTGGGTAAATCTGCTGCAACAGACCTCTTTAAAGTGTTAAAAAGCAAAGATGTCTCTTTGAGGTCTAAGGTGTACCTGACCCAAGCCATGGTCTTTTAAATCACCTCATATGCATGCGAAAGCTGGACAATGAATAAAGAAGACTGAAGAATTGATGCCTTTGAATGATGGTGTTGGTGAAGAATATTGAATATACCACGGACTACCAGAAGAACGAACAAATCTGTCTTGGAAGAAGTATAGCCAGAATGCTCCTTAGAAGCGAGCATGGAAGGACTTCATCTCATATACTTTGGACACGTTATCAGGAAGAATCAGTCCCTGGAGAAGACCATCATACTTGGTAAAGCAGAAGGTCAGTGAAAAAGAGAAAGACCCTCAGGGAGATGGACTGATACAGCGGCTGCAACAATGGGCTCAAACACAGCAACAATTGTGAGGATGGCACAGGACCAGGTAATGTTTTCGTTCTGTTGTACATAGGGTTGCTATGAGTCAGAATTGACTTGACAGCACCTAACAACAACAACAGCTTCTGTCTTATATACATATGATAGATTCTGACTTTCACCAGGTGTCTCACCTGGTGTCATGGGCAGCAGGGTGCTTGGTGGACACTAGGCATGGAAGATTGAGTTTTCTTCCTTGAATGCTACTGGCCCCCTTGCTCTATGTAGAACAATGTACAGTCCTTGTCTTTTGTGTTCTTGCCCTCAGCCAACTCTCTGACTTAATTTCCTACTTCTCGCATCCTCCTTCTCACTGTGACCAGCCATGCTAACCTCCTTGCTGTTCCTTACACAGGCCAAACATGGGGCTGCTTCAGGGCCCTTGCACTTGTTGTTTCCGTGACCTTGATGGCTGCTTCCTCCCTTCATTCATGTCTCTGCCTAAATACCACCTCTGTTAAGGGGCCTTCCCTGACCACTTGTCCAAAATAGTGTCTCTGCCTCCACTGCTTCCCTTTTTCAGCTCAGTGACCAAGAGAACTTGGGCTTTTATTCCCCACTCCATCCCATTTTCTGAAACAGTATCCAGCGTACAGTTAAAAAAGCCAAAGCCAATCAGTTGCTGTCCAGTCCATTCTGACTCATGGTGACCCCAGGTGTGTCAGAGTAGAAATGTGCTCTATTGCGTTTTCAATGGCTGATTTTTGGAAGTAGATTGTCAGGCCTTTCTTCCGAGGCACCTCTGGGTGGACCCTAACCTTCAACTTTTTGGTTAGCAGCTGAGTGAGTTAACTTTTTGCACCTCCTGGGGGACTCCCTGGCACATAGTAGGGGCTCAATAAATGTGTTGAATGAGTAAGTGAATGAATGAATAGATTCTTCACCTACACACTCACACACACACACACACACACACACTTTTGTTTCCTGAGTCTGTTGGCATTTTCCTGTCCATCACCGTCACTCCATTTGCTGTGGTCATGATGATGACGATGAGGATGCTGAATGCATGGCAGTGTTGCAGTGTGGATTGTAATCATTATATGGAATTTGTCTAACACAGTGTCTTCTTGTTAGGTGCTGTTGAGTCAGCCCCGATTCATGGCAACCCCATTCACAACAAAATGAAATGCAGCCCAGTCCTGCACCATCCCCATGATCAGTTGTGGACTGGAACATTTTGATCCAGAGGGTTTTCACTGGCTGATTTTTAGAAGCAGATCACCAGGCCTTTCTTCCTAGTCCATCTTAGTCTGGAAGCTGTACTGAAACCTGTTCAGCATCATAGCAACATGCAAGCCTCCACTGAGACATGGGTGGTGAGTGTACATGAGGTGCATTGGCTGGGAATCCAACCCAGGTTTTCCACATGGAAGGCAAGAATTTTACCACGGAACCACCAATGCCTCTCAAAACAGAGTGAGTGACACATTGCAGAAATGACAAGTAGGTTACAGGCTTGAGATTCTAACCTAGGTTTCCTTGCGTACCCTCAGTGATGGGCAGCCCATTCCTCCAAGGCAGTCCACAGCATTTAAGGGTAGCTCTAGGATGGCACAGGAGGTAGAAAGGGGATAAAGGGTTTTGGGCAAAGGACAGTATTTTCCTCCCTTAGGAAAATAGTGTGTGTTCCCTGTTAGAGAAGGCCAACCTCTGCTTTATGAATCACCCTTCAGAAGGCTGCAGAATCAAAGGGATCCCTTGGGAAGGAGACCCCTGGTCAGTCCTACCTGAATGAACGGGAAGAGGAACCCAACAGTAAAGTTGGAGAGCCAGTTGACTGTGCCTGCGATGATGAAAGCAGCGGGCCGCTCTGACTGTCGGAAAAGCTCCCCGGTCAGGATGAATGGGATGCCACCTGCAGTATCAGAGCCAAGACCCAGAATTAATCACCCCCAGAGGGTCAAACTGCCAGCATCCTTTCCCACATGTCAGGCTTTGAAGAATGGCCATGTGGCAGGGAGTGCTTTTGTGACGAGAGCCAGCTGTGCCTGTTTGAGTGATGGCACGGAGAGTGGGTGCTGAGGTTAGACAGCTCTTAATACCTCATTGTGTCAAAACCATTGCTTGGACCTGGCCCATGCCCATGAGAGACTCATTATTCTCTCCGCTGCCCAAATACCCTCTGAATCAAGGCCTGATCCATCACAAATTGAGTACTATATGAACACATTTGATTTACAAGGCAACTGACATTTACTGACTACATTAATTGTCAGGTATGTTCACAATTATGTTGTTGCTGTTGTTAGCTGATGTCGAGTCAGCTCCCCATTCATACTGACCCCATGCACAACAGAATGAAACATTGCCTTATCCTTTGCCATCACTGTGATCCATAGGGTTTTCACTGGCTGATTTTTGGAAGTAGAGCTCCATCTTAGTCTAGAAGCTTTGCTGGAACATTTTCAGTATCATAGCATCACACAAGCCTCCACTGACAGAAGATGGTAGCTGTGCATGAGGTGCATTGGCTGGGAATAGAACCTGAGTATCCCACATGGAAGGTTAAGAATTCCCCATGCACCACTGAACCGCCACTGCACCATTCACAACTTAATCTTCAGAATGACAGAATCAGGCTACCACATTCCCTGTGTGAGAAAACTGAGGCCCAGAGAGTTTACACAACTTGCTCAAGGCTACCCAGCTTGTGAGCAGCAGGGTCAGAACTCAGGCTCAGGGGTCTGGCCCCAAATCTTCTGCTAAGGCTTGCCTGAGGGAGGCTGGAAGTCCTTGCTTAGCTTGATCTCCCTTTGTCCTCCGTAACTCCCTTGATTGATGTGCTCTGGGCCCAGCCCGAGTCCTCCCTGGCAGCTGAGCATTTCTCAGATGGAGACATCACCGACATTTGAGTGGGACAGTTATTTATTTTCTGAGAATGTTCTGTGCAAAGGCAAGATGTTTCTCTCTCCTGGCCCCCTGATGCTGGGAGTGCTCCCAGTCACCATGACAACCAAACTGCATCCACACATTTCCAAAGTCCCTCAGGGGTACCACATTTGGCTGAGAACCTCTGAGGTATGTGTCCTCCCCTTCCTGCATACCCTGCTCAGTGAAATCTGGGATTAGGTCATGTGCCCAGATCTAGGATTGGGGCTCAGTATGACTGCTGAGGCCCTGTATGTACCTCCACCCTGAAGCATCTCCAACTAGAGTCCACTCTGCCAAGGAGACCTACCACTTGGTGTTCCAAAGAGAAGATAACGTGGGTAGTAGAAGCGCAATCTCTGAGTTTAGCAAACTCTAGGGTGACACTGAACAGAGTTTGGAAACCACTAGACTGAGTCATTCATTCTCTTAACATTTGATGATTGTTTCCTGTGCTGGAGTCAGTCCTACAGTGATGGATGAGAGTGACAATGTCCCTACCCTCATGAGACTTCCTTGCTTGGTGGGGGAGACAAAGCGACTTGTTTGTTTAAATGTGATTGTTGTTGTTGTTAGCTACTGTCAAGTTGGCCCCCACTCATGGTGACCCCATGCACAACCAGTCATGCACCATCCCTATGATTGGTTGCAGGTCAGGCTGTTGTAATTCATTGGGTGTGATAAGCATGCTAAAAGAAATGCACAGGGCAATGGGGGTCTATTTTAAGAAAGGTTGGTGGAAGGCTCTCTGGGGAGGTGATGGTGGGGCTGGGGATTGAGGAGGAGCTTTAACTTGTGAAGATCCAGGGAATATGCCACCTGGGGGTAGGAGGATAGATACCATGAGCAGAGAAAAGGAATGGGCCAAGGTTTAGAAAACGGGTTAATATGGCTGGAAACCTTAGAGAGGGCAGAAAGGAATGAGGCAAACGTGAGCAGGACCATTAAGCAACCTCTTGTATATCCAGGGGAGGGGTTTGCTAGTGAAAAAGACCACCAAGGGGTTCTAAGCAGACTTGAGATTCTAATGCAATCAATTTGCATTTTACAGAGATCATGATTGTGCAGAGAAGGGAGTGTAGGGTGCTATGAGTGGATGCAGGTGGCTGTTGGGGAAATCCAGGAAGGAAGTAATGGTTGTCTGGGCCAGGATAGGGGCAGTGGAGATGGAAGGAAAGGGCCAAATTTGGAGACTCTCTACCCCAAAGAGGCATAGCTTTCAGTGTGAACATTGCATGTAACCACAATTACTCAGTATCAAGATGTTGGTTAAGATAACTCAACCAGATGGGAAGGCAGAGAGGGTTAGGAGCTGGTTGAATGGACATGGGGAATCGGGGTGGAAAGGAGAAGTGTGCTGTCTCAGTATGGGGAGAGCAATTAGGGTCACATAACAATGTATGTATACATTTTTGTATGGGAGACTAACTTGAAATGTAAACTTCATTTAAACTATAATAATAATAATAATAATAATAAAAAGATAACTCAACCAAGCAGCCCAGCAGCCCAGAACCATAGAACTGGAATGTTTACGCTTGTCAACACACCTTGCTGCAAACAAGCCTTAGATTCCACAAACTCAAAAATGATGCAGAATGGACAGTCTTCTCACTCCCCACTAGACTGTGAGCACTTCTGGGCAGGCACTGTCTCCATTTGCCTGGGACATTTGACGAAGAGTTGTTGTTGTTAACTGCTGTCAGGCTGACCCCTGACTCATAGCAACCCCATGCACAATGAAACGAAACACTTTTCTTCCTAGTCCATCTTAGTCTGAAAGCTTTGCTGAAACCTGTTCAGCATCATAGAAATATGCAAACCTCCACTGGCAGATGTCTGGTGGCTACACATAAGGTGCACTGACTGGGAATTGAGCCCAGGTTTGCAGCATGCAAGATGAGAATTCTACCATTGAACCGACAATGTCCCCTTGACAGAGAGTAGATAATCAGTACTTACGTAATTGAATTAAAAGCACAAATCTTGATTTTGAGAAAATTCCATGTGCTGTTTGCTAAAAAGAAAGTAGAGTCTGCATATCTCTAAGGCATTTATCAAAATGTGTGAGAACAATGGTTACACACTGAAATGGGATAAAACCAGCCTCCAGGTTGATAGAGAGCAGATTATTTCATTGCCAGAAAGTGTTTGTGTTATACACCCGTGGGTCCTGCAGCTGATATCACTGGGAACCTTGCAGCTATCTCAGGGGGTCAGTTCACAGCTCTTCTGCAGCCTGAGTAGGGTTGAGAGCCAGTGCTTCATCTTCCCTGAGTTCCTTAGGTGTACTTCTTGGTAACTAAAGAATCCTGTATAGCTCAGTTAGCACTTTCAACTGGTACAATGAGCTTATATTGCAGTTGAACATTGGCAAATCTGCCTTCCCTGCTGAAAGAGCAAAGGGAGCTTCCTCCTTTTGCATCCAGTTATTGTTGTTGTGTGTCATCTAGTAGATTCCAACCTCGTAGCGGTCCCATGTGACAGAGCAGAACTGCCCCATAGGGTTTCCTATGCTGTAATCTTTACTTGAGTAGATCGCTAGATCTTTCCTCCAGTGGAGTGGCTGATGGGGTCAAACCGTTGACCTTTCTGTTAGCAGTCCAGCGCTTAATCATTGTGCCACTAGGGCAAAAGTCACAGCTGAAACGTCCTTTAGGGGCCACTTAGTTCAACCTATCCCCATTCTTAAGATGGGTAAACTGAGACCAGATAGCTGAAGTGAAATTCCTTATGTTTTAGAAGAGTAGAAGCCAGGACTTCTAAATTTCTGAACTAGCCTGTCTATTTTACTCAATGTTCTCCTTGGGAATTCCTAGTTCCTGCCCATGCTCAGACTATTCCCACTGCTGGAAATGTTCACCACGCTTTGGATGGACTTCAGGGCACATGAGGATATAGGTGATTTCCTCAGTGCAGGGCTTGGCTCATAGGATGTGATAAAAAGGTGATGACCTAAGTTATGGATTGAATCGTGTCTCCCAAAAAGACATGTTGAAGTCCTAACCTACAGTACCTGTGAACATGACCTTGTTTGGAAATAGGTCATTGAAGATGTTATAAGTTAGCATGAGGTCATATCAGAGTAAGGTGATCCTAATCCAATCATAGTGGTGTCCTAAGAAAAGAAGAGCAGAGATATAGAGAGACAGAGAGAAACTGACAACGGCCACGTGAAGATGCAGCTGCAAACCAAGGAACACCTGGAGACACCAGAAGCAATGAGAGAGGCATGGAGCATATTCTCCCTCAGAGTCTCAGAAGGAATCAACATGGCTGACACCCTGATCTCAGACTCCCAGCCTCCAGAACTGTGAGACAATACATTTCTGTTCTTATAGCCACGCAATTCGTGCTACTTTGTTGCGGCAGCCCTAAGAACACAATACAGCCCCTTTCTTGCCTTCTTCACAGTATAACCTCTGACCAGGCAGGTAACTAGCAAAGGTCTCTCTGGAGCAGCCTGGGGTCTCTCCCCCTGCAACATGTTTCCTAGCTAAACAGAGAGAAGACTCTTCAGAGAAAGGAAAGGAGGCTCCAGCAGAGCCTTAGTGTGGGGGTTTTATTTAATTAGGCAGAAAGAAGCAGTCCTTTCACCACCCTCTTATTCTCTATCACAGCCTCCTGTTTAATTCCTTTTGTGAGTTGCGCCATCATCCTTTTATTTATTTATTCCTTTGCTTGTTTACTGTGCTTGCGGGCAGGCGTCTTTTTCTCATTGTTTCTTTTTCCCATACCAAATTGTCTCTCTCCCTTAGTGGGTGCTCAATGGCCATTACTTGCATGGATGAATAAATAGGAAATGATGACAGTTAACCAGGTCTTTTAAGGATGATTAGCAACATCATTAAAAAGACAAGAAAGAAAAGAACAAAATGTATGTCAGAAGAGACTCTGAAGCTTGTTCTCGAACGCACAGTAGCTAAAGCAAGAGGAAGAAATGATGAAGTAAAAGAGCTGAACAGAAAAATTCAAAAGATGGCTCAAGAAGACAAAGTATTATAATGAAATGTGCAAAGACCTGGAGTTAGAAACCAAAAGGGAAGAACATGTCTGGCATTTCTCAGGTTGGAAGAACTGAAGAAAAAATTCAAGCTTAGAGTTGCAATATTGAAGGATTCTATGAGCAAAATATTGAACAATGCAGGAAGCATCAAAAGAAGATGGAAATCACTGTACCAAAAATAACTGGTTGACATTCAACCATTTCAGGAGGTAGAATATGATCAAGAACTTGCAGTATTGAAGGAAGACATCCAAGCTGCACTGAAGGCATTGGCAAAAACAAGTCTCCAGGAACTGATGGAATACCAATTGAGATGTTTCAACAAACAGATGCAAGGCTGGAAGCACTCACTCACCTATGTCAAGAAATCTGGAAGACAGCTACCTGGCCAGTTGACTGGAAGAGACACATATTTGTGCCCATTCCAAAGAAAGATGATCCAACAGAATGTGGAAATTATTGAACGATATCATTAATATCACACACAAGTAAAATTGTGCTGAAGATAATTCAAAAACAGTTGCAGCAGTACATCAACATGGAACTGCCAGAAATTCAAGCCAGATTCAGGAAAGGACGTGGAATAAGGGATGTCACCGCTGATATCAGACCATGGCTGAAAGTAGAGAGTACCAGAAAGATGTTTACCTGTGTTTTATCGACTATGCAAAGGCATTTTATTGTGTGGATCATAAAAAACTATGGATACCACTGGGAAGAATGGGGATTCTAGAACACTTAATTGTGTTCATGAAGAACCTGTACATAGACCAAAAGGCAGTCATTCGAACAGAGCAAAGGGATACTGAGTGGTTTAAAATCAGGAAAGGTGTGTATCGGGGTTGTATCCTTTCACCATACCTATTCACTCTGTATACTGAGCAAATAATCTGAGAAGCTGGACTGTATGAAGAAGAGTGTGGAATCAGGATTGGAGGAAGACTCATTAATGACCTTTGATATGCAGATGACACAGCCTTGCTTGCTGAACGTGAAGAGGAATTGAAGCACTTACTGATGAAGATTAAAGACTACAGCCTTCGGTATGGATTGCACTTCAACATAAAGAAAACAGAAATCCCTACAACTGGACCAATAAGCAACACCATGATAAACGGAGAAAATATTAAAGTTGTCAAGGATTTCATTTTACTTGGATCCACAGTCAGTGCCCATGGAAGCAGCAGTCAAGAAATCAAAAGACTCATTCATTGCATTGGGCAAATCTGCTGCGAAAGACCACTTGAAAGTGTTGAAAGGCACCTTGAAGACTAAGGTGTGCCTGACCCAAGCCACGGTGTTTTTAATCGCCTCATACACATGCGAAAGCTGGACAATGAATAAGAAAGACTGAAGAAGAATTGACGCCTTTGAATTGTGGTGTTGCCAAAGAGTACTCAATATACGATGGACTGCCAAAAGAACGAACAAATCTGTCTTGGAAGAAGTACAACCAGAATACTCCTTAGAAACAAGGATGGCGAGACTACGTCTCACATACTTTGGACATGTTATCATGAGGGATCAGTCCCTGGAGAAGGACATCATGCTTGGTAAAGTAGAGGGTCAGCCAAAAAAAGGAAGACGCTCAAGGAGATGGACTGACACAGTAGTTGCACAATGGACTCAAACATAGCAATGATTGTGAGGATGGCTCAGGACCGAGCCATGTTTCGTTCTGTTGTACACACGGTCACTATGAATCAGAAATAACTGGATGGCAGCTAACAACAACAACAGCAACAACAACAGACATTCATTATGTGGTCAAGGGGATGGAGGGCTAACCATGTTGAGGGATCAGCATGAAGGACGTGGAGTGGATTGGAAGAACACCTGCTTGGTAGGAACCTAGGTTGAGGAGGGGGAGTTAGGACAGCAGTGACACTGTCTATGGAGGTCAACAGGGGTGGGTCATAGAGCATGTAGACTGCCACACCAGGGAGTTAGGAGTGTGCAGGTAGGAAAAGCAGTTAGTTAGCTAGTTGGTTAGTTGGCACTGAGTCAACTCTGACTCATAACAACCTCATGTATAACAGGAAAAAATGTCTGGTCCTGTGTCACCCCCACAATTGCCAGCATGTTTGAGTCTTGGCTGTAGTTCCAATCCATCTCAGTGAGGGTCTCCTTTGCCTTGCTAGCCCTCCACTTCACTAAACATGATGCTCTCCTCCAGCCATTGATCCCTCCTGATGATGTGTCCAAAGCAAGCTAGTTGGATAATGTTCTGTTGCAATCCATAAGGTTTTCATTGGCTAATTTCTGAAGTAGATCGCCAGACTCTTCTTCCTAGTCTGTCTTAGTCTGGAAGCTCTATTGAAACCTGTTCACCATGAGTGACCCTCCTGGTATTTGAAATACCTGTGGCATAGCTTCCAGCATCACAGCAATATGCAAGTCTCCACAGTATGACAAAGTGATAGACATGTGGTGGAGGAAAAGAAGCAGACCGGCGGAAAGGTTTTAGCAGGAGAGAGACATGATCAGATTTGTGATCTGCTCCTGTCCCTGATGCAGAGGGGAGCATGGGCCAGCAGAAGAAGAGTGTGGAGACAGGGAGGCTGGTTAAAAGACAGTAAAGAACTTCAGAAAAATATTAGAGAAACATTAGTGAACAAGCACTTCTTGCCTCTTTGCATCATTAACAACTATACTCTGTGACTCTAACTTGAATTTGCATAGGATTCATCATGCAACCTAGTTAAATTCTTTCTTGAAGTTGGCGCCACTGAAATATAAAATAATTCTCCCTCTTGACTACCAATTAGTATGTTTTGACATCGACTTTATTCTAGCCGAATGTCTTTAAATCTGTGCTTTTAAGTCAAGTTCTTAGGCTTGAGCGTCCATACTGGAGTGTGTGAGGAGAGGATATTTTTGAAGGGTCTTAGGAGCAAATGGGCCATGTAAGGCTAAACTGACTGCGCTAACTCTCATTAAAAATAAGGAGCCGCTGCATCATAATGACTGTAGACAGCTAATTAGTAAGCAAGCAAACACAGTTAAAACCTATCAGAACAAATCCACAGTGATGGATCCTGATTGGTGGGTTAACTGCACTTAGATGTCCTGTGACAAAGCTTGGTTCAGAAGCTTCTATTTCAATAAACACAGAGGTCAGAGGTCTTGGTAGTGAGCTTCCACTGACACTCTAATATTCTTTCTTTTTCGGACAAGCACTGTGAGTGTGTTGACCCTCAAGGACAATGATAAGGAAAGGTCATCTGCATGAGTGCTGTAGTTGTAAGGATAAGGTCAAAGATTTGGGGGACCTGGGTTCTCATTTATATTAGCTTTCTAGGGCTGCCATAGCAAAATATTACTAGCTGGGTGGCTTAGAAGAACAGAAATTAATTATCTCACTGTTTTGGAGGCTGGGAGTCCGAGATCAGGGTGTCAGTGGTGTTAATTCCTTCTGACGGCTCTAAGGGAGAATCTGTTCCATGCCTTTCTCCTAGCTTCTGGTGCCGGCCGGCAATCCTTGGCATTCCTTGACTTACAGATGCATATCTTCTCTTCTTTTATAACGACACCAGTCATATTGGATTAGGGCTCACCCTACTCCAGTATAACCTCATGTTACCTTAACTGATAGCATCCTCAAAGACTCTATTTCCAAACAAGGTCACATTCACACGTACAACTGTTAGGACTTCAAGATACCTTTCTGGGGACACAATTTAATCCATAACACCATTCAACCCTGTAATTTGAGGCAATCACACCCTCTGCCAGGGCCCTGGTTTTCTTAGCAGCAGAATAAACGTGTTTGTTTATTCATTCAGTGAACTGAAATTACTGAGTCCTTGCTCACATCAGGCACTGTGCTAGGCATGAGGGCTATAGCTCTGAATGAGCCAGAGATCCTGGCTAGACAGTATCTAAACTCCTGTGAGCTCATGTTGTTCTCTAGCTCAAGATCTTGGAATGCTGAGCAGATGTGGTTTGTGCCCACTGTAATTCCATCTGCCCTCACCATTTCAATACAGCTGGCCCGGTATCTACTGCCAGCCAGCATCTCTGTCTGAGGGCTTTCTCTGGCTGCCGGCGAGCCAGGGGAGCTAAGGAGTTGCCCACTCCCCTCCTCCTGGATTGACTGAAGGGAGCTGGTGTATAAATACTTCCTACGGGATGGCTCTGGAGCCCTGCTGGCACAGTAGTTAAGAGCTTGGCTACTAACCAGAAGGCCAGCAGTTCAAATCCACCAGCTGCTCCTTGGAAACCCTACAGGAGAGTTCTACTCTGCCCTTTATGGTCGCTATGAGTTGGAATTGACTCAATGGCAACAGGTTTGTTTTTTCACAGGTTATGGGATGACTCTAAAGTATATGTTCCACACAGTCTCCCAGAGGGTCCCAGCAGTATTAAGCTCTGGTTGCCCACAGCAGTAAGTTGCTCTGTAACGAAACTTTGGGGGCATTGGTGGTTCAGTGGTAGAATTCTCACCTTCCTTGTGGGAGACCTGGGTTCAATTCCTGGCCAATGCATCTCATGCACAGCCATCACCCATCTGTCAGTGGAGTGTGATGCTAAAATGCTGAACAGGTTTCAGCAGAGCTTCCAGACTAAGGTGGACTAGGAGGAAAGGCCTGGCAATCTATTTCAGAAAATTAGCCAATGAAAACCCTATGGATCACTATGGTCCAATCTGCAACCGATCATGGGGATGGCGCAGGACTGGGCAGTGTCTTATTCCATCATGCATGGGGTTGCCATGAGTCAGGGGCCGACTCAGTGGCAGCTAACAACAACAACAGCAATGCACTTTCAGTTGGCGTCCTTCTCTTTCTTGCCTGGTGTTTCCTGTGATCAACTCCCAAATAAACAGCTTTCACTTGAATCTTTGTCTCAGGGTCTCCTTGTGGGGGATCCAAACCAGGATGATTAGCAAACCTAATCACAGTTTTTAAAATCCTGCTTTGCCCTACATTGAAGCCCATATCAACTTGCCCTTGTCTGGGCTCCTATTGCTTTTTAACCTATACAGCTGAAGTATCGAGGATGACCAACTCAGCCTGGTTTTAAAACAGAAACTTCCATGACCCTGAGACCCCCTCAGACCCAGCAAACCAAGACCTGGTGGGGTCTCAACTTATATCCTGATTGCTAAAAGTGTTTGTTGTGTTTAAGAGATGGGGAGAAAGCGACAATATCAAATTATAAATATTTCCTGAGAGATAAGATTAATCTACCTAAGAAAGAGCTGAGCAGAAAGAGGAGAGGAGAGAGACGAAGACAGTGCAGGGATTTGACTGTGGGGTAGATCTGTGGGGCTTGGAGTGGGCAGGGGATGGAACTTGGGGACAGCTCAATGTATTAACAATGCAGAGATTGAGAGAGATGGAGAAGGAAGTTTTCATCAAATTTTGCTGCACTATGAACGCATTCTTACTTTGGGGTATTCATGATGGCTGCCATGTTGCTGTCGAGTCGATTCTGACTCATAGTGACTGTGATGGTTAAGATTGTGTGTCAACTTGGCTGGGCCATGATTCTCCATGTTTTAATGTAATCACTCCCATGACTGAATATACTGTGAGTAGCCAATCAGATGAAAGGGAGTCTCCTTGGGGGTGTGACCCGCATCTGTATATAAGCAGACATTCTGGTTTTTTGCTCTCTCTGGATCCTGCGGCTGCTTCCTGTCGTCTCATTTCCCGTTCTAGGGACTTGAGCTGTCAGCTTATCTGCCGAACCTGGGATTCATCAATCTGCACAGCCTTTGAGCAGGAGCCCTGCTCTCCGACCTGCCAATCTTGGGCTTGTCAGCTTCTGCAGCTGTGTGACTTGGGAGAGGCCTCTACCCTGATCCACGGACTTGGGACGTTCTAGCCTCTACAATCACGTGAGCTGTTTCCTTGATATAATCTCTCTCTCTATATATATTTATACACTTTACTGGTTTTGCTTCTCTATAGAACCCAGCCTAAGACAGTGACCCTATAGGACAGAGTACAACTGCCCCATAGGGTTTCCAAAGCTGTAATATTTATGGGAGCAGATTACCACATCTTTGTCCAGAGGAAGAGAGGCTGGTGGGTTCTAACCAACCTACTGATTCACGGCTGAGTGCTTAACCATTGCACCACCAGTGCTCTTCTGTGATGGTCACATAGGGGTTTAAATAACTTCTCCTTTTTGCATACTGGCCTGGTGTTTCTGGTAATGCGGCTCTATCAAAACTGGCTTATTGGGGTCATTTTCACATCTATCAGCATTTTCCTCTGCATTCCCTTGACCCTTCCTCCCAGAAGTCCCTGAGGGTGGCATTGCCATGCTCACTTTATAGATGAGACCATAAAATTTGTTCTCCAAACTCAGATATTTTGAGAGTATATGGGGGTGCTGGTAGTCCCTGGTTGGTGCAATCAGTTAATGAGCTCAGCTGCTAATTGAAAGGTTGGCTGTTCAAATTCACCCAGAGGTACTTTGGAACAAAGACCTGTGATTTACTTCTGAAGACCCTATGGAGCAAAGTTCTACTTTGACACACGTAGGGTTGCCATGAGTCAGAGCTGACTCAACTGCAACTTGTTTTATTCAGGGGGTGCCAGTAATAAACACATCAGTATATTAGGTGCAATCAAGACTGTTCCAGGAAAGCTAGGATGTATAGTCACTGTCATGGATTGAATTCTGTCCCCCAAAAACATCTGTCAACTTGGCTGGGTCATGATTCCCAGTATTGTATGATTGTGTATCATTTTGTAATCTGATGTGATTTCCTTATGTGTTGTAAACTCTATCACTATGATGTAA
>NW_004444086.1:4158718-4280861 GCF_000243295.1 Trichechus manatus latirostris
GGACTTGTAGCCTACTGGACTGTGAGAGAATAAACTTCTCTTTGTTAAAGCCATCCACTTGTGGTATTTCTGTTAGAGCAGCACTAGATGACTAAGACAGTCACCTTCCCGATGAGGAAATTGAGGTCCAAAGTAAAAAATCTTAGCTAAGGTCTCACACCTGGTAAAGAAGGGGCAGAGATGGGATTTGAACTCAGCTCTACTGGGCTTCCATGGAGTCCAGGTGCATATCTTAAGCAAAATAATATCTACTAGGTGCTTACCACCCACCACCTCTCCTATGCAGTTATATTAATTAATTCTAACGCACGTAAGACTCTTTCTGGGTAGGTGTTATCCTCAATTTACAAAGGAGGAAACTGAGGCACAAAAAGGTGAAGTGACTTCCCAAGGATATTTCATCTAATATGTGGCAGAGATGAGATTTGACACATGGTCTTTCTACCATGCTAGCTAATCGGGCTGAGTGAGGGAGAACAGAAGATGAAATCCATGTTTGTTGTTGCTGTTAGTTGTCATGGAGTTGGCTCCAACTCATGGAGACGTTATGTATAGCAGAATGTTGTCCAGTCCTACACCATCTTCATGATTTTGTTATGTTTGAGTCCATTGTTGTGGCTATTGTGTCAACCTATCTCTTTGAGCATCTCCTTCATTTTTACTGACCCCTTTACTTTACCAAACGTGATGTCCTTTTCCAGAGATTGGTCTTTCCTGATGATGTGTCCAGAGTAAGCAAGCTGAAGTCTTGCCATACTCACTTCTAAGGAACATTCTGGTTGTACTTCCTCCAAGGCCGATTTGATGGTCTTCTGGCAGTCCAAGGTATATTCAATACTCTTCCCCAACACTACAATTCAAACGTGTCTTACTTCTTCGGTCTTACTTTCTTATTGTCCAGCTTTTGCATGCATATGACGCGATTGTAAAGACCACAGCTTGGGTCTGGAGCACCTTAGTCATCAGAGTGACATCTTTACTTTTGAAAACTTTAAAGGGATCTTTTACAGCAGATTTACCCAAGGCATTATGTCATTATGGGGACCCAAAGGATGCTGGAATAGTTGATGAGGGGCCAAGTTCAAATACTTGGTTCAGGTGCAACTTCATCAGGCTTGGTGACTTTTTTGACTTCTCTCGGGAGTTTCTCTCAGCAGAAAAGCGAGACTTTTCCGGGTGTCTTCCTCATGCTTGCACTGCCCCCAGCTCATGCTGCTGCTGTAGATGTGACTGCTGAGATAAAAGCAGAGAGTCTGGGAGGCTCTCTGCAGCCCCAGCAGCCCCAACTGTGCCTTCATACCAGTCGTGGATGGAACAAACTGGCCTTCGCATAGATGAATGTTTCCAGATCTGAAGCCTGAAGACCCCTCTAGGCTTGTTCAGCCCTGGGCTCCTGAGGGTGGGAAGAGCAGAAAGCTTCTTACAGAGTGCTGACTGATGGATAGCTGTTTGGCAGGCCTATTTTGACTGCCCGGGGTTCTTCCACCATCTGAACTTGTACTCCTTCCAGGAAAGAGCAAAGATGCTGGGCCAGGCCACAGAGGAGGCAGTGAGTGTGGGCCGCCTGCAGTGCCCAAGGGCACTTGCTCTCTCTCCAGCCTCCTGGAGGCCCTCCTGGTGGTCTCTTCCACCGGCCTTCCCTTCTCTTCCTTCTCCTCCCACCCCCAGCTTCCTGAAAAACTCCTCTTGTTAGCTGCCATCGAGTTGGCTCTGACTCATGGCAATCTTATGTATAACATAAAAAAACGCTGCTGGGTCCTGTGCCATCTTCATGATCGTAGGTATGTCTGAGTCCATTGTTGTGGGTAAAGTGTCAATCCATCTCACTGAGGGTTTCCCTTGTTTTTGCTGACCCTATACTTTACTAAACATGATGTTCTTTTCTAGAGATTGGTCTTTCCTGATAACGTGTCCAAGGTAAGCAAGCCGAAGTCTCACCATTCTTGCTTCTAAGGAACACGCTCGTTGTATTTCTTCTAAGACTGATTTGTTCTGTGTTTTGGCAGTCCACAGTATATTCAATATTCTTTGCCAACATCACAGTCTGAATACATCAATTCTTCTTCTGTCTTCCTTTTTCATTGTCCAGCTTCTGCATGCATATGACATGACTGAAAAGACCATGGTCTGGAATGGACCCCTACACACTTTTTAAAATTCACTGCACGACACTGTTTCTGCTTGGCATTCTGGGCTGCTGGGGTCCTCCTCTGTGCACCCCTACATACTGTGGGACAGTACCTGTCACCCTCATGGGACCATGAGTGATGAGGAGACACCTGGTCCAGACAAGGTGCTTGGTGAGGGGTGTCGAGCGAAGGTGGGGGCAATGGATGGATCAGTGTGTGGACAAATGAACAAAAGTATCTGGAAATGAATAAATGACTGATCTATTTGAATGAATGAGTGAAGGAATAAGAGGGGCAGAAACCCTGCATTCCCGGGACAGGACAGATAAGCAGTCCAGGCAGAGGGAACAGCCTGTGCAAAGGCCCTGCATATGATTCAGTGCTTGAGATTTGTACCTGGCTCTAGGCTCACTCATTGTGCCCCTTTAGGAGTCACTGCCCCAGGCCACACTCTTTCCAGTGTTGGCTGGACTCAGGCCAACCTGGTCTTTTTTCATGGAATCCCAACAGCAAGGTCCCTTGTACATCTCAAATGATTGGAAATTCACTCTTTCACGACACAGTCCAGTTGTTCAATGGAGCCCAAGTCTGAGTCTTGATCATCCCCCAAGTCCCGGCTCAAATGTCACTGCCGAGGAAGCACCCCCTGACGCCTGAGGCTGGTGAGAGCCTCTTGGAAGCCTCAATTACACCCTGAGCTTCCCTCTTGAGCACTGAATCACATGCAGAGCCTTTGCACAGGCTTTTCCCTCTGCCTGGATTGCTCATCATCAGACATCTGCGTGGCTTCCTCCCTCCCTCCCTCCTCTCAACTCTCTGCTCAATTATCACCTCCTTGCAGAGGCTTTCTCAGGCCACCCTGTCTGAGACTGAGCCTCCTCTACCATTCTCTTTGCTCTCATTTTGCTTGATTTTTCTTCAGAGCAGTTACTGCTACATTGTTTTATATTTTTATTTGTTTATTGTAAGCCTTTCCCAACAGAATGTCAGTTCCTTCAGGGCAGGGATTTTGTCTGGTTTTGTTCCATCTCTGCCTCAGTTTCTAGAATAGTTTCTGTACAGAGTATGTTAGTGTTATTAGCTCCAGCGAGTTGGCTCCCTACTCATGGTGACCCCATGTGTTACAGAGTAGAACTGCTCCATAGGGTTTTCTTGGCTGTAATCTTTATAGGGGCAGATTGCTAGGCCTTTTCTTCTGTGGAACTGCTCGGTGGGTCTGAACCACCCATCTTTAGGTTAGTAGTGAAGAGCAAACCTCTTGTGCCACTCAGGGGCCTTATGTATGCATTGCTAAACACTCCTTATAGCGTAACAACCCTTGAGGTGGATGTTGTTAGTTTCATTTTGAAGATAAGGAAATGCAGCTTAGGGAGGTGTCATGGATTGAACTGAGTCCGCCAAAAATATGTGCCAACTTGGTTAGGCCATGATTCCCAGTACTGTGTGGTTGTCCTCCTTTTTGTGATTTTCCTGTGTGTTATAAATCATAGTCTCTGCCTATGTGGTTAAAGAGGATTAGGGTGGGATTGTAACTCTTACGAAGGTCACATCCCTGATCCAATGTAAAGGAAGTTTCCCTGTAGTGTGGCCTGCACTGCCTTTTATCTTACATGAGATAAAAGGAAAGGGAAGCAAGCAGAGATTGGGGGACCTCATACCACCAAGAAACGAGTGCTGGGAGCAGAGTGCATCCTTTGGACCCGAGGTTCTTGTGAAGAGAAGCTCCTAGTCCAGGGTAAGACTGATGACAAGGACAGTCCTCCAGAGCCAACACAGAAAGCCTTTCCCTGGAGCTGATGCCCTGAATTTGGACTTCTAGCCTACTAGATTGTGAGGAAATAAATTTCTCCTTTTTGAAGCCATCCACTTGTGGTATTTCTGTTATAGCAGCACTAGATGACTAAGTCACAAATAGAGATGTAGCTTGGATCTGACCCCACACTGAGCCTTTGCTTCAGTGCCATGTGGCAGGAGCGAGTTTCTTACTCCTTCCAGAACCCAAAGGAAGGGAGTGAGTTGGGGATGACTCTACCTTTGACAGCCTTCTAAGATCTGCCCACCACTGGATTGATGAGACACCCCATGGTCCCCACAGTAAGGCTAGTTTGCAGGAATCTAGCCCTAGGGCCCATGGTTTACCATCTTAGCAAACAGAGCATTTCAAAGCATAAGGCTCCCAGATGAAAGCACTTCATGCAGAGAAATGAGAGATGGCCTCTCCTGGGACCCCTCTGCCTCCAGCTAATGATTTCAGACTCACACACTCATTCCACAGGGCGAGAGGGACTTGGGGGACAGAGGAAAGGGCCCTCATCCTTGCTCTGACCCTATCTGTGACGTTGTTTTTGTTGTTAGGTGCCGTTGAGTCGGTTCCAACACATAGTGGCCCTGTGTACAACAGAACGAAACACTGCCTAATCCTGCGCCATCTTCACAATCGTTATGTTTAAGCCCATTGTTACAGCCACTTTGTCAATCCATCTCGTTGAGGGTCTTCCTCTTTTTCGCTGACCCTTCAGTTTTCCGATTATTAATGGGTGTTTGCAGCTGTTTCTTCTCATTTTGAGCTGTGCCCACCTCAGCAAATGAAGGTCTCGGAAGCTTGACTCCATCCATGTCGTTTAGGTCAACCCTACTTTGAGGAGGCAGCTCTTCCCCAGTCATATTTTGAGTGCCTTCCAACCTGAGGGGCTCATCTTCTGGCACTATACCAGGCAATGTTCCGCTGCTATCCATAAGGTTTTCACTGGCCAGTTTTTTTCAGAAGTAGACCACCATGTCCTTCCTAGTCTTTCTTAGTCTGGAAGCTCCACTGAAACCTGTCCACCATGGGTGACCCTGCTAGTATTTGAAATACTAGTGGCATAGCTTCCAGCATCACAGCAACACGTAAGCCACCACAATACGACAAACTGACAGACGTGTGGGGTCCTATCTGTGATATGTGGGGCCAATTACGTACTCTCAGAGCACTCAGTTTCCTAATCTGTAAAATGGGCATGCTGATTTGGTAGGATGATGGATGTGAAAGCGACTGGAAACTCTCAAGACTTGCTTATTGCTGCTGTTGCTGCTGAAAGGCCTTAGAGCAGCTCTCTGCAGTAGAGAACATTCTGGGGAACACCAATCCAGTCATAATTATATAATGATTACATGTTCTAATCTCCAGTCTCTTATCCACAAGTAGCCAAAGCAATCATTTGAAGCAGAAATCAGATTAAGTCAGTCCTGTGATTAAAACCCTCTAAAGGTTTCCCATTGCACTTGGAATCTAACGACTAAGCTAATCATGCTCTACAAGCCTGATGTAGTTTGATCCCTTCTCTGAGTTAATCTTTCTTCACTTCTACCCTGTTTATTACACTCTGGCCACACACACCTCCTTGTTCTTTCTAGAGCTGTGCTCTCCAATGTAGTGGATCACTGGGAGAATTCTCACCTTCCATGTAGGGGACCCTAGTTTGATTCCTGGTCAATGCACCTAATGCACACACACCATCTATGCGTCAGTGGAGGCTTGAGTGTTGCTATCATGTGTCACAGGTTTCAGCAGAGCTTCCAGACTAAGAAGGACTAGGAAGAAAGACCTGGTGATCTACTTCCAAAAATTAGCCAATGAAAACATTATGGATCACAACAGAACATTACCTAACTGGTTTGCTTTAGACATGTCACCAGGAGGGATTAATCGCTGAGGACATTATGTTTGGTGACATAGAGGGCCAGTGAGGCCCTTACTGTGTTCATATTTTAACTCAATTGTCACCTTGTCACTGGAGCCTTCCCCGGAAAGCCTATTTTAAATTGCAGTTCCTTCTCATAGGCTCTTCCTCTCACCTTTCGCTGCTTGAATTGTTGCCATAGCACTTTCCCATTCCAATCCACTATGCAAATCTCTTACATTGTTTTACACTGTCCCCTTCACAGCAATAAACATTCCACCATGACAGGTATTTCTGCTTAGGAGATTGTGGGGGGTGGGAGGGGGTGTGTTGCAGAGCTGTGAGCGCTCCCCCTGCCCCACCACAGAAGAGGGGTGGGGGCCACACTTTAGCCACGCCTGGTAAGAGAGGATTCACCTGGGACCCTCTATGAGCTGGGGAAGGTTCCCTGTGGGGAGGTGGAGAACACCTTGCACAGCGGTCTGGAAGCCTGGGAGAGGAACGGGCTGATGACCAACTGCTTGAACGGACTCCGGGGCCAGCGGAAGAATCCTGAGACCTGGTGAATTGTCATCCTCAGCAGGGGTAAGCTCCCTCACTGATAAACGCTAAACTTTTTGCATTTTATTTTGTTTTTGCCCATCCTGGGTGGTATAAGCTGGTTAATGTGCTCAGCTGCCAACCGAAAGGTTGGAGGTTCGAGTTCACCTAGAGGCGCCCCGGAAGAAAGTCCTGGGATCTCCTTAGGAAAGACCAGCCACTGAAAACCCCATGGAGCAGTTCTACTCTGTACACATGGGGTCACCATGAGTTGGGGTCAACTCCATAGCAGTTGTTTTTTATTGCATTTTACATTTTATATTTTGCGTTTTGATCCTATTCCATCAGTTGGTGTAGGATGTTCATAGGTACATGCTCACACGTCTGTCTGTCTCCCCTACCTGACACCCTGGGATTCCTGTTTCAGCCACACTGAATTACATCCGGTCCCAGAATACTCTTTGTACTCTCACATGGCCACAACTTCGGCCCTGCTGTTCCCTTCACCAGGAGTGCCCTTCCCTCTGTCAACCTGTGAGAGTCACTTTTCAAGCATAGCGCACAGATTAGCTCGTTCATGGATTTGGGTGTGATTCCCTGAGACAATACCACATCCTCCTCTGTGTCCTCTGAGCCCTCAGCCCAAACCTGCTGGTGCAAGCCATCTGTTCTTCGGGTGTAACTTAGCTGAGCCCCTCTGTCTCCCCAACTGGAGGGCCCCTCTACTCCTTTCTGACAGGCCATGTCCAGAGACTGCACTGAGGACACAGTTAGGCATTTGACTAGCCCCAATCTCAGGATAAGGAAGCTTGGTAGTGCAGTGGTTAAATGCTCCGCTGCTAACCAAAATGTTGGTGGTTCGAACCCACCAGTTGCTCTGTGGGAGAAAGATGTGGCAGTCTGCTTCCGTAAAGATTTAGAGCCTTGGAAACCCATGGGGGAGTTCTACTCCATCATATAGAGTTGCTATGAGTCAGAACCAACTCGATGGCAATGGGTTTGTTTTTTGTTTTTGTTTTTAATCTCAGGATAGAGTCCTTTAGTGGTACAAACGGTTAACGTACTTGGCTTCTAATCAAAAGGTTGGTGGTTTGAATCTACCCAGTGATGCCACAGAAGAAAGACCCGGTGATCTGCTTCTGTAGAGATTACAGCCCAGAAAACACTGTGGAGCTTAGTTCTACTCTGACACACTTGGAGTTGTCATGAGTCAGAATTGACTTGATAGCAACAGGTTTTTTTTTTGAATCTCATGATAGAGCTCGTGGGTGGTACAAATGGTTAAGCTCTTGGCTAATAACCAAAAGGTTGTTGGTTCAAATCCACCCAGAAGTGCCTTGGGAGAAAGGTCTGGCAATCTACTTCCAAAACAATCAGCCACTGAAAACCCTTTGGAGCCCACTCCACTCTGACACACATGGGGTCGCCTGAATTGGAGTCGACTTGACAGCAGCTAGTTTTTATCTCAGGACTGCCAGGAGTGGGCCATGCATCTCCACTGGGGCTGAGCAGGCAGCTGTTTCCATGGTGTTAGCTCGCTCCATCGACTCTCCTGGAACCAGCGGGAAATTAGCATTGTTGAAACGATGAGGCAGTTGATGTAATTAGAAGCCAGATGACATGTTAATGATCAACTCCTGCCTGGCTGGGAAGCTCTTGACTTTAAAATGTCAAGCTAACAAGGGCTTCTTCCTCAGAATTCTGTTTACTACCCTGATGTGGAAACTCAAGCCAGACACCAGCCCCTCCTGGTACCTACTAAATGGCATAATCTAGAGTCTTAACCTGCCCAGCAATCACCTGATGAGCAGCTCATAAGTAGATAATATAAACAGCCACTGTCTGTTGGGCTGGAAGCTGGCTTTCCTGCCCTCCCTCCTGACACACCCGTGTGCCCAATACCTGTAGGATTCACTGAGTGCTTAGTAAGCCCATTGCAGACCTCCTCGTCTCCCTAGCATTACCAGGACTGATGCAGAAGCATTTCTTGTTGTTGTTAGGTGCCATTGACTCAGTTCCAACTCATAGCAACCCTATGTACAACAGACCGAAACAATGCCCCGTCCTGTGCCATCCTCACAATCGTTGTTATGCTTGAGCCAATTGTTGCAGCCACTGTGTCAATCCATCTTGTTCAGGGTCTTCCTCTTTTTGGTTGACCCTCTACTTTACCAAGCATGATGTCCTTTTCAGGGACTGATCCCTCCTGATAACATGTCCAAAGTATGTGAGACGTAGTCTCGCTATCCTTGCTCCTAAGGAGTACTCTCGCTATACTTCCTCCAAGACAACCTTGTTTGTTCTTTTGGCAGGCCATGGTATATTCAATATGCTTCACCAACACTACAATTCAAAGGCATCAATTATTCTTCTGTCTTCTTTATTCATCATTCAGCTTTCGCATGTATGTGAAGCGACTGAAAGCACCATGACTTGGGTCAGGCCCACCTTAGACTTCAAGGTGACATCTTTGCTTTTCAACACCGTAAAGAAGTCTTTTGCAGCAGATTTGCCCAATGCAGTGTGTCTTTTGATTTCTTGACTGCTGCTTCCATGGGTGTTGATTGTGGATCCAAGTAAAAGGAAATCCTTGACAACTTCAATCTTTTCCTCCATTTATCATGAAGTTGCTTATTGGTCCAGTTGTGAGGATTTTTGTTTTTTTTTTATGTTGAGGAGTAATCCAGACTGAAGGCTGTGGTCTTTGATCACATAGCCAGCACTTAATAGGATTTTTCAAAATGGAATTGACGGGCTTTGTTGATGATGTTTTCTTCAAAGTCAAAGCCTTTTTATTGTGCCTCATTTGTTACACTTCTCTGTTGTTGCCTTGGGATTGTGCACACACATAGAATCTGTAGCAGGAAGCCGTCTTCCTTGTGTTTTTTTTCCTCTTACATAATTCCAACTCCCTGGCAAGTCTCCTCTAACTTATCTGCTTGCTACAGAAGCTGCCTCAGGCAAACTCTTGGCTCCTCTCCTGGGAGGACAATCCTATTCTTCAACCTCAAACAGCACCCTCAAATGAGGAGTCTCAGTGTTTATCTCTGTGCACCCCTCCCAGGGTGTTTCCTCCTCTCTGCCCACTTGGAAGGATACGAGTTGATTTCACAATCCAAATGGCAGCCTCCCTTAGACAGGTAATGTCCCCAGGGTCTTAAGCTGAACAACTGTCAACGCGAGTTTAAGTGATGCTTCAAAACCCACAGACCCGGCTGCATCCCTGACCAGTCCTGTGGCTCCAAGCAGTCACTGGCTGCGAGCCCCAGCTGCTGGGTGAACGTGGAAGTTTGGAAAGCAGAGGGCTGGGGCTGACAGAGGATCTGGGCTTAACAAGGGCAGATGGCCTTCCCATTGGGAAGTCCTCCAGATGTGATGGGGGGTTGGCACCCCAAGTCCTGGAAACCTTCCCTGCTCAGTAATCACAAGAAAGCAGAGGGTATGTATTAGCTTCTTAGTGCTGCTGTAACAGAAATACCACAAGTGGGTGGCTTTAAACAACAGAAATTTATTTTCTCACAGTTTAGTAGGCTAGAAATTTGAATTCAGGGTACCAGCTATAGGGAAAGCCTCTCTCTTTGTCCACTGTGGGGGAGATCCTTATCTCTTTCAGCTTCTGTAGCTCCAGCCTTCCTCAGTTCCTTGGAGATCTTCACGTGGGGTCTGTCTTCTCCAGTTTGTGCTTGCTTGTCACTGTACCTAGGCTGCTCTTATATCACTCAGAAGTGATTAGGTTTAGGACACACCCTATGCTGTTGGACTTCATTAACACAACAAAGGAAACCCTATTTTTCAAATAAGATTAGATCCACAGGTATAGGGGTCAGGAGTCCAACACATATTTTGGGGGGGATACACTTCAATCCATAACAGGGTTCAAACACTGGGGGAGAATCAATATCAAAGCAAGTAGGTGAAGACTTGGAAAAAGCCCAAATGGCAAAGCTTTGTGGTTTGAGTCAGCAAACATCTTCAGGTTTGTGGATGAGTCCAACTTGGCTTATCCGTGTAAAGGCGGTGGCGGGGGGGTGAGGGGGTGGGAGTGTGGATGGGGTGGGAGGGTGGTGGGGGATGTGAGTTAGGGGCAGTGAAGAGGCCAAACCTTCCACTGTGATACCATATCAACGTTTACTGTTCTCTCTGGTGGCCCCTGGGTAGCACAAATGGTTAAGCATTTGGCTGCTAACCGAAAGGTTGGCGGTTCGAGTCCACCCAGAGACACCTCAAAAGAAAGGCCTGGCAATCTTCTTCTGAAAGGTCACAGCCTTGAAAACCCTATGGAGCAGTTCTACTCTGCACACATTGGATTGCCATGAGTAGGAATCACCTCGATGGCAACTGGTTTGGTGTTTTGGTTATTGTTCTGCCTAGGAGAGCAGCCGCTACAGATAAAGGTGGCCAGAGGAGCTCTGCAGTCACACTGGGAAATGTGGACCTCCCCTTAGTAACTGCACCTATCACAGAGATGGTGACCACGGGCCTCCTTTTGGGAGGGGGACGAGGGAGATAGCCCTCCCCAGGCTAACCGCCCTTGTACGGGTCCTCATTTCCTGCACCCCCTGGCTGATGTCACTGCTTCTGGTGTGCCCCCCATTCCCAACTGCCTCTCATGTTCGTTCTTCACACCACACATCTGACCCACCCAGTTTATTCTCGAAAATCTTCCACTGCTAGAGCTGAGGGACTCTAGCAGGGCTGACAAACCCTGGCCCTCTTGGTAAAAGGCCAGATAGTAAACATTTTAGTCTTTGTAGGCCACATATGGTCTTTGTCACACATTCTTCTTCATTTTTTGTTTTTTATAACCTTTAAAAAGTGTAAAAATCATTCTTAGCTCCTGGGCTGCACAAAAATAGGTCATGACGAGATTTGGCTCATGGGCCGTAGTTTGCTAGCCTGTGCAGCACAGAATTGAAAGTTTCATAAGGTAATGAGTTCCCCGTCAGTGGAAGCAACCAAACCAGAGCTGGAATACTTCTTGGCAGGGAAATCACAGATAGGATTTCAGTTTCCAGTGAGTGACTAGATTAGGAAAACTTTCTGTTCTTTTCCAACCTCAGGATGCTTTCAGCCGAATTCATTCCAGCCCAGTGGAATGTTTTGTCATCTGCCAAATGATCTCTGAGGTCCCCGCCAGCTCTGAAATTGCTCTGCCTCAATTCACCGTGAAGCTCTGCAGGTGTCAGCACAGTCTTCGCTTCGACACTAAGTACTATGATTTAGGTGTCCGTGAGTCTAAGAGACAAAGACGAAAGAACCTCACTTATGTCCTGATAGCTGAAGCCGAAATGCTCAAACCATGAAAATCAAAGTGCTTTTAATTCACCTCCAGCCAGAGGATCTGACAACTAGATACAAGTGACAAAATTCTTTCTTTCTATGTAGACACAAACAGGGCTGATGGATGCTGATCAAGATTAACTCCATCCTGGGAAAAGAAAAATAAAACTTCCTCCTCTTATCCCAAATTTTATGTATAGGTCCAGGTCATGCCTCCTCTGAATAATTTTTAACCTTGCAAATCAACTTCTGGCCTGTTGTTATTGTTAGTTGCCATTGAGTCAATTCTGACTTACGGCAACCCCATGTGTGCAGAGCAAAACTGTGCTCCATAGGGTTTCCAAGGCTGTGGCCTTTCGGAAGCAGATCACCAGGCCTGTCCTCGGAGGTGCCTCTGGGTGGGTTTGAACCACCAACCTTTCGGTCAGTCATGGACTACTTAACCATTTGCACCACCCAGGGCAAATAGGCCTAATTCCATTCAATTTAGCCAACAGCTAATGAGCATCAACCACTTGTGTGTTTAAGAGCTAAGGTCACAGGTCCTAAAACACGGATGGGCTAGATACAGGTTTAGCATTTGCCTCTTTGCTGTGTGACTTTGGTTGCATTACTTAACCAGTCTGTTCTTTGGTTTCTCATCTGTAAAATGGGAATAAGATTAGTTTGGGAAAGAAAGGGTTAGCAGGCAGTGAGAAAAAAAGAAAGAAAGAAAGAAATGGCCAGGTGCCTCTCCTTGAAACATGCTAGTTTAATCTCATGATGGTATTTACTACCAGAAAGACAAGAGAGAGCCCAGATGTATGGAATGCTATTAGTAGGCTATACCTGGTCTGTTTACATCGCTTCTGGTCAATTTAGGAGCCCTCCTGGCGCAGTGGTTAAAGCATTCAGCTGCTAACCGAGGGGTTGGTGGTTCAAACCCACCAGCTGCTCTGCAGGAGAAAGATGTGGCAGTCTGCTTCCATAAGGATCACACCCTTGGAAACTCTATGGGGCAGTTCTACCCTGCCCTATAGGGTTGCAATGAGTTGGAATCGACTCAATGGCAATGGGTTTGGTTTTTTTTTTTTTGGTGCTGTAATGATTAAGCACTTGGCTGCTAACTGAAAAGTTGGTGGTTTAAACCCACCCAGAGGCTCCATGGGAGAAAAGACTTGGAGATCTTCTCCATTAAAAATTGCAGCTTAGAAAACACTATGGGGCAGTTCTACTCTGGGTTGCTATGAATTGGAATCGACTTGATGGCAATGGGTTTGGTTTTGTTTTTGTATGGCTAACTTGTAATTTATAGTTATGGGGATAGCCCTCTGAGAAATGTTAGTGTCAGCTATGTAATTATTCAAGTATAAAGTGGAGACATTTCATGAATAAAATAACATCCTTTATGTAAGTATATCATGCATGCCTTTTAAAGAGACCCCGTATGCTAAACCTAGACCTAAGATTGGGATTTCTTGGTCACCTGGTAGTTTTCGTTTTTCGTATAGACACCAGTCATTGGATTTAGGACCCACCCTAAATCCAGGATGACCTCATCTCAAGATCCTTAGCTTAATTACATCTGCAAAGATCTTATTTCCAAATAAGGTCACGTTCACCAGTACTGCCTTAGGACTTGCACATATCTTTTTGGAGGACAAATTTCAATCCACTATGGTTTCCCAAACCTAGCACAGGGCCACGGGCTGCATACCTCCAGGCACATAGATCACATGGATGCAATGCGAATGTTGCCCCTAGAGCTGGCAAAGCAGAGGCCTATAGAGCTCAACATCTTTTGGTTCCTTGACTCTACTGTCAGCAGCAAATATGCTCTCCTGGCTCATCCTCCTGTTAATTTGTTATTCCAGGAAGGGGCATTCTTCTTCCTCCAGCTGTTCTACCAGAATCACAGCCTGGTGCATGTGTGCGCATGTGCATGCGCCTATAGGCCCTTGCCCATATCACTACATCCCCCGCCCCCAGCATCTCAATATAACATCCTGATATCCCAGATGGGAAAAAGGTTTTTCATTCATCACAGATATGACAGAATGTGGAACATAGTGGCCCATGAAAATCAGCAATGCAGAGGAAGAATCAGTAGTTTGGTTCTGTTTATTCTGATATAGAAACTTAGTGTGGTTTTCATCAACATGAAACCAAAACTAAGAAGAACAGCAAGCAACATCTCAAGGAGACACCTACACTCCATGCGAGGTCATGCACCCTGCACCCACCTCTGAGCCCCACACACCTTGGCTTCTGATGGGGAGACCCTGCTGGACACAGACATGGAGCCAGGAAACGTCAGTGCCTTCAGTCACATTTCACCCTCAACATTTTATAGAAGGATAAACTGAGGTCCAAAAGAGGAGCGGACTTTCCCACAGACACACAGCTAGGAAATGGCAGAACCTGGGCTAGAGGTGAGTCTTGGGTGGAGAACAACACCTAGGCTGGGGCTCAGAGTATTCCAGGCTCTAAATATACAGAGGTACCATGTAACATGGTGGTTTAGGGGCATGGGCGGCTCCACTACCCACTCTCTCTGTGACCCCAGGCAAGTCACCTCCCCTCTCATGAGCCTTAGCCTAGTATGGCAAATAATCAGTGCTCAGTAAATCTTAGATGTTACGATTATTATTAGGGGTCCCTGGGTGGCACAAACAGTTAAGCTCTTGACTACTAACCAGAAGGTTGGCAGTTCAAACCCACCCAGAGATGCCTCAGAAGAAAGGCCTGGCGATCTGCCTCTGAAAGGTCACAGCCTTGAAAACCCTATGGAGCAGTTCCACTGTGCACACATGGGGTCACCATGAGTCAGAGATGACTTGGTGGCAACTGTCACTTTTCAGAGGGACAGAGTATAACTTGGTCTTTGATTTATCACAAACTACTACAATAGCGGGCTTATAGGCTCACAAGTGTTCATGGTTATCATCACTATTGTATTGTTAAATATCATCTACTCACATCACCTACCATCTGAGGGCTGGAAACGAAGGCAGAGAGTCAACTGCATTTAAATGGGACCAAAGGGAAGATGGAAACTCCGTCCCCACTCAGGCCTTGGCCCTCCCTAGCCCCCAGGCTCCCTATCTACACAATAATAATTCTTTCACTGGGCGGTCCTGTGAGTCCCTGGGCCAGTGGTGAGGAAAGGGAGATGCCTTACCTGGCCCGATGCAGAAGGAGGCAATGATGGCCAGGATGCACATGATGCTCAGGTAAGGGATCCAGGAGGCGTGGTCCTGCGAGACAACAGCAAGGTGAGCAGGTGAGGAAGCAGAGGTTCATCTACAGGGCCTGGGCTCTCACCCCAGCTCCAACTCCATCCATCTGTGTGACCTTGGACAGGTCACTTTACACCTCTGAGCCCCAGATTCCGCCTCCATAAAATGGGGATAATGATTTCCGCTAAGTCATTCCATCTGCTTGCAAACCCTGGAAGCCCTATGGAACAGTTCTACTCTGTCCTATAGGATCACTATGAGTCGGGATGCATTACAGATGTGAGGATTAAATGTGATGATACCTCAAAAAGTTTAGTATAGTCCCCTGCATACAGCAGGTGGTAAATAAATGAATAGCTCATATTGACTGAGGGATTACTCTGCAGCAGGCAATGTGAGAAGTTTTTATAGGCATTATTTTATTTAAAAAAATTTCTCTTAGCTATCACTATTACTATGCAAAGCCCCCATATTTCTACCCCCGCCCTTCTGACAAGGTATGAGCTAAGTTAATTCACTTCAATAAATATTTCTGGAGGGGCTGCCACTTGTCTAGGGGGACATTGGTGGTTCAGTGGTAGGACTGCCACCTTCTATGCGGGAGACCTGGGTTCAATTCCCGGACCAATGCATCTCATGCACAGCCACCACCCGTCTGTCAGTGGAGGCTTGAGTGTTGCTATGATGCTGGACAGGTTTTAGTGGAGCTTCCAGACTAAAATGGACTACGAAGAAAGCCTGGTGGTCTGCTTCTGAAAATCAGCCAGTGAAAACCCTATGGACCACAACGGTTCGATCTGCAACCGATCAGGGGGATGGCAAGGCCCGGGCAGCATATTTCCTTTTCTGCATGGGGTCACCATGAGTCAGGGCTGACTCGACAGCACCTAACAACAATAACAAGCCACTTGTCTGGCAGGAGGGTGGGTGGCTTGATGCTCAGTGCAGAAGGAGGTTTAGGAAATAGCAGACTTCATCATTGATAATTAGCACTTGGCGTCCCCAGTGCTTTGATAGGGTGGGCATGTGTGGGGATACCAGGGGTACCCCAGGAGGGCATCTAACTCAGTCTAGAGAGAGCCAGGGAAGGCTCTCTGGGGGAGTCTGCTCTCACCCGACTGAGCTGGCATCAGCCAAGCGGGGAAGGAAGGGAAAGGAGATCCAGAGAGAAGCTCAGCCCTGGCAAGGGCATAGAGACAGGAGAGAGAGCTCGGTGCATGGGGGAGTTGCCGAGAGCTCAGAGTAGAGTGTGCGCGGAACAGAGGGGGAGAGTAGAACTGAGGAGCCTTTCTCCTCCACCCTTCCGTGCCTAAGTTGAGCAGATCTTGCTGCAGGAGGATCTGGGACTGAGGGGAGCTTCACAGGCTCTTGTGCACTGTAGGGCTCACTTCTGCACTAAGACTTTCATTCATTTAGCAGACTGTTCTGAGTTCCCCCTGAGGGCCAGCACTGGGCTGAGAGGGCAGAATACAGAGATGATACAGGTGAGACCCTTGCCCACCAGAACTCACTGTCTGTTAGGAGAGAGAAAAGGCAACCGAGAATGCCAATGGTCTGCAATGGGTGACATCACAGGGTCACCACTGGTGTCCATGGGAACACAGAGGAGGGTACCTCCCCCAGACTTGGGGACAAGGGAGGTTTCCTGGAGGAAGAGGTATCCAAGAGGTATCTCAGGCTTACTAAGCCTAGGATGCAAAGAGAAGCTGGCCAAGCAAAGGAGAAAAAGGCAAAGGAGGACATGGCCAGGTCCCGTAGGGAGCTGACAGGGAGTGGGGCTAGGGGTGGGCTGTGGGGTGCTGTGGGAGATGAGGCTGGACCAGGTGGTAAGGGCCCTGTAACCTTGTTAACTGAGGCAGAGACAGAGTCCTTGAGTGGTGCAAATGGTTAAGTACTCGACTACTAATGGAAAGGTTGGAGGTTCAAGCCCACTCAGAGGCACCTTGGAAGAAAGTCCCGGCAATCTGCTTCCAAAACGTCACAGCCATGAAAACCCTATGGAGCAGTTCTTCTCTGACACATGGGGTTGCCAAGAGTCAGAATTGACTTGACGGCAACTGTTGTTTTTCTTTTTTTCACATGGGGCTCATGTGTACCAGGCAGCCCTTTCGAACATCTGACCCCAGCTGCAGAAAGACAATGCCCTGAAGTATTACCCACCAGGTTCCCTGGAAGCTTCAAGAACCCAGCTCGGTCAGCCCAAGGAGCCTGTGATGCCAGCCCTGCCCGGGTGGACCTCGAGTCTGGGTCTTGGGAAGAAAAAGTCTCTGCTGGCACATTCCCCATGAGGGGAATGTTTTCACCTTATACCTGGTCAGCGTGCCCAGAACACCTCCTCTTTGATAGGTAGCTCTTGTTTGTCAGACACCTCCACGATAATGTCACCTTCTTCTGGAAACATTTGGGGGATTAGGGCATTTGGCAGACACTCGAAAAGCACAACTTTCCATTCAGAGATTCATTTTTGAAAAATGCAGAGATTTATTGACTGGTGGGAACTTGCCTCATGCTTCCCTCAATGCCGGGGTGAGACTGAGGCTCCGAATAGATACTCAACGAACACAAGTTGTCCCGAGCAGTGCACAGGGGAATGAGGGAAAGACCTCGGGCCTGGAGTCCTGGGATCCTGGGGTCTAATTCCAGCTTTGCCACTTACTAGCTGTCAAACTTGGGCAGCTTGTTCATTTCTAGTTATGCCTCAGTTTCCTCATCTTCACAGAAGGAAAAAATACCAATTTCCTGAGGATTAACTGGAGCCCTGCTGGTGTGGTAATTAAGAGCTCGACTGTTAACCAAAAGGTCAGCGGTTCAAATCCACCAGCTGCTCCTTGGAAACCCTATGGGGCAGTTCTACTCTGTCCTACAGGGTTGCTACGAGTCGGAATCTACTTGACGGCAACGAGTTTGGTTTTCGGTTGGTAAGGATTAATTACCCTCCTGCACCCACCCACACACATACACGTGTATTCACTAAGCGCTTGCTATATTTGCAGGGACTGTTACAAAGGCTGTGAGTGCATTTTATCATTTCATCCTCTCACCACCTCTGGATACAGGATGCCTGTGCCCGATTTAGAGATGGGGCCCTGAGGAGCAGAGAGGTTGAGTGAATTGCCAAAAGTTTCATAGCGAGCACATGGGAAGGCCAGGATTCGAACCCAGGCAAAGGTGTCACGATCATCATGAAAATGCCTAACAGGGCAGTGCCAGGCCCATGGCTGCCTCCCAAGCCCTCTCCACCCTGGGCTGGGATGTGCGATCTGGAAAGGACATCTTAGGGGTCACCTAGTGCAATCTCTGCTTTCCATCGATGGGTAAACTGAGGCTGTGAGGGGCATCTGCTCATTAGTGGCAATGACAGGACCAGAATGCAAATTTCTTGTCTCCCAGTCCAAGGACTCATTCCTCAAACCCTCTTCCCTGACGGCACCAGCGGACCCAGAGCTGAGATGCCCTTGGAAAAACCATATCAAAGAAGGGTCTGTAGACAGTAGGAGCCCCCCAAGCTGAAGGCAAGCTGAAGGGAAGCCAGCTGCCTGCTGACTTCCATCCAGGTGTGACAGGACATTCCCTTACCTGCAGTGTCAGTGTGATGGTGAGGATCCCAAAGAAGAGGGCCATCAGCCCGAAGCCACCAATGAGAAGGGGTCTCCGTCCCAGGCGCTCAATGACCAAGCCCTAGATCAAGGTCAGAGAGAGAGAGTTATTCCACTTGTGGGAGCAAGCAGAGGGGAACGTGGCTCTGGTAATTGACAACGGGTCATGGTTCAAGGCTTGCTTTGACCTTGAGTCAGCTCAGCCACTTTCTCCACAGCTACAGTCAGAGAAACAATGATATTGACGAGAAAGAAAGAGAGGGAGAAGAAAGTAACGTTTGAGCACCTCCCACGTGTCAACCTTAGAAGCTCCTTAGAGATGAGGACGGTGAGACTTCGGCTCTCTTACTTTGGACACGTCATCAGGAAAGACCAATTGCTAGAAAAAGACATCATGGTTGGTAAAGTGTGTGGTTAGCAAAGATGACAGAAACCTTCCATTAGGTGGACTGACGCAACAGCCACAGCAATGGACTCCAGTATACTAATGATCACGAAGGCGGCACAGGACTGGGCAACATTTTGTTCTGTTATACAGAAGGTCGCCGTGAGTTGGGAGCCGACTCAACGCAACTAACACCTGTGTGTCAGTATATTGACATTTTCTCTTAATCTTCCTTGTTAGGGGAGGGGACGTATCTGATAGGGAGTTTGGAAGAAGGAACTGCACATGGCCTCGCAGCAACCCTCCTCCTCCCTCCACGTCATCAGAGCCAGCCTGCCCACAGAAGGCCAGTGTTCTCCATTCTTCTAAGCCTCCATGCTGTAGATTTTATCGGGCAGACTCCCAGGGCAGGGAAAGCCAGGGTGGGAGAGGAAGAGAAAGGTCTGTCATTTTCCACTTTGCTGTGCCTGGGTGGGTCAGCATCATTCTGGGGTGTGATACGAGGAAGCCCCCTTGTCTGCAGACCCTGAGGCTATGCCCTCCAATTCAGCTCCTAGTAGAACTGACACTGATATCCGTCTGGCTGACCTTGTGTCTACCTCTCAGCTGGGCAAGGAGAGGGCTATTCATTGAGCTCCTTCAAACACCAATAACCCTGAAAAATAGTGATTGTAGCCAGGTTTCAGAGACAGGCAGATGTGTGTTTATATCCTGGGTCTACCACTTTCCAGCTGTGTGAACTCTGGCATTTGACTTTACTTCCCAGAGCCCCCTTGCCTTCCTCTGTGAAATAAATGCCCTTACCTTCCTATCCCACCACCCGTCTGTCAGTTTGCTGTACTGTGGTGGCTTGCCTGTTGCTGTCATGCTGGAAGCTGTGCCACCAGTATTTAAAATACCAGCAGGGTCACCCATGGCAGATAGGTTTCAGTGGAGCTTTCAGATTAAGACAGACTAGGAAGAAAGACCCAGTGATCTACTTCTGAAAATCAACCAACAAAAACCCTACGGATCACAACAGAATATTGTCCGATTCAGTGATGGAAGATGAGTCCCCTAGGTTGGAAGGCACTCAAAATACACAGTGGCCACAACAATGGACTTAAGCATATCAGTGATTGTGAAGCTGGCACAGGACCAGGGAGCATTTTGTTCTGTTTCACATGGGGTTGCCATGAGTTGGAGCTGACTCCACAGCAACTGACAACAACACATCTTCCTTGAAGCGTGACTGGAGGGTGGGTGGGTTGAATAAGAGACAAAACACATACTAGCTATCTAGTTTATGTCAGGTGCCTGTTCCTCCTTTCTTACCCCATTTCACAGAAGGGGTACACTGAGGATCAGAGAGGTGAAGTAACTCAGCGGACATCACACAGCCAGTAAGTGAGAGAGCCAGGAAGTGGCTCAGGGTGTCTAAGTCAAAATCCACAGCTTCTCTCAATTGGGCAATCATGAAAGGCTTCCTGGAGGAGGCAATAGGAGGCAGAGATGCATGCGAAGGAGCTTGGCAGGGAGAAGAAGCAGAGAGAGCAAAGGCTTGGGGGCTGGAAAGCCCAGGTCAGTGAGTGGTCGGGCTTGGACTAAGGGACTGCAAGGGCCATGGAGCCGGAGCAGTCACTCCTCCTGTGTCTCCAGCTTCAAACTGTGGGTCCCAAAGGCCCAGAGCCTCTCGCTAAAGGAGTCTTGCTGCAGGGAACCCAGAAGCCCATTCCTTTTTGCTCTCTTCTCATGCCCTGCTCTAACAGGGCAGTGATGAGACGCCATCTGGGCAAATGGGGAATTGCTGGGTGGTGCAAACAGTTAACACACTCTGCTGCTAAACAAAAGGTTGGAGGTTCGAGTCCACCCAGAGGTACATCAGAAGAAAGTCCTGGCAATCTACTTCCAAAAAATCAGCCATTGAAAACCCTATGGAGTATAGTTCTACTCTGCCACACATGGGGTCGCCATGAGTCAGAACTGACTCAATGGCAACTGGTTTGATTTTGGTTCTCTCGAGCTTAGGGTCGGCTACTGTTGTGCTTGGTGGAGCAGGCACCGAGGGGTGAGTGTCAGCCACCCACTGGAAGGGCACAGCCCTGCAGGCCAGCTGAGCACCTGGACGACCCTGGCCAGGTGGTGCTGCCTGGAGCTGTGGCCCTCCCAGTCCACTAGGCACAAAAGTTGAGGGAGCTAGAGATCGCTAGTGCAAAAGTCTTGGGAGGAAAACATGCCTGGCTGACAGCTGCATGTCTTAAAACGCATCTGAGCTCTGCTATCAAAAAAGGCTTTTCCGCTGCTGCCACTGACAGAGGAAGCCTCTCCTCTTGGCCTCTCGGACACGTGACCCAACAGAACACAGCACAGGTGGAGTCTACAGGTCCATGGGCCTGAAAACGGGCAGACCCAGACTCAAGTCCTAGCTTTGCTACTTCGGCTTCATTGCAATCCAGAACAGGTGACCTAGCTTCTCCAAGCCTCAGTTTCCTCATCTGGAAAATGGGAAAAATAATCCTGCCTTAGGTGGTGGCACAGTGGTTAACAGCTATGGCTACAAAACAAAAGATTGGCAGTTTGAATCCACCCGCTGCTCCTTGGAAACCCTATGGGACAGTTCTACTCTGTCCTGTAGGGTCACTATGAGTCAGAATCCACTCGATGGCAACATTTTTTTTTTTTTCAGGCGGGTAGCTGAGATAAGAGACAAGGAAGGCAAAGTGCCTGAAATAGAACAACAGAGGCTTCCAATAAAGGGCAGAAGGTGTGTTATTCCTGCTCAACCAGGGTGGACCAGATATCCAGGCCTTAGGGGCTGGCTCAAGCTTCTGCCTACAGCTGTTTATGTGAATTTAAGTTGGTCATGTGACCTTGAACAAGTCAGTCAATCCTTTTGTGTCTTATTTTTTCACTCTTCTGATAACAATGAGGTTGTTGTTGTTGTCAGGTGCTGTCATGTCAGTTCCCACTCACAGTGACCCCACGTACAACAGAAGAAAACACTGAACGGTCCTATGCCATCCTCACAATCCTTGCCATGCTTGAGCCCATTGTTGCAGCCACTGTGTCAATCCATCTCGCTGAGGGTCTCCCTCTTTTTCGCTGACTCTCCACTGTACCAAGCATGATATTCTTCTCCAGGGACTGATCCCTTCTGATAACATGTCCAAAGTACGAGAGACAACGTCTTGCCATCCTTGCTTCTAAGAGCACCCTGGCTGTACTTCTTCCAAGACAGACTTGTTCTTCTGGCAGTCTATGGTATATTCAATATTCTTCACGAAGACCATAGTTCAAAGGTGTTAGTCTGGAAAATAATAGCTGATATTCATTGATCAAGCACCTACTATGTGCCAAGCACTGTACTTCTCACCTTTCATGCATCAACTCATTTAATCCTCAAAACAACTTCATAAAATAAGTTCTATTATTCGCCCGTTTTACAGATGAAGAAGCTGAGACACAGAGATTTTGGAAACTTGTTCAAGTTCACATGGCTAGTAAGTGGCAAAGCTATTGTTAGTAGCTGTGGAGTTGGTTCCAACTCATAGTGACTTTATGTGTAACAAGGAAATACTGCCTGGTTCTGTACCATCCTCAAAATCATTGGTATGTTTGAGCCCACTGTTGCAGCCACCACGTCAGTTCATCTCATGGAGGGTCTTCCCCATTTTCACTGACCTTCTGCTTTACCAAACATGATGTCCTTTTCTGGTGATTGCTCTTTCCTGATGATATGTCCTTAGTAAACAAGACCAAATCTTGCCATCATCACTTCTAAGGATCATTCTGTTTATACTTCCTTCAAGATGTATTTGTTTGTTCTTCTGGTAGTCTATGGTATATTCAACATTCTTCACCAACACCATAATTCAAATGTGCCAATTCTCCTCTGATCTTCCTTTTTCATTGTTCAGCTTTCACACGCATATGAGGCGACTGAAAACACCATGACTTGTGTCAGGCGCACCTTAGTCATCAAGGTGATATCTTTGCTTTTTAACACTTTAAAGAGACCTTTTGCAGCAGATTTGCCCAATGCAATACCTCATTTGATTTCTTGACTACTGCTTCCATGGGTGTTAATTGTTGATTCAAGTAGAATGAAATCCTTGACAACTTCTGTTTCTTCTCCGTTTATCGTGATATTGTTTATCGGTCCCGTTGTGAAGATTTCCATTTTCTTCATATTCAGGTGTAATCCATACTGAAGGCTGTGGTCTTTGACCTTCATCAGCTAAGTGCTTCAAGTTGTCTTCACTTTCAACAAGCAAAGTTGTGTCATCTGCATATTTTAGGTTGTTAATGAGTCTTCCTCCAATCCTGATGCCACGTTCTTCTTCATATAGTCCAGCTTCTCAGATTATTTGCTCAGCATACAGACTGAATAAGTGGCAAAGCTAGGATTATCCAAAAGTCTCTTCTGGTTCTTGAGATATTGACTTTTTGAAAAGTAGATATAGATGAAACTACCACTTTGTAATAGCCCATTGTCATTCCTGGACGTCCAGCTTCTGAACACAAGAATACTGAACATGGGTGGATCTTTCCTTGTGCCTCTTTCCTCCCTACTCCCTCACCTTCTTGCCCCACTTGAAGGCCAGGTGCCTTCATCTCTGTTTTCCCAGAACCTAAAAGAGCACCTGACACCAGGTCAGCGTTTGCTGATGGAATGAATGTCTGAAATGCTCTATCCATGTAAGGCAGGTGTTATGCATTGAGTTGTGGTGTCTCCAAAAATTCAGGTTGAAGTCCTAATGTACTTACAAACGTGACCTTGTTTGGAAATAGGGTCATTAAAGATGTTTTCAGTGAACATGAGGCCATACTGGAGTAGGTATGTCCTAATTCAATCTGAATGGCATTCTTGTAAAAGATAACAGACACAGAGAGATGGGCAGGGGAAGACAGCCATGTGACCATGGAGTTATGCTGCAGCTGCAAGCCAAGGAATGCCTGGGGCCACCAGAAGCCTGGAGAGATAAGAAAGGATATTCTACCTTGAGCCTTCAGAGAGATCATGGCCCTGCCAGGAACCTGAATTTGGACTCCACCTCCAGAACTGAGACAATACATTTTGTTCTTGTAAACCACCCAGTTTGTGGTACTTTGTTATGGCAGCCCCAGGACATTATTACAGCAGGTGTAGTGATTCCCATTTGGCAGAGGGGGAAGATGAGGTCAGAGAGGGTTACAGGACATGGAGAGGGAAGCCAGCCTAGTGAGAGTCTTGGAAAAAGCACAGACAGAGGCTTCTGACAAAGTTCTAAAAGGCGAGAAGGGCTGTATCTAAGGTGTCCGCATAAGCCCCCATGAGCTGTGTCCCATCGAAGGGGAGGAACTGATAGTAACTTCCAGAGTGAAAGCCACAGGGACAGGGAAGCTGGGCTCCAGTGACAGGAGAGGGCCCTGCGGGGGTGATGGGAGAAAGTCCATGACACACAAAATTAGAAGCCCAGGGAGAATAGAGATTTGTCAAAAGCCACATGAGCTATCCAGAGACAGCAAAGACATGGCATTGACTATCTCCCACAACACAGTGGTGGGTGAAAAACACCCACACCTTTGGACACAGTCATTCACCTTCTGGGAATGTATCCTAAGGAAAGAGATATTTGGTTAAAGATTCACGGATAAAGATCTTTATTGTTATATTTTTATACTCATGAAGAAATAGAAACAATCTGAAAGTCTACCAATACCAAAAAACCAAACCAAACCAGTTGCTGTCAAATAGATTCCAACTCATGGTGACTCCATGTGTTTCAGCATAGAACTCCCTAGGGTTTTAAATGGTTGAGATCTTTTGGAAGTAGATTACCAGGGCTTTCTTCCACAGTGCTGCTGGGTGGATTCAAACTGTCAACATTTTGGTTAGTATCTGAGCACTTAACCATTTGTGCCACCAACAGTAGACTTGGTGAAATGAATACTGGAATATCCAGATGATAAATATGTAGCAATTAACATATTTTCAAATAATTTAAATAGCATAGAAAAATCCTCAGGGTACAATTTTAAATGCAAAGAGCAGGACATAAAACTATGTAACTGTGTACGTAGTTATGTAAATTAAAAAACCAAACCATTGCTGTGGATTTGATTTTGACTTATGGTGACCCCATGTGTTACACAGTAGGACTGCTCTGTGGGGTTTTCTTGGCTGTAAACTTTATGGAAGGAGATTGCCAGGCCTTTCTTCTGTGGAACAACTGGATGGGTTCAAAATGCCAACCTTTTCATTAGCAGTCGAGCTTAAACAGTTTGCACCACCCAGGGACCTTATAATTATGTTAATCTAATCACTCCAAAGAAATATACGTAAAATAGTTTTTATAATGACTAACTCTGGTTGGAGGAATATGTTACTATTAATTGTTTATTTAGTCTTTTCAAAGTTTTCTATACTAGGCTTTTATACTTTAAAAAAAAAAAAAACCCTTCCAAAAATAGTTAGCTAAAGAGTGGGGACTACAAGTCCCATCTCCTGAGTCACAAGTCTTTAGTCTTCCTTTGTCATCAATGCTTTTCAAGACTTGCATTTCATCACTGTGTGAAATGTGTTTTCACTACAATCTAAGGATATCTCCTACCATAGCCTCCAATTATAAAAACACAGATATGGCCAAGGCATGTCACCAGAAGGCTGATCTGAGAGCAGTACCAGCTGAATCACAGATGGCGATTGTGAGAGGCACAGAGCAGAGCCCAAAGCTAAGCTGGCACTAAAAACAAGCTGCTCATAACTGAATATGTGGGAGCTTTGTCTCATGAGTATCTAGGGACTGTGGCAAGCACCACAGTCACCAGGAGACATCCTTACACTGAGCTTGTTACACCAAGATAAACATGTGCTACTCTGTTACACTGAGATTACTGTTGTTATTGCTTGCTGTTGAAGTGACTACAACTCATGGTGACCCCATGTACAACAGAAAGAAACATTGCTTGGTCCTGCGCCATCCTCATGATTGTTGGTATGCTCAAGTCCATTGTTGCGGCCACTGTGTATTTTGAGTGCCCTTCCAACCTAGGGGGCTCATCTTCCAGCACCATACTGGACAATGTTCTGTTGTGATCCATAAGGTTTTCATTGGTTAATTTTTGGAAGTACCTCACCAGACTTTTCTTCCTCGTCTGTCATAGTCTGCAAGTTTCGCTGGAATCTGTCCACCGTGGGTGACCCTGCTGGTATTTGAAATACTGGTGGCACATCTTCCACCATCATAGCAACACACAAGCCACCACAGTACAACAAACTGACAGATGGGTGGTGGACATTGAGATGAACATGTGCCTTTTACTGACTTTTGAGCTCTGGTTGCTAAGTGGTTACGTGCTTGGCTGCCAACTGAAATGTTGGCAGTTCAAATCCACCATCTGCTCCTTGAAAACCCAGTGGGGCAGTTCTACTCTGTCCTACAGGGTCGCTGTGAGTCGGAATTGACTCAATGGCAATGGGTTTGTTTGTTTGTTTGTTTTGGTTTTTATTACTGACTTCAATGTTGTTTTGAGTTCTTTTGTTTCTTCAAGTGCTCTGCCAACAAGTTCAGAGTTAGAAGGTGTGCCCGCTAACACTTTAAGAACCATTGTCTTATACCATGTTGCTGACACTCAAGTGCATTGGGCAGGGGGATCTGGCTCCTTGTTACATTTCCCTAAAGTCTCCAGGTGAACCTGTGACCTGAGCCAATGGATAGCTGGAAACATTCTCCCTGATTTGGAAACAATCTATATTGGTGGTCAAGGAAGACACCGAGGAAGGAGCTGCGAAAGGGAAAGAAAGGGTGAAAACCAGCCGCCCTCTCTGCCCTAGTGGGAAACAGAACAAGTCTGCAGGGCTCCCTTCCTCCTCCTTTCCTCAAGTCCCATGAAAGTTCAGCCTGTCAAAATGAATTAGTGCAAACATGGTGTTTCCACTCAACATTAAAATCATTAGCAAAGACATTAACTCTAGATGAACAGCAGCTTCTGAAGGTTACTGATGTCAACTGGGGGTTAACTTTCAGACTCCTCATGGTCCCCAGAAATCCCCTCTGGGCGATTCCTGAGCCACCGGGTTATTCATGCATTCAACAGCCATTTCCCCAGCACTCACTGCCCACCCAACAATGCTAAGCCCTCTGACTGGTGGGATAATCATGTTGTTAGTTGTTGCCGCGTTGTCTCTAACTCATGACAACTTTATGTATAACATAATGAAACAATGCCTGGTCCCACACCATCTTCATGATGGTTGGTATGTTTGAGTCCATAATTGAGTTCATTGTGTCAATCCACCTCATTGAGGGTTTCCCTCATCTTGAATGACCCTCTACTTTACCAAACATGATGACCTTTTCTAGTGATTGGTCTTTCCTGATGACATGTCTAAAGTAAGTGAGACAAAGCCTCACCATTCTCGTTTCTAAGGAAGTTTCTGCTTGTATTTCCTCTAAGACTGACAATCACAGTAATTTTTTTTTGGGGGGGGGATGGTTAGGACCTTAAAAAATCAACTTTGTTGAGGTATAATTTACATTCAACAAAATGTACCCTTTTTAAATGTACAGTTTGATAAGTTTTAACAAATTTATACCCTCATATAACCATATTTCCATTACTCCAAAGAGTTTCCTAGTATCCCTTTCCAGTCTACCACCCCTCCCCACACCTGATCCCAGGAAACCACTGATCTTCTTCCCATCACTATAGATTAGATTTGTCTTTTGTAGAGTTTCATATTGCTCATCATAATGTTTCTGAGATTCACCCATGTTGCTTTATGTATCAGATATTCATTTCTTTTTATTGCTGAGCAGTGTATCTATTGTGTGGACATACTACAATTTGATTCTCCAACCCTTTGCAGGTGAACATTTGGGTGGTTTCCACTCTTAATCTGTGTCTTAGTCTGGGTTCTCTAGAGGAGCAAAACCAGTGATGCGTATATGAATATATATATAGAAATTTAAGGAAATGGCTCACGCAATTGTGAGGAAATGGCTCATGCAATTATGGGGACTGGCAAGTCCCAAACCTATGGGTCAGGTGACAGGCTGAAGACCTGTATTGGCTCATGTGGTTGCAGGGGCTAACGAACCCAAAATCTGCAGGTCAGGCAGCAGGCTGGAGTCTGCTGCTAGCCTATGGGGTTACAGGGGTTGACCAATCCAAAATCTGCAGGTCAGGTGGCAGGCCAGAGACTTCTGCAGGCTTATGTCCCAAGAATCAGAGGTCAGGTGACAAGAAGAGTGCAGGGTTGAGAGAGAGAGAGAGAGAGAGAGAGAGAGAGTGAGCTTTGCCAGAACATTCATTTATATACTAGAGGCAAGGCACACCCCCAAGAAAACTCCCCTTTCAACTGATTGGTTGCTCACATCAGATCACAAAATGGATTACATAGTGTCTGCTACTGAGAATCATAGCCCAGCCAAGTTGACATATAACATAAACCATCACAGACTGTTATGAATAAAGTTACATAAACATGGATGTACAAGTCTCTATATAGACATATACTTTCAATTCTCTTGAGTAAATATTTATGAGTGGAACAGCTGGGTTGTATGGGTAAAGTATGTTTAACTTTATAAGAAACTATCAAATGGTTTTCTGAAGGAGCTGCACCATTTAAATTCCCACCAGCAGTGAATGAGAGTTCCAGTTTCTCCAATCCTCACCAACACTTGGTATTATCAGTCATTTCAATTTTGGTCATCCTAATGGTGATATGTGGCACAGTGGTTAAGCACTGGCTGAGCTGTTAACCAAGAGTTCGGCTGTTCGAGCTCACCAGCAGCTCCATGGGAGAAAGATGTGGCAATCTGCTTTGGTAAAGATTTACAGCTTTGGAAGCCCTATGGGGCAGTTCTACTTTGTCCTATGAGGTCACTATGAGTCATAATCGACTCTGTGGCAATGGGTTAATGGTGTTGTGACATTATAGGTTTTAATTTTAATTTCTCTGATGACTAATGATGTCGAGTACCTTTTCATGTGTTTCTTGATCTTTTTGGTATCTTCTTTTTACAAAGTGTCTGTATAAACCTTTTGCTTATTTTCAAGTGGATTGATGGTATTCTTACTTTTGAGTCTGAATTCTTTATTCTGTATTCAAGTCCCTTGTCAGATGTGTGTTTTGTGAATATTTTCTTACAGTCTGTGGCTTGTTTATTCATTTCCTTAGCAATGTCTTTTAAACAGCCCAGTTTTTAATTTTGATGAAAACCAATTTATAGATTTTTTTAAATGGTTTGTGCTTTTTATATCCCATCTAAGAAATCTTTGCCTACCTCAAGGTTGTAAACTTTCTTCTACAGTTTCTTCCAGAAGCTTTATAGTTTTAGCTCTTATGTTTAAGTCCATAGACAATTTTGAGTTCATTTTTGTGTATGTGATGAGTCAGGGTGGTCACTCATTTATTTCCACTTGACTATCTAGCTTTTTATGTTGAAAAAAAAAAAAATCCTTTCCTCATTGAATTGTTTTGGCATTTTTTGTATTTCTGGATTCTATGCTGCTCCATTGACCTGTATCGCTCTCCTCATGCCAATTCGGTGCTGTCTTGATCACTGTGTGTGTAGCTAACATTGTCATAGTACTATGTACCAGGCACGGTTTCAGATGCTCTATATACATTACTAATTTACTCTTCATAATATCTCTGTGGGGCAGGTGCTGCTATCATCATTATATCCAGAAATTGAGGCTCAGAGAGGTCTAGCAACCTGCCTGAGGTCACACAGGGAAGAGCCAGGATTCAAGTCTAGGTAGTCTGGCTCCAGACTCTTGCTCTTAACCACTGGGATATACTGCGTCTCTCTGCTGTTGGTGAGACAACTGCACACAGAGATCCATCAAGAGAGGATACACACATTCCCAAAGCTTTCATTCCTGCATTTGTGCAAGCTGCGTATGTTCACCAAGGCCCTCCGGCGGGCCAGGCTCTGGCGCTGGGGTGCAGAGAAGAAAAAGACAAAAGTTCCTGCCCTTGGGAGCTAAAGTTTGGTCGAGTGCAGGCCTGGGTTTATCATCTGTTAAATGATTGAAGGTATGAAGGAAGAAGGGTGTTGTCATGGATTGAATTGTGTCCCCCAAAAATATCTGTCAGCTTGGCTAGGTCATGATTCCCAGTGTTGTATGATTGTCTACAATTTTATTATCTGATGTGATTTCCCTATGTATTGTAAACTCTATCACTGTGGTATAATAAGATGGATTAGTAGCAATTATATTGATGAGGTCTACAAGATTAGGTAGTGTCTTCAGCCAATCTCTTTTGAGATATAAAAGAGAGAAGTGAGCACAGAGACACGAGCCCCCATACCACCAAGAAAGCAGTGCTGGGAGCAGAGCGGGTCCTTTGGACCTGAGGTTCCTGTGCTGAGATTCTCCCAGACCAAGGGAAGACTGATGCATCACAAGGACCTTTCTCCAGAGCCGACAGAGAGGGCCTTCTCCTGGAGCTGATGCCCTGAATTTGGACTTGTAGCCTCTTTGTTGAAGCTATCCACTTGTGGTATTTCTGTTATAGCAACGCGAGATGACTAAGACAGGTGTGATGGAGGGAAGGAAAACAGAGTCTAAAATTTCATTTATTTCAAATTTGGCTTGATTAAAGCTTCCAAATATGACTTAATGTGCCTTTACATTATTTTATATATTTATTAACTTATACATTATATGTATAGTATATATTACTTTGTATATATTTTATATATAGGCCTTTATATTTCCCTTTGTGTTTATTATATTTGTATGGAACATGTGTGAATATCTCTGTCTGTTTCTATCAATACCGCTGAGCCTTTGATCAGAGAACTATCCTGTTCTCTCTGGCCTACTCCAGGCTGTATCTCTCTGATTATGCTGACTTCATTTAACTCGGTCCTTGCCCGGTTTGACTTGATGCCCATAAGCACGTGGGCCACGTGGACAGATAGGCGGAAGCTCTGTCTGACGGCTCCACCTCCTTCAGAATGTCTCATTTGACTGCTCCCTTGCAGAAGGGGAGGATTCCAGACAAAGACACCATGCTCCAGCTGTAGCTGCAGGGCAGCCTTTCTGCCCAGTTGAAGCCCTTAGTTAAACAAATACGTATTGAGTACCTGCTATGGGCCAAAGGAGCCCTGGTGGTGTCATGGTTAAGCGTTTGGCTGCTAACTGAAAGATGGGTGGTTCGAACCCACCAGCTGCCCCATGGGAGAAAAGACCTGGCAATCTGCTCTTGTAAAGATTACAAGCCAAAGAAACCCTATGTGGCAGTTCTACTCTGTTCTATAGGGTTGCTATGAGTTGGAATCGACTTGACGGAACACAACAACAGCTATGGGCCAGCACCTAGCCTAGTGGAACAAATGAAGACCAGGGACTACAGAGATACAGTGTGACAAACCTACTGAGTGACTGTGTTATATACATACATATAAAACCAAAAAACCAAACCAGTTGCTGTAGAGTCAACTCTCTCTCTCTCTATATATATATATATCCCAATATATTCCAGTTGACATTGAGTAGATTCCAACTCCTGGTGACCCCATGTGTGTCAGAGCAGAAATGTGCTTCATAGGAATTTCAATGGCTGATTTTTTTAAAGTAGATTGCCAGGCCTTTCTTCTGAGGTGCCTCTGGGTGGACTCGAACTTTTGGTTGGCAGCTGAGCATGTTAACCATTTGCATCACTCAGTGGTACACACACACACAATTTTATTTACATTTTAGAACAACTCTATGAGATTCTCCCCAATAGTACTGGTCAAAGCACTGGGGATCTCCACAGGGAATAAGAACGCTGGAGAGAGATATGGCCCATATTAGGGTCAGTACCCAGATCTCCCAAATGGCTGCTCCATCCAGACATTCAGCAATGCAGAGGTCCTTGAGGAGTGCTTGCCAGACCAGCAGGTGGTGACCCTCCCGGCAGAAACTGGATTATCTATCACTGACAAAGCTTTACCTCTGGGAGGGGACGAGAAACGAACTGGGAACCTTCAATACTCATTGACCCAGCTCTCTCTGTGGCAAAGAGAAGAGCAAGAGCAGATCACAAGAGAAGAAAATTCACGTTTCAGTATTAATTTTTTCTGCTAGTGATTCTATTTTAAATAAGGAAGAGTTTGTGTTTGCTTTTACAAATCTCCCTCTGGAAAGGAGCTGTGGCCAAGGAAAGCTGTGGTTTTCTGCAAGTCAATGGAGTTTTAAAATTGGTCTTCAAAGGGCAGGTCTCAGACATAATTCTCTACTTGAACTGGCTCCCTCTAAGTTAAGAATTAATAATAGTTAATTGAAACATAAACTTTGTTTGGAAATTCCTGATTAAAAGAGGAAGGTGTGTGAGAGAGCTCTGTATGTTTGTTTGGGCCAAAAGTATGAGAAATGAAGAAAGTCACTATTATTATTCCAGGGTGATCAATGATCCTGAAGTATAATAAATCATAATGGTCTTGAGACATTTCAGGCAAAGTGCTAAATCAGACATCGATCAGGGCCAACTGGACTAGAAGGAAGGGTGGCAGCTGGCCAGCTGTTCCTAGTACCACAATCCTGGGAAACAGTTTTCCTCTTGGTTCACTAGAATCCTGGCTTGAGACCATGGCTTCTGAAGCTTCTGAACGGAGTACACTCTATCCTCCTGTCCTTCTTGAAAAATGAAAGGTGGTCCTTAGGAGGTTTATTTTTGTCATTACTGTTGAATCTGCTCCAACTCATGGCAATCTTATGTATAATAGAACAAAACTTAGCCCGGTCCTGCATCATCTTTATGATCACTGGTATGTTTGAGCCCATTGTTGCAGCAACTGTGTCAATCCGTATCATTGAGGGGCTTCATCTTTTTTGCTGATCCTCTGCTTTACCAAACATGATGTCCTTCTCCAGCAATTGGTCCCTGCCGCTGACATGTGCAAAGTAAGCAAGATGAAGTCTTGCCATGCTCATTTCTAAGGAGCATTCTGGCTGTACTTCCTTCAGGAGGTTGAGGACCATGAAATTTAGTTGTCCAATTTGGGCATGTGGAAAAAACATTTAGCACTAAGTTGTCAAGGATTTCATTTTACTTGGATCCGCAATCAATGCTCATGGAAGCAGCAGTCAAGAAATTAAATGATGTATTGCATGGGGCAAATCTGCTGCAAGAGACCTCTTTAAAGTGTTAAAAAGCAAAGATGGCACTTTGAAGACTAAGGTGGGCCTGACCCAAGGCATGGTATTTTCAATCACCTCACATGCATATGAAAGCTGGACAATGAATAAGGAAGACCAAAGAAAAATCGATGCCTTTGACTTATGGTGTTGGCAAAGAATATTGACTATACCATGGAATGCCGGACTAGGCAGTGTTTCATTCTGTTTGTACTTAGGGTCGCTAGGAGTCGGAACCAACTCAACAGCACCTACCAACAGCAACACCTAACAGAAAAGGAGTAAGAAAGAGACACTGGAAGGCAGCATGACTTGGGGTCCGTGCTCTGGTTTTAGGAGCACGGAGTGGAGACAGGCTGGGTCTGCAAAGGGGAGAGGGCAGGGGGCACAGCTGGCACTTGGAGCTGGCACAAACGAGTGCAGTGAACCCTCTCAACTCTGCCACCCTCAATGAACCATGTGCTTATCTTCTGATGGGGGAGGCTTGTGAGTCCAGTCCAGATACCAAGGAAGCTATCAGAGAGATGGAGAAGGAAACCAGAAAGAATTTGGTGGGAAAAAAGCATCAGGAGCTTTGGGGAAAAGTGAGGATGGGAAGAACTGCTGAGCAAGCTAAGCTGCAGGCACAGACACCAGCAGAGGTCTTTCCCAAGGTCCTGGACCCCTCACCCTTGGGAGACTGAATGGCCTGGGTGGTTCTCAATAGAGACTTCCCCAAATTAGAGGTGGTTATTTCTTCCCTGTTTAAATGTATAATCCCATTTCTTGGTGATAACTGGACATGCAAAAGGGAACTCTAGTATGAACAGTTCTACATAGAAGGGGAGCCTGCAACTGTGAGGTCTTGAGGATTGCTTGGGCAAGCTCCACGGCAGATAAATCATACATACTGGAGACTGAATTACTGGTCCTAGTTCCACTCAGATCCAAGCAGAAACCCCCAGGCCTGGAACATTGGTTTGGTTTCAGTAAAACTATGTCCCTCTTGTGAAATCTACCCACTAAGTTATCTAGAAAAGAGTGACTTTGTGTTTGTGGTCTATGGTTAACACAGAATGCAGGTTGGGGATATGGTGTGGTATATTTTAGCCCATGCAAAGAGTCAGATCTAGGCCCTAGAACTTTCTATCGTTTTCCTGTAGTTAGTTATACAGGCAGTCCCTGGGTTACGAATGTCCTACTTACGGACAACTCATACTTAAGAACAGACTGCCATAAATCCTATTATATTAAACATTTGAGTTAAATACACACGATGGTTTGTAATAACACAAACACTACTTTGTGACAATCATGAAAACATTGTGCAGTTTGGTAGTGTCTCTTAAGTGTTTTATATGCATACCAAAAGAACCAAACCCGCTGACGTTGAGTCAATTCTGACTCATGTATAGAAAGGTAAAATATATACTATATGCTAAGACAGAGCCCTGGTGGTGCACTGGTTAAGAGCTACCACTGCTAACCAAAAGGTCAGCCATTCAAATCTACCAGCCGCTCCTTGGAAACCCTATGGGGCCGTTCTACTCTGTCCTATAGGGTCACTGTGAGTTGGAGTCTACTCGATGGCAACTGATGCTAAATAAGAACTGTATGCACCTCTTCCAACTTACCTACAAATTTGACTTAAAGACAGACTGAGGAATGGATCTCGTTTGTAACCTGGGGACTGCCTGTACAAGAAAAATCTCAAAGTATACCTTTACCTGATCGTGTGTGCGTGCATATGTATATGTTATGTAAATATCAAACTGAAACTGAAATGTGTGTGTTATGATTCAAATAAGTTCGTCTTTGTGAACTTCAGAAAATACTGTGAAAATTTTAGGGCATACAGAAATCCTTCTACCTGACTCTTCTACTAAAGCTTTAAGAGTATGATGATTCTTGATATTAACTTGTATTTATTTTCTGTGACCCAATTTGATTGGGTTTTGGAACATTGGATTAGCACAATATTGAGGTTGTAACAATTGCATTTACCTAAAGGCCTTTAGGTAATCAAAATTCAACACTTAACCTGCCCTTGCATTTATTGTTTGGTGCCATCGAGTCGGCTATAACTCATAGCGACCTCGTGTATAACAGAACGAAACGTTACCACCTCACAATCATTGTTATGTTTGAGCCCTTTGTTGCAGCCACTGTGTCAGTCCATCTCGTTCACTGTCTCTTTTTCGCTGACCCTCTACTTTACCAAGCATGATGTCTTTCTCCAGTGACTGGTCCCTCCTGATGGCATGTCCAAAGTAAGCCAGATGAAGTGTCTCCATCATGGCTTCTAAGAAGCATTCTGGCTGTGCGTCTTCCAAGACAGATTTGTTTGTTCTTCTGTCAGTCCGTGGTATATTCCATATTCTTCACCAACACGACAATTCAAATGTGTCAATTCTTCTTCAGTCTTCCTTATTCATTGTCCAGGTTTCTCATGCATACGAGGCAATTGAAAATACCATAGCTTAGGTCAGGCACACCTTAGTCCTCAAAGTGACATCCTTGCTTTTTAATACTTTAAAGAGGTCTTGCCTTTGGATGAAGGATATATCTTTTTTTTTTTTTTAATTTAATGGGCATAGGATAAAGGATATATAATAACTTATGCCCATGAATATAGACTGTTTCAGGAAACAATGGAATGGCTTGTCTTGTCTGTATTTCTCAACCAATGTGAAATGCTAGCTCTTCTGTGTCCTCTTCTGTATTGCTCACGGGGAGGCTGGGGTTGCTTCTTCTGTTCACAGAGTTGGCACTGGGGTGACGCTAACACAGGGAGGTGGTTCTGAACCTGCATTACGTTCACGCCAGTCCAGGGTGCTTGGCCAAAGTTCAAATCAAGAAAAGGAAAACGAAGACTTCTCAATTTTTAGGAAAGATTGCATAATTTTAACACATGATTTGGCAGGACTACCACAGCAATCCAGAAGGTTGGCAGTTTGAATCCACCAGGTGCTCCTTGGAAACCCTATGGGGCGGTTCTACTCTGTCCTATACGGTCACTATGAGTCAGAATCGACTCAGTGGCAATGGTTTTTTTTTTTTTTTTAACCATAGCAATCTAGTAGAAAGAAGGGAAAAATTCATTTCAAAATCCCGTTAGAGGCAACCAATGTCTCAAAACAATTTGTGTATAAATTTTTCAATGAAAAACTGATTTTCGCTATAAACTTTCACCTAAAACACACACACACACAAACACACACACACACACACACACACACCCAAAAGCCTTTGTTAGAGCAAAGAAACATAGCAAAGGTAGTAGTAAATTGTTGTTGCTGTTGTGCGCTGTCGAGTCAACTTCAACTCATGGCAACCACGTGTGACAGAGTAGAACTGCCTCATAGGGTTTCTTAGGCTGTAATCTCTATGGGAGCAGCTTGCCAGGTATTTTCTCCCTTACAGCAGCTGATGGGTTTGAACTGCCAACTTTTCTGTTAGCTGTCTAGCATTTAACCATCGTGCCACCAGGGCTCCTTTAGAAGTGAATTAGAGTTGCTGATTTTTGACACCCTTTTGGCATAAAGGTAATTGTCTCTGTTGTCATTGAGAGGGTAGCAGCCCTGGGTCACTGCTGCTCATGTGAAGTGGCACCATGTGGGTCGCTGTGCTTAGATTTGGTCTCAATGTTATTTGGCTAAATGGAACCAGGTCTCCTTGGAGGGTAGCTCTTTCCATGTTTGAGGAGGAGGAATGAAAGATGGACTTGGATCACTTGCTTGTGGGGAGAAAGCAAGGATCCGTTAAAAGATGTCTGGAGGGACAAACAGAGAAACCAGCCCAGAAGGTCTCCCACTGGCCAAACCAATTGTTTCAGGTCTGGAAAGAAATGCTAATCATCAACTGTAGCGAACCCAGTCTGTTAAAAGACTGCAGTCTATAATTCCTCCAAAGGGACAGATAATACAGCATGCTAGAGAAAGGACACATGCCCAATGTCAGTCAGCTTTTTGGTCCCAAATATAGAGGGCTGGCTCAGGGAATGGCTTTGTGGCCACATCCTTGGCCAAATTCAGGATAAGATCCACCCTGACTGAAAGATACTATTCAGAGTTTGGGGCGGGTGGGATTGGGGACTGCAGGGACATGGGCTTCCAGGGCAGAATGTCTCGTGCTCAGGGATGTCACGATCCTGACTCTGCTTCTCGCCTTCCTTGCCCCTCCCAACCCCCACCCCCATGAAGATGAGCCCTCAAGAACCAGGAGAATCCCCCATATTTATATATATATGTTGTTGGTAGGTGCCGTGGCATCTGCCCCAACTCGTGCGACGCCATCTGCAATGGAACAAAACACTTCTTGGTCCTGCGCCATCCTCACAGTTGTTGGTGTTTTTTGGGCCCAGTTTATTACTATACATATAAAAGATATAGATCTGTCCTTTTCCTGCTAAGGGAATAGGTTACAGTAATTCCCCCTTATCCACAGTTTCGCTTTCCCCGGTTTCAGTTACTCATGGTCAACCACAGTCACAAAATGATAAACGAGTAGTGTGATGAAATCTCGCGCTGTCCCGTTCCTTCCTGCATGGTAGGTGAATCATCCCTTTGTCCAGTTACCCGCGGTGTATACAACACCCATTCATTAGTCACTTTGCAGCCTTCTCGGTTATCAGATCAACTATTGGGTATCACAGTGCTTGTGTTCAAGACCGAAAACCAAACCAAACCCGTTGTCGTTGAGTCGATTCCAACTCATAGCAACCCTATAGGACAGAGTAGAACTGCCCTATTATAGGGTTTCCAAGGAGTGGCTGCTGGATTCGAACTGCCGACCTTTTCGTTAGCAGCCAAACTCTTAACCACTGCACCACTAGCGCTCCTGTGTTCAAGTAACCCTTATTTTATTTGATAATGGCGCCAAAGTGCAATCGTAGTAATGATGGCAATTTGGATATGCCAAAAACAATCCGTAAAGTGCCTCCTCTAAGTGAAATGTAAAAGTTCTCGACATCTTCACAAGAAGAAGGGTGAGTACAGAATTATAAGATATTTTGAGAGACCACACATTCACATAACTTTTATTACTGTATATTATTATAATTGTTCTATTTTATTTTTAGTTATTGTTGTTATTCTCTTGCTGTGCCTAATTTATAAATTCAACTTTATCATAGATATGTACGTACAGGATAAAACAGTATATATAGGGTTCAGTACTATCTGCAGTTTCAGGCATCCACTGGGGGTTTTGGAACATATCCCCCACAGATGAGGGGGCTACTGTATATAAGTGCATCTTTAACGATGATGTAAGCACTGAATGTGAAATGCTGCTAAGTGCAAATTTTCATTTCTCAGATCTGGCGGGCACCTCCCAGCTTGGATGGAGCCACTGGCAGACGCTCATGCCTCCCAAGGAGATTGGGGGTGAAGGGGGACATTTGGTTCTGCCTTTGTTTAATGTGGCCCCTCCCTTCTGCTAAGTTCCTATAAGCTTTGTTAAACTGGGGACCTAATCTAATATTTTAGTGGGGGTGGGGGTTGTTTCTGCCTGCCATTCTGTGGCCACAGAAACACCAAGAGTCATTATTTAACAGTGAAAGAGTGACATGAATACAGCCCTTTTGGCTCCAGTCTTGAAGCACATATCAGTCTGATGATTCCTCGGGGAAGTCAACCCCTTCTCAAGCCTCCACCACCCATCTGTCAGTTTATCGTACTATGGGGGCTTGCATGTTGCTACAATGCTGGAAGCTACGCCCCCGGTATTTCAAATACCGGCAGCGTCACCCATGGCAAACAGATTTCAGTGGAGCTTCCAGACTAAGACAGATTAGGAAGAAAGTTCTGGTGATCTCTTTCTTGAAAATTAGCCAGTGAGAACCCTATGGATCACAACAGAATAGTGTTCAATACAGTGCTGGAAGATGAGCCCCCTAGGTTGGAAGGCACTCAAAATACACAGTGGCTGAAACAATGGACTCAAACATGCCAACGATCATGAAGATGGTGCAAGACCAGGCCATGTTTCTTTCTGTTGTACATGGGGTCACCATGAGTCAGAGCAGACTCGATGGCAACTAACAACAAGTCCTACTTCTATTCTTGCAGTGGCAGTGGACACCAGTAAGGATTTTTTTAACTCCATCTCTAGGGCACTGTCCATTCTGGACAAATGCAAAATCTTACTGTGATGAGTAATGAGTAAGAATGGCTTACTGTGAATCCCATTTGCCTGGACTGGGAAAGCACAGAGCCTGTTCTATTCAACGAAATGAGCCTCGTGTCCCACAGAACAACCCCACCCCACGTGATTGTGGGTGCTGAGCCTGACTCAAATGACACTCCCTGAAAGTTCACACATCAGAAAGTTAATGCTGCCCCATGAAAATTAATTTGGAAAACCAGCTGCTTCCACAAGATGCAATTACTTACAGCTGCCCAAGCCGATGAGTGATGCCTGGAGCCAAATTAACTGCAGATCAAATGAACAAAAGTTTCTTTCCCATTTCAATTTTATTAGGCCTCAGAGACATTTTAAAATCTGTGGAATTTTAAAAAGGCTGTCAAAAATCTCATAAAGAAGAACAAAAAAAAGAAAGTCGTTTTTGATAGACAATTACCTTAAGGGATTGATGAAAGAGTATATATGTATATATTTGGAAACAAGGTAATAAAAACTTTGGGAAGGGCAACAAATTTATTGTATATTGACTCTCTGTCAACACTTTCTTGAGTTTTGTTTCCACAACAGTTTTTTAAGTTGGTGTGTTGGTTTCCTGTTGCTGTTTTAACAAATTCCCACAAACTTGGTGACTTTAAAGAACACAGATTTATTATCTTACAGTTCTGGAGGTGGGATGTCCAAAATGTGTCTCATGGGGATAAAATCAAGGTGCAGGCAGGGCTGCCTTCCTTCTGGAGGCTTCAGGGGGGAATCCATTCCCTTGCCTTTTTTAGCTTCTAGCCTGCATTCTTTGGCTTGTAGCCACCTCCTCCATCTTACAACCTCTAATTTTGTCATCACATCTCCTTCTTTGACTCTGACCTCCCTTTCACTTATAAGGACCCTCGTGATAATGTTGGGCACACCCAGATAATCTGCCCATCTCAAGATCCTTAACTTAATCATCTCCACAAAATCCCCTTTGCAATGTGTAATGGTGTATTTTATGTGAGAACTTGGATAGGCTATTGTTAGGTTGTTGTTAGGTATTGTGGAGTCAGTTCTAACTCACAGCAATCTTATGTACGACAGAACAAAACACTGCCAGGTCCTGCGCCATCCTCACATCGCTGTTATGCTTGAACCCATTGTTGCAGCCACTGTGTCAATCCATCTTGTTGAGAGTCTTCCTCTTTTTCACTGACCCTCTTTATTACCAAGCATGATGTCCTTCTCCACGGACTGGTCCTTCCTGATAACGTCCAAAGTACATGAGACAAACTCTCGCCACATTTGCTTCTAAGGAGCATTCTCTCTGTACTTCTTCCAAGGCAGATTTGTCCGTTCTTCTGGCAGTCCATGGTACATTCAATATTCTACACCAACACCATAAGTCAAAGGCATCAGTTCTTCAGTCTTCCTTATTCATTGTCCAACTTTCGCATGCATATGAGGCAACTGAAAATACCATGGCTTGGGTCAGACACACCTTAGTCCTCAAAGGGACATCGTTTCTTTTGAACATTTTAAAGAAGTCTTTTGCAGCAGATTTGCCCAATGCAATGCATCGTTTGATTTCTTGACTGCTGCTTCCATGGAGGTTGATTGTGGATCCAAGTAAAATGAAATCCTTGGCAACAATGTTTTCTCCTTTTATCATGATGTTGCTTACTGGTCCAGTTGTGAGGGTTTTTGTTTTCTTTATGTTGCAGTGTAATCCATACTGAAGGTTGTAGTCTTTGATCTTCATCAGTTAAGTGCTTCAAGTCTTCTTGGTTTTCAGCAAGCAAGCTTATGTCGTCTGCATATTGCAGGTTGTTAATGAGTCTTCCTCCAATCCTGATGCCGTGTTCTTCTTCGTATAGTCCAGCTTCTCTGATTATTTGCTTGGCATACAGATTGAATAAGTATGGTGAAAAGATACAACCCTGATGTACACCGTTCCTGAAATTAAACTACACAGTATCCCCTTGTTCTGTTCAAAAGACTGCCTCTCAGTCTATGCACATGTGCTCGGAAAGGAGACTGCCCTTCATAATGTCGATGAGTCTCAATTAGTCAGAGCAAACATTCAGTTTTCCTGGAGAAGAAGAAATTCAAAACTCCAGCATCAAATTCTGCCTGAGTTTCCAGCCTGCTGGCCTGCTCTACCCATTTTGGACTTGCTAGTCCCCACAATTACATGAGCCAATTCCTCAAAATAAATCAATATGTTACCAGTTACCAGTTGCTGTTGAGTTGACTCTGATTTATGGCGACCCTGTATGTGTCAGAGTAGAACTGTGCTCCGTAGGGTTTGTAACGGCTGATTTTTTGGAAGCAGATTGCCAGGTCCTTCTTCCAAGGCACCTCTGGGAGGACTTGAACCTTCAAACTTTTGGTTATGAGTCGAGTGCGTTAACCATGTGTACAACCCGTGGACTCCAAACACACATATATATCTCCATCCTACTGGCTCTGTTTCACTGGAGAACACTGACTGATACATAGCTCCTTTCTTCTCCTTTCTGTGAATAATACTTCCATGGAATACTTGGTTAAATTCTACCAGCTTTTAAAGAAGATGATTTGCCAGCCAGAGAGAGCTGACTGGAAGGAGTGGGCTTCAGGGTTGATGTGAGCACTCATGAGATCCCATGTACAGCACTTCAGGGTCTTGGAGAGCAGTGTGGGCCCTGTGGATGTCACCTCTCCTTACTCCCTCAGGTTCTGATACTACTGCTGTGTGACTGGGTGAGTCACTTCTTTGGGACTTGGTTTCCTCAATTATGAAAAGATTGAGAGAGTCCCTGTCAGCTGTGAAACCCTGTTCTCCACAATGATGTTCATCACAGTCTTATTTACAAAGACAACGAATGGGAACCTACTTAATAGAATAATAATGTTGTTGTTGTTAGCTGTCATCGAGTTGGCTCTCACTCATGATGACCCCACATACAACAGAACAAAATGTTGCCTGGTCCTGTGCCATTTTCATGATCATTAGTATGCTCAAGTCCATTGTTGTGGCCACTGTGCATTTTGAGTGCCTTCCAACCTATGGGGCTCATCTTCCAGCACTATATTGGACAATATTCTGTTGTGATTCATAAGGTTTTCATTGGTAATTTTAAGAAGGAGATGTCAGGCCTTTCTTCCTAGTCTGTCTTTGTCTGGAAGCTCCATTGAAGCCTGTCCACCATGGGTGACACTGCTGGTATTTGAAAAAATGGTGGCACAGCTTCCAGCATCACAGCAACACACAAGCCACCATAGTACGACAAACTGACAGGTGGCGGAGTACAATAATAGTGAACGTTTACTAAGTGTGCACCATTTTTGGACGCTGCTTGAGTCCTCTTATATATATTCACTCATTTAATCCTCACTCCAGTGTGCTAACGCTGGTCTATGATAACGGAAGACTGAAGAACAATTGAAGCATTTGAATTACGGTGTTGGCAAGGAATATTCAATATACCATGGATGGCTAGAAAAATGAGCAAATTTGTCTTGGAAGAAGTACAGCCAGACACTCCTTAGAAGGAAGGATAGTAAGACTTTGTCTTGCTTACTTTTGACATGTCATCAAGAGGAATCAATCACTAGAGAAGGACATTAGGCTTGGTAAAGTAGAGGGTCAGCAGAAAAGAGGAAGACACTCAGCAAAATGGATTGACACAGCGCCTGCAACAATGAACTCAAATATACCAAGGATTCTGAGGATGGTGCAGGACCAGGCAACGTTTCGTTCTGTTATACGTAAAGTTGCCATGAGTCGTAGCTGACTTGACGGCAACTAACAGCAACAACAAATCCTCACTCCATCCATCTGAGGCAGGGACTGATGTTTTAATTATAGAGATGAGGAGGCTGAGTCACAGAGATGTTAAATAACTTATGTAAGGTCATACAGCTCATAAGGGACAGAGCCGGGATCTGAACCCACACAGCATGTTTCCTCAGTCCAAGCTTCGAGCAGAGATGCTCCACCACTTCCCTCACTACCTCATAGACAACAGTTGAGGAAATTAGAATGTAACAAATTTTTGAAGAATGGTATAGCTTTTACCATGATCTTTTCAATCTCATATGCAAGCAAAAGATGGAAAATAAAAAAGGAAGACAGAAGAAGAATTGATACTTTCAAACTGTGGTGATGGTGAAGAATATCGTATATACCTTAGCTTGCCAGAAGAATGAACAAATCAGTCTTAGAAAAAATACAACCAGAATGTTTCTTAGAAGTGAGGATGTTGAGGCTTTGACTTGCTTACTTTGGACATGTCATTAGGAAAGACCAATAGTTAGCAAAGGATATCCTGTTTGGTAAAGTAGAGGGCCAACGAAAACGAGGGAAATCCTCAACGAGATGGACTGACACAATAGCGAAAACAATGCACTCAAACATACGAATGATCATGAAGATGGCTCAGTACTGGGCAACATTTCATTCTGTTATATATAAGATCACCGTGAGTCAGAGTCAGCTCGAAGGCACCTAAGAACAACAACGTGGTTGAACCTTGAAAACGTTATGTTAAGTGGAAGAAGTTAGTCATAGAAAATTCATATATCAAATGATTCCATTTCTATAAAATATTCAGAACAGGCAAATCTAAACACACATTGGGGCCGGGGAAGTTGGGTGAGAATAGGTAGTGACTGCTAATAAGTTTGGGGTTGTTTTAGAGATTAAAATGTTTTAAAACTAGATTGTGGTAATGGTTGCAATACCTTAGGAATATACTACAATACATTGAATTGTACACTTTAAATTTTATGGAATGTGAATTATATTTCAATAAAACTGATTTTGAAAAGAACTTTTGCCATGAGTAGCTGAAATGGGTTATAGAGCTTAAAGAAAAACAACAGATAAACAGCCACCCTCACATTAAAAATAGATTAGTACTGTCTTGTCATTGAGACTCTTTATAATTAACCAAATGCTACAGTCTGGCAAACTTCTAACACCTTAGCACACTCCTTCATTTCTCAAGCTTGGTTTAAATGCTACCTCTTCCATAAAGCCTTTAGTGGCTTGCCCCTCTAGAGTTAATTTTTTCTTCCCATATTTCCTCAAGACCATCTTTTACAGACTCAAAGCATGGTGCCATTTATTTACCTGGGTAACTGGATACCTCCCTCACTCGGCCAGAATCAACCATGCTGTATATGGTCCTGTTTCACTTGTACCCACCAAGTGGGTACACTTGTACCTACTCAGTCATTTTCAGTAAATGGCTGAACAAAAAAGGCTGGTAGATCCTCAAACAGTAGTCAACACTAGCTGTCAAAATGATCACAAAGATGTCACAGGACCTGGCAGCATTTTGTTCTGTTCTACACGAGGTTGCCATGAGTTGGAGCCAACTCATTGGGGACTAACAACAGCTTCGACAAAAAGTATTTATTCAGAGGGGGTTATGAGGTGCAGACTTTTCTGTATACATGTTATACTTCAAAAAATTTACTTAAATAATACATTTTAAACTGGATAATTGTTCTGATGTAAGGTTATAAGAATGAAAGGAGGATTAAGGTTAATATATAGAATAGGATTACTACTGTGTAAGAGTAAAAGCTACATCAATGCCTAGAATAAAGACCAGGTGGGAAGTGGCCCAACTCCCTTGGGTAGCATGACAGTAGGTGATTTCTTCTTTGCTTCTTTTCTATTTTTCCGAGTTTTACTAATTTACTCTAATGAGGTCATGCTGATTTCTAAAAACAGCAAAGTACTAAAAAAAAAAAAAAGAAGCCAAAATCCTATACTTTTCCCATGGTTTTCATTCCAGACTGACATGCTCTCCTGCTGATGGATGTAAAAGTTAAAAGTAAAGATGGGGTGAAAGTTTATAACTTGAGACAAGAATTTTATGAAACTTCCAGATGGTGAAACACTGAAATATTTTCTCTCTAGTAAAAAGACTGTGGAATGGAAGAGAGAGAAAGAAGAGCAAGTATCACTCTTTCTCATCTTTATGACGTCCATGTCTTATAAAGCATCTTGCTAGAACACCGCAGTAAGAGCAAGGTGCAAAATAACGTGTTCTCCTGAAAACAAATCAGAAATGCAATTGGAAGCCTCTGCCTGTTTGCACCAGTGTCGGTCTTGTCGGTCCAAATCGGTGAGGAAGAGTAAAAATAAATCAGCTACTCCGTCAAGGTCAGAGAATGGAGCTCTCTGGTTTTAACTCTCTTCTCTGTTGATTTGCAAGAGAACGCCAATGCTTACTGTCTACATATGTGAAGCACAGACCACACACCAACCAGGTAGGAGAGAGAAGAAACCAAAGCTCAGAGAGGTTTAGTGCTTTTCCGCTATCACACAGCCAAGATGTGCCAGAGCCAGGATTCAAGTCCAGTTTGGTCTCATTACAGAACTTGTGTTTGGATTGAATTGTGCCCCCACAAAATGTGCGTCAGCCTGGCTAGGCCATGATTCCCAGTATTGCCTGGTTGTCTTCCATTTTGTGATCTGCTGTGATTATCCTATGTGTTGTAAATCCTTCTCTCCATGATGCTGATGAGATGGGATTATTAGCAGTTATATTAATGAGGCAGGACTCAATCTACAAGATTGTATTGTGTCTTGAGCCAATCTCTTTTGAGATATAAGAGAAAAAAGTGAACAGAGAAACATGGGGACCTCATACCACCAAGAAAGCAACACTGGGAGTAGAATGCATCCTTTAGACCCGGAGTTCCTGCGCAGAGAAGCTCCTAGACAAGGGGAAGATTGATGACAAGGACCTTCCTCCAGAGTCAACAGAGAGAGAAAGCCTTCTCCTGGAACTGACACCTTGAATATGGACTTCTAGCCTCCTAAACTGTGAGAGAATAAACTTGTTTGCTAAAGCCATCCACTTGTGGTATTTCTGTTATAGCAGTACTCGATAACTAAGACACTGTGAATTTTCCACCAGATTTCTAGAGTCTCCCAACATTTTTCCCCCAAATGTTTATTTTGCACAGTGGAAGTTGTTGAGAAAGAAAGATGAGCTCTTTGTCTCTCCATTTTTGAATACTTTTGCTTATTATCAAAATCATCCTCTGCATTCTTACCCAGATCAACTGAATATCCTTTTGCTCTGCTTTGCTTTGCAAACTTCTACACGTTTGTGGTGATGCAATAACAGCTGAGGGTTTTGAATCATCTCTGAAGTCATGGGCATTGGATCTGAGGCTCACATAAACTCTCTGAGCCAATGCCCAGGAATGCTGTGGCCCTCTTGTATATTTTATTAGGTAAGAGTTCAAAGAAGAGAGCAGCTTATTAAAAGAGAGCCTATAGGGAAATAAAATGGGGGCAGTGGTGGCTCAGTGGTGGCTCAAGAATTCTCTCCTTCCATGTAGGAAACCTGGGTTCAATTCCCAGCCAATATACCTCATGTGCAGCCACCATGCGTCTGTCAGTGGAGGCTTGTGTGTTGCTATGATGATGAACAAGTTTCAGGGGAGCTTCCAGATTAAGACAGACTAGGAAGAAAGGCCTGGTGAGTTACTTCTGAAAATCAGTTAATGACGCTATAAATCACAATGGTCCAATCTACAACAGATCACAGGGATGGCACAGGACTGGGCAGTGTTTCATTCCATGTGCGTGGAGGTTGCCACAAGTTGGGAGCCAGCTCAACAGCAGCTAACAACAATAACCTGTTGTCGTCTAGTCAATTCTGACATATGGCAACCCCATTGTTATACAGTAGAACTGAGGTCCATAGGATTTTCTTGGCTGTAAATGTCATGGAAGTAGATTTCCAGGTCTTTCTTCCATTGTACCGCTGGCTGAGTGCAAACCTTTTCAACAACAATAAAAAAAAACAAACAAAAAACCATGGCTGTTTTGTCAATTCCAACTCATAGTGACCCTATGGGTCAGAGTAGAACTGCCCCATAAGGTTTCTAAGGCTATACTCTTTATGGAAGCAGACTGTCACATAGTTCTCCTGTGGAGTGGCTGGTGGGTTTGAACCGCTGACCTTTCGTTTAGCAGCTGAGCCCTTAACCACTGTGCCACCAGGGCTCCATTCAACAATAGGGAAGTAAAATATAGACAAGAATATTCTCTGGATGGATATGATGTCAGTGAGGCACTGCATGATGTGCTCCAAAGATCCAGACAGTTTGCAGTGACTAAAGGGTCTTTAGAGGCATGCCCTTTCTTCACCTGGGGTCCCTGAAGCACTGTTTAACAGTCTCTGAATGTTTTCAGAGATAACCCTCAGTTTACTTACAGAGAAGATGGCAGCCAAAATCTCGATGCCACCTGTGCTCAAGGTGACGTACGGGATCTTTTCCGGAGCAATCCCAGCCGCTTCGAAGATACTATTGGTGTAGAACCAAATCTATAATGCAGGAAAGAAAAAAAAGGTAGGGGTCAGTGGGAGGCATCTATTTCCTAAATGAAATTCATGTACCAGGTGGTCTCTGAAAGTCGCTACTAAATCCAGAGTCACAAGATGGAGCCGTGTTGGTGTGGCCAAATACTTGTTTATCCCCCTTCTTCATTACTAATGTTGTTGTTGTTAGGTGCCATCGAGTTGGTTCCGACTCATAGTGACCCTGTGTACAACAGAACAACACACTGCCCGGTCCTGCACCATTCTCACAATCATTGCTTTGCTTGAGTCCAAAGTATGTGAGACGCAGTCTCACCAACCTCGCATCAAAGGAGCATTCTGGTTGTACTTCTTCCAAGACAGATTTGTTTGTTCTTTTGGTAGTCCATGGTATATTCAATATTCTTTGCCAACACTACAATTCAAAGGCACTAATTCTTCTTTGGTCTTCCTTACTCATCGTCCAGCTTTTGCATGCATATGAGGTGACTGAAAACACCATGGCTTGGGTCAGGCGCACCTTAGTCTTCAAGGTGACATCTTTGCTTTCTAACAATTTAAAGGTGACTAAAATACAAGGTGACTGTCTTTACCTTTGCCTCTCCTCCTTCTGAGGTTTATTTGAGTGAGCAGTTTGGAGCTGAAAAACCAGGAAGCACCCTGGGGATTTGGAAAGTGTCTTGCAGTGGCCCCTCCCATAGGTTGTACTTTGTGTTGGGCACATCCATGATCCAATTAAGCTTGTTCAGGTTGCCCAGCAGTCTTCTCCCACTGGTGTGGAGGACGGAGAGGGAAGAGCAGCAATTCTGGAGGTCTGCAAACCAGGATTCCAACTCCAATGCTGTCTCTTATTAACTGTGTGGCCTTGGGCAAGTGATTCAACTTCTCTGAATCTCCCTTCTCCAAAGGAAGGTAATGATAACAACAATGAAGCAAAGCATCTAGGTCAGTGGTTTTTATATAGCTGGTGCTATATAACAAAGGATAGTTATTATTCTGGAAGATTCCGTTTCTCCATTGAGATGTGATTGCTCTTGGGTTAAGAAAATGATCCACAATTACAAGGATGTTATGGGGAGGAATGCATGGGTCTGTCTGCTTCTAAGTCCAGTCTCTTCCTTGGGTAATGGATATTTGAGGAAACTTGCAGTGGATGTATGTGTATTTTGGAGGGGGAGCGGACAGAGGGAAAGGATTTGGGCATTCTTAAGTTTCTGCCTCTAATATCCTAAAACCTTTACTTTTGACTCATGATACAGTATTTTATAGACAAAGTAAAGCATACATTAATGTTTTTAGCCCTTATCACCATGGAAGCAGCAGTCAAGAAATCAAATGACGCACTGAATTGGGCAAATCTGCTGCAAGAGACCTCTTTAAAGTGTTGAAAAGCAAAGACATCACCTTGAAAACTAAGGCACCCCTGATCCAAGTCATGATGTTTTCAACGGCCTCATATGCATGCAAAAGCTGGACGATGAATAAGGGAGACTGAAGAAGAACGGACACCTTTGAATTGCGGTGTTTGCAAAGAATATTGAATACAGACTGCCAAAAGAATGAACAAATCTGTCTTGGAAGAAGTACAACCAGAATGCTCTTTGGAAGCAATGGGCTCAAACATAACAACGATTATGAGGGTGGCATGGGACTGGGCAGTGTTGTGTTCTGTTGTACACAGGGCCACTATGAGTCTGGACCGACTCAACGGCATCTAACAACAACAACAATGAATCGTATTTTGTCCCCGCCCCCAAATATGTATTGAAATCTCTGTCCCTATAAATAGGACTCTGTTTGGAAGTAGGAGGGGTTTTCTTCTGTTGAGTTAAGAAGGTTATACCAGAGTAGGGAGGATCCTAAACCTAATCACTTCTGATTTATAAACAGAGCAGAATAGACACACACAGGGGAAGATGCCATATGAAGACAGACAGACATGGCAGATGCCTCTACAAGTCCAGGAACGCCAAGGATCGTCACGGCTACTAGAAACTGAAATAGACAGAGAAGGACCTCCGCCTAGAGTCACACTCTGAATTCAGACTTCTAGCCTCTTGAACTGTAAAAATAAATTTCTGTTTTTTAAAGCCACCCACTTGTAATATTTGTGTTACAGCAGCTCTAAGTAACTAAGATAGCTCTTTCAACAGCTTGGTGAAAGTGGCACTGTTATAGATTGAACTAGGTCCCCCCAAAAATATGTTGTAAACTCTAACCCCTATGCCTGTGGTTGTAATCCCATTTGGGAGCGGATTTTCTTTGTTATGTTAATGAGGCAGTATTAGTGTAGGCTGTGTCTTAAATCCATCTCTTCTGAGTTATACAAACAGCAAGTTAAGCACGGAAGCTGAAATGGGGAAGATAGATACCATGCCACATGAAGATGACCAAACAGCCAAGGAAAAGAAGCTGAAAAGAGAAAAGGACCTTGTCCCAGAGCTGAAAGAGAGAAAAAGCCTTCCCCTAGAGCCATGGCTCTGAATTCGTACTTCTAGCCTCCTATCATGGATTGCCAGAAGAACAAACAAATCTGTCTTGGAAGAAGTACAGACAGAATGATCCTTAGAAGCAAAGATGGCAAGGCTTCATCTCATGAACTTTGGACACGTTATCAGGAGGGACCAGTCCCTGGAGAAGGACATCATGCTTGGTAAGGTAGAGGGTCAGTGAAAAAGAGGAAGACCCTCAACGAGATGGATTGACACAGTGGCTGCAACAATGAGCTCAAACATGGCAACAGTTATGAGGACGGCACAGAGCCAGGCAGTATTTCGTTCTGTTGTACATGGGGTCGCTATGAGTTGGCACCAACTTGACGGCACCTAACAACAACTATCTATCTATCTGTGTATATAATCTATCTATCTATATACCTGTGTGTTTGTGTTTGAGAGAGAGACAGAGATAGAGAGAAGAGAGCAAACACAGAGGTGGTCTACACAAACAAATGGTGATGCACAGAATCTAGCTGAGGTATGGAAGACACAGGGGACCTTGCTCTTTTATTAAATGCTGCGTTCCTGGAACACTGTCCATGCTTTACCTACTCTTGGCAGGGGCCTCCATTCCTTTCATTGCACATTTCCACTTGGGAAGCAGAAGTTATGGAATACGCCCTCTCCTTCTGACCTGTGGAGGAGGAGTGAATGGTAGATGGATAGGAAGGAACCTCATGTGCCCAGTTGAGCTCCCAGGCTCCCCATGTACCTGTCCCACAGGAAGCTTGTACTCCCATCTGCTCTTTATGCAAGGAGGGGCCTGCCCTGTGGGGGTGGCTGGGGCTGCTTCCCCTCTGCCTATGATTGTGTTGGTGCCTTAAATCTGGGGGTGCAGAATTAATTGCTATGCCTAAAGTCACCCTCTCATCTGGCTTCGCTTGGGATAGAACTGATTTCCATCTGCCTGATTCCTGTCTCTCTCTCTCCAACCCATTCTGAGTTTTGGAGGGTTGGAAAGGGGCTTGTTTACTGTGCCTCCCAAACCCACCACTACATGACTGAATTTCATCCTCACCACAACCCTGTAAGGGAAATATTACTGTCTCCATTTAATAGATGAGGAAAGTGAGGCTCAGCCAAGTTCGAGGCCACACAGCTCTGAGTGACAGAGCTGGGATTCAAGCCCAGGTCTTTCCGACCCTCTCATCTGCCACCGCCTTGGGTTCCCTCCTGAAAGGGTTCGAGGTGGTGTAGGTCCTGGGAGCAGGTGAGTCAGCCAGAGAGGCCCAGACGCCTCACGGGAAAGGATAACAATGGGCCTGCTGCAAATAAAAGCAACATCTTCTTCATCATGCTGCCTAACCAAGCCTGAGAGCCTAAACTCGAGACCTTCGCCAAGCTGCTTCATTAAAAGCCCTCAGCAAATGTCATCGCTCATCATCTCGCCCTGACAATGGAGGTGAAGGAATGAGACCTGATCTCTGCCTCTCTCTGAAGAACCAGCTGAGGCCTTGGCTGCAGCTGTGAGCCTCATCCTTCAGCACAGCATCCTCAGATATCACTGACCTTCCCCAGGGCTAGCTGGGCTGGTGATCAGTCCTTGGATGTGGTTGAATTCCAGGTGAGGGCAACTTAAAACCTAAAGTCCTCTGATTGTGACCTGAAACAACAGGTCACTGGCTGAGGTATTTTATGGACAAGGCAGGTATGCTTGCTCCCTTTCATACGTGATGACCCTAGGGGCTGGGAGGGAGGCCACTCATCCCAGACACACAGCTGGTCAGGACTGTAGGCAGATCGGGGGTCCGTTGTCTGCCTCCCAGGCTGGACCCTAACTGCCAGGCTGTGCTTAATGTGGGGAGGCTGCTCCCATGCTGCTCCTAACGGCAATGGCAGGGGTGTGGGATGGGGGACTTCCACCTGTGTTTCCTTTCTGCCTCCCCTACCTGGGGTGCCCCGGATCCAGAGGTTGAGTAGGGTTGTTATGGATTGCGTTGTGTCCCCTAAACTATGTGTTGAAGTCCTAGTCCCTGTACCTGTGGATATGACCTGTTTGGAAGTAGGGTTTTCTTTTGTTATGTTAATGAGGCCATATCAGAGTAGGGTGGGTCCTAAACCTAATCACTTCTGAGTTATAAAAAGAGCAGATTAGACACAGAGAGATGCACACTGGGGGAAGAGGAAGACAGACAACAGAGACAGATGCAGGAACGCCAAGGATCTCTGGAAGCTACTAGAAGCTAAAATTGACAAGGAAGGACCTCCTCCTAGAGCCACACCCTGAATTCAGACTTCGAGCCTCCTAAAGTGTGAGAAAATAAATTTCTGTTCTTTAAGGACACCCACTTGTGTATTTTTTGTTACAGCAGCCCTAGGTAAACTAAGACAGTGACGGAGACTCTGGGTTCTATAGTTGGAAAGATAGGAGGCTGTGAGCTGCACAGAATAGATGTACGTCCCAGCAATGGTTATAGTGGTCTCTTGGACCCAGTCTCAACCTCTCTCACCTCTCTTAACTGACTGTGAGAAGCAGTCCCCTTCTCCACTCCCTATTCTCTTTCCTCATAAAAATCTAGAAAGACACAAAGTAAGAACCCAAATTTGAAAAGTGAGCAGAGAATCCTAGTTTCTAGGAGCTTCTCTAATAGTGTTGATTCATCCAATCTTGCCCTCAACTCACAGATAAAATATAACCTTACGCTAACGCAGCCCTTAACCAAAGGGTATCGCCTTTCTTTTCCCCTTTAAGTCATGTCCCCATTTTACTCTGAGTGACTGAGGTTCAGAGGGGTTAAGTGTTTCACCCCGGGTGACAGCTAGGAAGTCAGAGGGTGCGGGCTGGAACCTAGCCCAATCTGGTCCCAGGGTGGCTTTTTCACCAAGATGATAGCTGAGATTATCGAGTACCTCCTTTGGCTGGCACTCTGTTGAGGGCTTTATACATATCCCTTCATCTGCCTTCACAACCATCATACAAGGTGTGGGTACCTTATACCATGGGAGCGTTGTAGTTCAGTGATAGAATTCTTGCCTTCCATGCTGGAGACCTGGGTTCGATTCCAGGCCAATGCACCTCATGTGCAGCCACCACCTGTCTGTCCTTCAGCAGAGGCTTGCGTATTGCTGTGATGCTAGAAGTGAAGCTACTGGTATTTCAAATACCAGCAGGGTCACCCATGGTGAACAGGTTTCAGTGGAGCTTCCAGACTAAGACGGACTAGGAAGAAAGGCCCGGTGATCCACTTCCAAAAATTAGCCTAAGAAGGCTCTATGGATCACAATGGTATGATCCACAATCCATCATGGGGATGGTACAGGACTGGGCAATGTTTTGTTCTGTTGTGCATGGGGTCACCACAAGTCCATGGCTGACTTGACAGCAACTAACAACAACAACAACACTTCACATCTGGCAGGGGTGGATTAACCAGTAAGCACGATATGCACCAGTTTATAGTAAGCCAGGTATGCACAGGCTTAATTGTGTTTACTTGCTAATCTGTAGTGCACAATTTCACCTGGTTTTCACCACGTCATACCTTGCTTACTGGGTAATCCGTCCCTACATCTGGGGAAATGAAGGCACAGAGAAGGTACTGTAACTTGACAAGGTCATATAACTAGCAAGTTCGATGCTGGGTGAACCCAGGCACTGATGCCAGAACTTGTGCTCTTGGCCACCACACTCAGGTGGCCACCCAGAGGGTCTCTGTTTAGCTTCTCTCCATCCGGGGGAAACAGTAGATTCTTTCAGTGAGATGGCTTCAGTTATTAGGCTAATAGCACATTTAATTCTTCTAGTTTGAGTTAGAAAGTGATTTAGGAAAAAGATTTTCAAAACAAAATGATGCTTCTGAAGTCGTGACTTTGCGCAAAACGTGATGCGGGCTTCAGAATTCCTAATGATGTTTTGACAAATCAGATGCACCTTCATGTCCATCTAGTTATTTACCTAGCTGGGAATGGGGGAAGGTATCACATTTTGCTATAAATATAACCCATTGCCTTCGAGCCGATTTCTACTCATAGCGACCGTATAGGACAAGGTAGGACTGCCCTATAGGGTTTCCAAGGCTGTAATCTTTACAGAAGCAGACTGCCACATCTTTCTCTTTTGGAGTGGCTGGTGAGTTCGAACCACTGATCTTTCAGTTAGCAGCCGAGCACTTAACCACTACGGCACCAGTGATCCTTGCTAAGGTTTTCTTGTCTCTCTCCCTTGCTCCCCCACCCCCTCTTCCTCATGCCTTCCCTTCCTTCCACTCAGTTGTTTATTGAGGGAGTAGCATGTCTAGGCATGGAGACCATGGTGGTTCAGTGGCGGAGTTCTTGCCTTCCATGTAGAAGACCCGGCTTCAATTTCTGGCCAATGTACCTCATGTGCAGCCACCATCCATCTATCAGTAGAAGCTTTCCTGTCGCTATGATGCTGAACAAGTTTTAGCGGAGCTTCCAGACTAAGAATTCCCCAGTCGATCATGAAGAGGGTGCAGGACTGGGCATCGTTTCGTTCCATTGTACACGCGGTCGCCATGAATTGGGGAGGGGAGGGGCTCGATGGCAGCTAATGGCAACAACAGGATGTTTAGGAGCTGTGGCAGGCACTGGGATCACAGTGGACGACAGCACACACATCCTCACCCTCACAGACCTTGCAGTGTAGCATGGGGGGGAGGCATTATGCAGCAATCAGACAAGTAAGGGATTAGAGGAACGTACCACCACCTGGGAACTCTAAGATTGAGCACCCACCAAGTGGACCAGCACAAGCAGCAATAACCCCCCTGAGCACCCAGGACAGCTGTCAAAGGCCCAATAGGGGTCATCCACAGCACCCACTCCAAGCCTCTTAGCTCTTGTTTTACATTTGTCTCTTAACGAGCTTGGGTGTCTTGACTCCCAGCCAAGACTGCACATCAGAAGTAGTTAATTTTGAAAATGTGTGGCATTGAGAGAGTAGAAAACAATGCTAGAAAGAAAGAATCTTGCTGATAACAGCAGGGGAGGGATCTAAGAGAAGCTGAGCAGTTCCCATCTACAAGTTACTCTGCAATCATAATCTTACATAATCCCCACGGCAATCATGCAACTGAGTGTTATCATTCCCATTTTTTATCACAGGGAATGGAGGCCCAGGGAAGTTTGTAGGATGGACTTCCTCTGTTCAAGAAAGAAGGAATCCAGAAGGAAGGAAAGGCAACCCAAGGCAGGTGAGAGTACTACTATAATCTTCAGCATTCCAGAAGACTCATAAAGATTCAAGAAGATTAATGCTTCCCTGTACTGACTTTTGGAGCCCTGGTGGCGCAGTGGTTAAGAGCTTGGCTGCTAAGCAAAAAGCTGGCAGTTCAAACCCACCAGCCGCTCCTTGGAAACTCCATGGGGCAGTTCTACTCCGTCCTATAGGGTTGCTATGAGTTGGAATCCACTCAACGTCAACGGGTTTGGTTTTTGGTTTTGTACTGGGTTTGACAATTGGTATTGGTACAATATTCAACTCAAATAGTTTATAGGAACAGCGCCCTCCCTATCTCTCCCCTCCCCTATCCCTTCGGTTCTTCCTTAAATATTTACGTGCCTACTATGTGTCTTCCCATGAAGCACTGGTTTTGCAGTGGCAGAATTCTCACCTTCCAGAAGGAAGACTTGGGTTCGATTCCCACCCAGCACACCTCATGCACAGCCACTACCCATCTGTCAGCGGAGGCTTGCATGCTGCTATGATGCTGAGCAGATTTCAGCAGAGCTTCTTAGGTGGACTAGGAAGAAAGGCCTGGTGATCTACTTCTGAAAATCAGTCAGTAAAAACCCTATGGATCACAAGGGCCTGATCCACAACAATCATGGAGATGGCTCAGGACTGGGCAGCATTTCGTTCTGTTGTGCTTGGGGTTGTCGTGAGTTGGGGCTGACAGAACGGCAGCTAATATCAACAATAACTAGGTGTTAGGGACACATGGATTATGCCATGTGGCCCCCACCCTCGAGGATGGGGACCCGTTAGTAACTACAGTTGGGATGGTGTTAGCAGAAGAGAAGGGCGTACAAGCCATCGTGGCCTTCCAAGGGAAGGGGGGGGGGTCTACAATGAGGAATCTTCTTCCCGCTAGTGAGAGACTGAGAACTCTGCACAACAGTCTCCTGTCATGCAAAGGACGAACCTCTCAGGAGGAAGGAAGCTGCATAAAATAAGTAATTTTAAGCGATAGGTCTAATTTTAGAGCACGGAATTTGAAAGCTATCGTGAGAGGGAAGGAAAAACCAATCTGGTCCTGAAAAGGAATTCAGAAATAACTAAACATTGTTAAAGTCAACTTTCTCTTGCTTTCTAAGGTCTGCAAAAGCCATTCAGCTACTCTTTAGCAAAATGGCAACAAAATGCACTGAGCAGTATGTAATGTTTGTGTCACACCGTGGTTCTCAGCCAGGCGTGATTTTGCCCTTGAGGACTTCTGACGATGTCTGGGGACATTTTTATTGTAACAACCAGGGGAGGAGTAGGGGGGAGAGTACTGTTGCCATCTACTGGGTAAGGTCAAACCCCAAAAGACCCGAATCTGTTGCCATTGACAATTCTGACTCGTGGTGACCCCATGTGGCCAGGGATGCTGCTAAAACATCCTACAACACACAGGACAACCCCCACCACAAAGAACATTCCAGTTCAAAAGATGACTAGTGCAGAGGCTGAGAAACCCTGGGGTAGTACAAGGTACCTGGGATTTAGAAACAAATCAACCAGACCTGAGTAGTGGAGCTGGTGAGTTTGACAGCACAGACATCACCCCCTGTGACCCTAGCCAAGACATTGGTCCTCTGTGAGCTACAATTTCTTCATCTAGACAATGGGGACGGTACCACCCACCCTTGATGATAACAGTGGGGGTTGTTATTATTGTTTGTTGCCTTGAGTCCATTCTAACTCATGGCAACCCCATTCTAACTCATGGCAACCCCATGTGTGCTGAGTAGAACTGCTCCATAGGGTTTTCAAGGCTGTGACCTTTCAGAAGCAGATCACCAGGCCCGTCTTCTGAGGCGCCTCTCAGTGGGTTCAAACTGAAAACCTTCTGGCTAGTAGCTGAGCACTTAACAGTTTATGCTACTCAGGGACCTAATAGCAGGGATGGGGAGGAGTGGGATGGGGGGGGTGGTTTAGGGGTGGATTTAATAGAAGCTGAGCAGTTATCATCTTGGAGACACACTGCATACATAATCTCAATAGCAATCATGCAAACTAAGTTTATCATCCTCATTGATTATCACAGGAAAGGAGGCCCAGGGAAGTTAGTAGGATCAGCTTCTTCTGTTCAAGAAGGAAGGAATCCAAAAGGGAGGAAGGGCAATCCCAGGCAGATAAGCCTCCTTTGACCATTCTAGTTGATTCCAACCCCATGTGTCACAGAGTAGAACTGCACCATAAGGTTTTCTTGGCTGTAATCTTAACATCCACAGGGAACTGCTAGAAATTCAAGCTGAATTCAGAAGAGAATGTGAAATGAGGGATATCTTTGCTGATGTCAGATGGATCTTGGTATGCATCAGAGTTGTATCTTGTCTCCAAACTTATTCAGTCTGTATGCTGAGCAAATAATCCGAGAAGCTGGACTATATGAAGAATACAGATACAGTATCAGGACTGGAGGAAGACTCATTATAACCTGCATTATGCAGATGACACAACCTTGCTTGCTGAAAGTGAAGAGGACTTTAAGCACTTAACTGATGAAGATCAAAGACTACAGCCTTCAGTGTGGATTATACCTCAATATAAAGAAAACAAAAAACCTCACAACTGGACCAATAAGAAACATCATGATAAATGGAGAAAAGATCGAAGTTGTCAAGGATGTCATTTTACTTGGATCCACAATCCACACCCATGGAAGCAGCAGTCAAGAAATCAAACGATGTATTGCATTGGGCAAGTCTGCTGCAAAAGACCTCTTTAAAGTGTTAAAAAGCAAAGATGTCACCTTTGAGGACTAAGGTGTGCCTCACTCAAGCCATGGTCTTTTCAATCGCCTCATATGCATTTGAAAGCTGGACAATGAATAAGGAAGACCTAAGAAAAATTGATGCATTTGAATTATGGTGTTGGCAAAGAATACTGAATATACCATAGACTTCCAGAAAAAGGAACAAGTCTGTCTTGGAAGAAGTACAGCCAGAATGCTCCTTAGAAGCAAGGATAGCAAGACTTCGTCTCACGTACTCAGTATCAGAAGGGACCAGTCACTGGAGAAGGACATCATGCTTTGTAGAGTAGAGGGTCAGCAAAAAAGAAGAAGACCCTCAACGAGATGGACTGACACAGTGGCTGCTATAATGGGCTCAAACACAGCAATGATTATAAAGATGGTGCAGGACCTGGCAGTGTCTCCTTTTATTGTACATAGGGTCCTACAAGTTGGAACTGACCCGACAGTATCTAACAACAATAACAATCTTAACGGAAGCAGATCACCAGGCTTTTCTTTCCCGACGCCTCTGGGTGGGTTCCAACCATCAACCTTCAGGTTAGTAGTTGAGCGCAAACCATTCGTGCCACCGATGTTCCTTTTTAGCAGATAAGAGTAGCACCATAGTCCTGGACTGTTTGGGGCTGGAATAAGGTGAAGAACAGGAGATGTCTGGTAATATTTAAAACTGTCTTAGACTGTGAACCATATCCCTGAAAATAACTTTGTTAAAACTAAAGGGACACAGCAAATTTTAAAGTTTTTTCTTTTAATCAGTTTAGACAGCTCTTCTCAGTCTCATGAATTTGGGTTTAATGGCAGAGAGGCAGCAGGTCCTGCGTTGCTGCTAACCAGACATGTGGCCTTTTGTGTGTAAAACAGAAGACATAGGACCTGTCCCAGTGGCTGCCTACGGGTGATCAAGGGACAAAGCCTGAATGACGCACGTGGGGAGGCTCTGAGGGGGCCTTGGGGACACCTTGCTCAATGATTAGGCACCCAGACTTTAGGGTCAGACTGTTGTTTTCTGCCGTTGAGTTGGCCCCAACTTACAGCGACCCTGTGTACAATGGAATGAAATGCTGCTCGGTCCTGCACCATGCCCATGATTGGTTGTGGATCGGACCCTTGTGCTCCATAGGGTTTTCATCAGCTGACTTTTGAAAGTAGATTGCTAGGCCTTTCGCTAGCTGTGTGACCTTGGGCAAGTCTCTCAGTGTCTCTGTTTTGCCATGAGAGCTGCCGCGGGGGCAGCTCAAGGCTCGTGCTAAGTGCTATCAAAGTGTGAGCTTTCTAAGTGTGAGCTTTATTATTATCTCAGCTGAGCAGATGGGGGCTGGGCAAGGGACAGTGGTGAGCCAAGTTCTTGCTGCAGGTTCATGGTCACTCTGAGACCAGGAGCCAGCCCTTCTGACTCTTGGCCCAGAGTTACTTTGCTCAGTGTCAAGCACAGCATGCCAAGCTGGAACGTATTATTAGTGACTTAACATAAAGGTGAAGAACACTATGGGAGGTCAGAATTCCCCAAAGTTGAGACCTCGACACGGCTGGCTTTGTGAGTAGAAGAGGTGTTTTTCCACCAGCTATTTACGCTGCAGGGCTTACAAATGCACCTCACAGAATTTATAAAGTTATACGGGGTATGCAAATGGGAAAACTATGTCTCCGCGCAGGAGAAAGTTCTGTTTAGAAATGTCATGGTTCTCAACCTAAATGCCTCATTAAATAAAGATTCCCTATGCGATGTTTAAAGCTCCAAGTGTGAGTTTTAAGAAGCAGACACGTTCTCCCTGTGTTTTCTTAGAATGAGGAGGGCAGCTTCAAGACCGGCTAGCAAAAGCCTCTGTCTTGTTGAGAGGCAGTGTTAAAGGTCATCCCGTAAGTTAAAGTACAGCTATGGACCCAGGAGCCTCCTCGTTCTACTGACTAGACTGAGGAAGAAGGAAAAAGCAAGTAAGCAGCAAGATGACCTCACTTCATCCCAGCGTTTCTGAAATTATAATCAAGAAATGTGCAAATGAGGCGGTTGTAACTTTCGATGCCATCTTTCTCTCTCCAGAAAGGAACTTCTCCATTTCACTTCCCCTCCCCTCCAAAAACCCACTGCTGTCGAGTCCAGTCTGACTCGCCTCTCCCTGGACACCCCTAAACATCCTCCCTGCCAAGGCAGGCTCATGCTCACACATATAAAAATGGAGCTGTTTAATCTGAGGCTGATCACAAGGTGCCTGGCAGCCTCCCCTTCCTCCTTCCCTCTGGGCTCAGCCACCTTCTGCTGAGCTACCTGAGAGACTTTAGAGGGAGTGTGGCTATTTCAGTGCAAGAATCTCCTCCACAGCAACCCTGCCAAGTGGCTGGCCAGTCTGTTTGCACACCTTCACGGATGGGGAACTCACTCCCTCTGGGCAATCTACTCCATTTTGCAGTAGCAGCAATAGCAATAATGCTTCAGAGTCTGCCCCCTTATTCTTCAACTTCATGGAGCCTGCCTTCTGGAGCCTTCAGGAGAGACGGGATGACTGCCTCCATCAGAAGACTTGGGGAACTTCAAGGAGAGACCTTGTCCTCAGACCCTCTTGCCCATGTCAGCTCAGGCCACAGGAAGCTTTTTATTTAAGACCTTGAGGTTTTCTCAGGCCACAGTCATGAACTAAATCCAGCCTGGCCAAGTGTACATTTACTTAAATCATCTTCATGTCTCTCTCTTTGTTGTTGTTAGCTGAGTTGGTCTCCAACTCATGAGGATCCCATACACAATGAATGAAACATTGTCTGCTCCTGTGTCATCCCCATGATCTGTTGTGGATCAGACTGTTGTGATCCACAGGGTTTTCACTGGCTGATTTTTGGAAGTAGATTGCCAGGCCTTTCTTCCTAGTCTGTCTTAGTCTGGAAGCTGTGCTGAAACTTGTTCAGCATCAGAGCAATATGCAAGCCTTCACTGCCGGACGGGCTGTGGCTGCACATGAAGTGAGCTGGCCGGGAATCGAACCCAGGTCTTCTTTCATGGAAGGTGAGAATTCTACCACTGGACCACCACTGCCACCACTGTCTCTTGCTTATGATTTCCCGATACCCATTTTACTGAGAAATATGACTTTTAAATATTTCTAGGGATTACTGTTGTGAGTTTTCAATGCCAAGTTGATTCAGACTTGTGGTGACCCCACGTGGGTAGAGTATGGTTTTCAAGGCTGTGACCTTCTGGAAGCAGATTGTCAGGCCTGTCTTCCAAGGTGCCTCTGGGTGGGTTTGAACCACCAACCTTTTGGCCAGTAGTCCAGTACTTAACCATTTTTGCCAAATGATTATAATGGCAAGCAGCATTTTGTAAAGGATAATTCTGTGCGAGCTGCTGCTATGAATGCTCTATGCGGATGACTTCTTTCAGTATTGTTACATCCCATTTTACAGAGGAGGACACTGAGGATCAGAAATGGTATGTGGTTGTCCAATGGCACAGAGCTTGTGGAGATGGTGGGCTGGGATTTAGAGTGGACACCCAGGGCTCAAACCTGAACCATCCACCCTACAGCCTCCCTGGGTCCCCCATTTGTGGGGGGCGCCCCAGCGGGATCCCAGCCCTCACCGCATTGAGGCCGCAAAGCTGGTAGCAGGCCATGGTGATGATCACAGTGAGGACTTGCCAGCGGACAAAGGGGCTCCTCAGCAGCTCCAGGACGGATACCAGACAGATGTTCCTCCGCTCCCGTGCCTCTTCCTTCACCTCCGCCACTTCTTGAGAAACATTCTCTTTGCCCAGGAACGTCCGGAAGGCTGCAAACAGGGACATGACGGACACTCAGCAGGAATTCAGATGTTTATCATGTCTAACGCTGGGCCTGCAGGGGCAGGTCCACCACATGGACAGTCACACCCCTTGTCAGGGATGTGAGCTGGCAGCGCCCTGGAAACCATGAAGTCCAAAGCCCTTGTTTTACAATCAGGAAAACAGAGGCCCAGAGAGAAGCAATGACTTTCCCAAGGTCTCCCAGTTGGCTAGGAGAGGGGCCAGGCGGGGACTAGCTTGCCTGACAGCCATTATGGAGAGCAGAACCTGCCCAGGATTTGGAGATACAGAGACCTGAGTTCAAGTCCAGTCTCTACCATTGGGCAGTGGTGCCTCGGGTTCATCTTCTGTAATCATTCCTACCTCACATGCTTGTTGTAATAATTGGATGAGATCATGCATTTAAACCCTGAGCTCGGCACACAGGAGGTAACTTTCGATATTTACTGAGTGCCTTGTGATGGTTAAATTTTATGTGTCAACTTGGCTAGGCTCTGGTTCCCAGTGGTTTCACCAACACTAGACTAGTTGCTGTTCCATAATGTAATGTATTATAATGTATTGTAATGTAATGTAATGTAATGTAATGTAAACATCTTATGTAATGTAACCTAATTAATCAGTTGAAAGGAAAATTTCCTAAGGGTGTGCCTTGTCTCCAGACTATAAATTGATACTTCGGCAGAACTTGCTCTCTCTAATCTGCACTCTTCCCATTGCCTGACCTACAGGTCTTGGGACACAAGTGTGCAGAAGTCTCCAGCCTGCCACCTGACCTATGGATTTTGGATTTGCGAGACCTCTTATGTGAGGCAATCCCCTGAAGTAAATCAATCACTGTCTATCTGTCTGTCTATCTATCTATCCAAAATATTGGAGTTGTCAAGGATTTCATTTCACTCAGATTAACAACCAACGCCCATAGAAGCAGCAGTAAAGAAATCAAATGACGTATTTCATCGGGCAAATCTCCTGAAAAATACCTCTTTAAAATCTTAAAAAGCAAAGATGTCAATTTGATGACTAAGGTGCACCTGACCCAAGCCATGGTATTTTCAACTGCCTCATATGCATGCAAAAGCTGAACGATGAATAAGGGAAGTCTGAAGAAGAATTGATGCCTTTGAATTATGGTGTTGGTGAAGAATATTGAATATACCATGGACTGCCAAAAGAACGAACAAATCTGTCTTGGAAGAAGTACAGCCAGAGTGCTCCTTAAAAGCAAGAATGTCGGACTTCTTCTCATATACTTTGGACATGTTATCAGGAGGGACCGGTTCCTGGAGAAGGACATCATGCTTGGTAAAGTAGAGGGTTAGTGAAAAAGAGGAAGACCCTCAACGAGATGGATTGACACACTGGCTGTAACAATGGGCTCAAATACAGCAATGATTGTGAGGATGGCACAGGACCAGGCAATGTTGTGTTCTATTATACATAGGGTTGCTATGAGTCAAAACCAACTTGACAATACCTAACAACAACAAATATATATATATATATATATATACCTATGTATGTAAGTACATTACTGGTTCTATTTGTTTAGAAAACCCTAAGACATGCCTCTGGTGTGCCTGGCCCTGCATGTGGTCACCCTCATTGCAAGGGTCCAGAGGACAGATCATAACTCAGCTAAGATACCCAGGAATCAATTCTGTCCTTGGAAGAAGGACTGAACTAATGGCCTTCAAGGTCCCTTCCATGTGGCCTCTGAAATATAGCAACCCTGGGTGGAAAACTTCTCATGTCAGTATTCCCAAGATTCAAATGCCACCCAGTGACTTAGGGCTTTACAGGGTGAGCTCTGCAAACTTCCAACCCTGGAGAACCTGTCATTTTTTACCAAACCCTTCACGGTGCACACCTCCACGGATGCATGCCCGGAGGTGGGCTGACTGATTAGACCCCTGAGATCATCATAATCAGATCACAGGAAATGCTTTTAGAGTGCATATTTAAATATTCAGTGCTCTCACATTCATCCTCCTACAGGAAAGGTGGCCATCGTGACGGCTCCTGTAGATAGTCCATCCCAGACCCAGCGGGCATCATCCTTGAAAGCACTGCTCTGCGCCACGGGGCATATGAAATTGTCCTTCTTAAGCAGCAAGAAAAGCTGTTAAGCTAGCTCCAGATTGTCCAGGAAGCAAGCACACAAAGGCGTTGGGCTGTTATTTCCAGCAGCGCACAGGAAACTGCTTCAGAAAGTCTCCTTTGTGAGCTGTGATTTAATGCTTCTCCCAGCATTTATTAAGGGTAAGTGGGAGAAGAACTTGAATGAATAAAACTTCTGCATCATGCTCTGTGTGTGCATGCTGTGTGTGCCCGTCAGGTGGATACTGACTCAGCGACCCTACAGGACAGAGTAGAACTGTCCCAAAGGGTTTCCAAGGCTGCAATCTTTACAGAAGCAGACAGCCATATCTTTATCCCACAGAGCAGTGGTAGGTTCAAACCACCAACCTTTTGGAGCCATCCTGGCACATCAGGAAAAGGAAGAAGCATTGACACATCCAACTCCTTTCTCTCTCTAGAACATTCTTCTGACCTCTCTGCACCTGGCTACTCCTCCTCATTCTTTGTGTCTTAGCTCAAACACCATCTCCTCCAGGAAGCCTTCCCTGATTCTCCCCAGCTGGAAGTCTGGGGAGGAGCAGGCAAGAAAAGGCTTTGAGTGCCCACAAGAAGATGAAGCTCCTGCCCACAAGGACACAGGGGCAGCCAGTATTTCTGAGAGCCCACAAGTGCTGGGTGTGGGGCTTGAAGCTAGGTATACAGCAGTAAACCTCCCCACATTGGCCTCATTATCTTATACCAAAAAGAAACAAAAAAAGAGCCTGTTGCTCCTCCTGACTTGGTGCATCTGCTCCCTGTGTCACTGTTGTTGTCAGGTGCTGTTGAGTTGGTTCCGACTCACAGTGACACTGTACAACAGAACGAAACACTGCCCGGTCCTGCACCATCCTCACAATTGTTGCTATGCTTGAGCCCATTGTTATAGCCACTGTGCCAATCCATCTCATTGAGGGTCTTCCTTTTTTGCTGACTCACTGTAGCAGGAGTTATATATAAGAGGATATGCTCCCCACATCCCCTTACACACACCGACAGCTTCCCACTTCCAGTGACTCTGCCCCTCTGCCCCGGGGCTTCCTGGCTGTAAGAGTGGGCTCAGCTCCCAGGAGTTAACACCCCGGGAACAGTCCTTAACTAAGGACAAAGCAGAAGTTAGTAGATGAATAGATGCGTACCGTGCTTCCTCGGCTTCATCGCCCAGAAGCCCCGGTGACTCTGAGCCCCAGTTGCCCACAGCTGAATCCCGCTCATGAACGATCCTCAGTTGCTTCCTTGGCTTCCCTGTCTTGTTTCCCCTCTCCACTCCTGGTGCTGCCTGGGCTCTCCTGCCAAGTGAACTACTCAAAACGATTCAGGCTCTGCTTTGGGGCCACCAAAGACTACCATGAAGTCACCTAAACTAGATGCCTTGCTGTCACACAGACACTGCCTTCTCCTACAATTGTGTCTGATAGTCACTGAGCCCCACTGATTCTTCTTAATCTGTAGCATCATGAGCTTTTCTCTGACCCATGGCATCAGCATGTTCCATGAGTCTCCTTATCTCCATCCTCCAAGATGGTCCAGTCATTCTCCTGCACACCAGCCTTTGCTGTCTTGTCCCTGCCCCATGATGCAGTCCAATTCTCATCTTCCACCAGAGCCCTGGTCCAACATCCCTGCTTCACCTCTCACCTCTCTCCTCCCCATCCACCCTGGGCTGCTGGAGCAGGTACTCCCCAAATATGCCCCTGTGCCTTGCACATGCTGTTCCTTTTGCCTGGAATGCCCACCACTTTGTTGCCTGCTTGGAACATTCTTTCCTCGCAATTCCACTCAGCAGACGTATCTTCTGGAAGCCTCTCTCTTCTGGGCCAGGCTTGTACCTTGCGTTCATCTCTATTTGGACACTTTTCACTCTTAGCTGCAATGATGTGCCCACCTGCTTTGCCAACCAGCCTGTGCACCACCCCCTCCCGATCAGGGCTACTTAAGGGACACTACAGTATAGCTATGGTGTTTTCAATCACCTTATATGCATCCAAAAGTTGGGTACTGAAAAAGGAAGACAGAAGAAGAATTGAAGCTTTCAGACTGTGGTGTTGGCAAAGAATACTGAATATACCATGGACTGCCAGAAGAATGAACAAACCTATCTTAGAAAAAATACAGCTAGAATGTTTCTTAGAAGTGAGGATGGCGAGACTTCACCTTGCTTTCTTTGGACACGTCATCAGGAAAGACCAATTGCTAGAAATGGACACCATGTCTGGTAAAGTAGAGGGTTGGCAAAAACACGGGAGACTTTCAGTGAGGTGGGCTGATACAATAGCTGCATGATGAACTCAAACAAGCCAACGATCATGAAGATGGCACAGGACTGGGCAATGTTTCATTCTGTCACACGTAAGGTTGCCATGAGTCAAAGCCAACTCAACAGCAACTTTAAGACTACCTACCATGGACAAATGCCACCATGGGTGAGCCAAAGGGACATGTCACAGGTCCTTAGCACATTATAAGCCTCTCTACCCCTGTCTCTCATGCCACTCATGGTATGCTTGTTATGGAAGCTCCAGGAAACTAAGAAGGTTCGAAACAATCTGGGGCCTCCATCAAATATGTTTCAGCCTCTCAGGGCTGAAGGGTTCTAAACAGGCCAGCCATCCCCCTGAACGTGACCCAAAGCTTGGTCTCCTTCTCCATGGGGGGGCGGAGGGTGGGGACAGGTGATGATAAGCACAGTGGACCAAGGGCCAAGAGAAAGGGCTCAGCCCCTGACTTGCTTGGTGACCTCAGAGCTCTCTGGGACTTAGCCCCATATCTGAAAAATGATGACATTGCATTGACAACTTCTCATTTCTAAAGACTACAAATAAGCTTCCTTGTCTAAGCTGACTCAACTACTTTCCTTCAGTCACATGCCACCTGAGCCAAATGTTGTTCTCATGCTTTTTGGGACACACCATGTATATCTCAGATTCTGTGGTTTTATAGAGAAAGAGCCAGGCTTTGGTGCTAGACAAGCTTGCATTCAAGAACTGGGCTCACCCATTGTTAACTGAGTAGGTTAGTTGGCAGGTTGTTCCAACCTCCTTGAGCCTCTGTCTCTTCATCTGGAAAGTGGGAGTAAGAATACACACCTTTTAGAGCTACCACTCTTGTTCCAGTAAACCCTTGTTGTTGTTGTGTGCCATCAAGTTGATTCTGACCCATAATGACCCTATAGGACAGAGTAGAACTGCCCCATAGGGTTTCCAAGGAGCGCGTGGTGGATCTGAACTGCCGACCTTTTGGTTAGCAGCCGTAGCTCTTACCCACAAATTCTTAAGCTGCAACCACCCAGAAAAGGGGCCATTCTGCCAGAATCTCATCCTCATCCTCATCATTTGGGGTCCAGAAGGGGCCACCAATCTGTCAGTCTGTCATCTTGTGGTGGCTTGTGTGTTGCCACGACACTGGAAGCTATGCCACCGGTATTTCAAATAACAGCAGGGTCACCCATGGAGGACAGGTTTCAGAGGAGCTTCCAGACTAAGATTTACTAAGAAGAAAGGCATGACAATTCACTTCTAAAAATCAGTGAATGAATACTTTATGGATCACAATAATGTCCAGTATAGTGCTAGAAGATGAACCCCCTAAGTTGGAAGGCACTACACAATAGTCACAATGATGGACTCAAACATACTGACGATCATTGAGATGGTGCTGCACTGGACAACATTTTGTTCTGTTATAGGTATGGTTGCTGTCTTGATTATGTAGTACTGCTATAACAGAAATATTACAAGTGGATGGCTTCAACAAACAGAAATTTATTCTCTCACAATCTAGTAGACTGTAAGTCCAAGTTCAGGGCATCAGCTCCAGAGGAGGGCTTTCTCTCTCTGTCGGCTCTGGAGGAAGGTCCTTGTCATCAATCTTGCCCTGGCTAGAAGCTTCTTAGCACAGGAACCCCAGGTCCAAAGGATGTGCTATTCTCCTGGCTCTTGTTTCTTGGTGGTATGAGGTCCCCGTGTCTCTCTGCTCACTTCTTTTATATCTCAAAAGAGACTGTCTTAAGGCACAATCTAATCTTGTAGATTGAGTCCTGCCTCATTAACGTAACTGCCACTAATCCCACCTCCTTAACATCGTAGAGGTAGGATTTACAACACATAGGAAAATCACATCAGATCACAAAATGGTGAACAATCAGAAAATACTGGGAATCATGGCCTAGCCAAGTCGACAGATATTTTTGGGGGACACAATTCAATCCATGACGCTTGCTGTGAGTTAGAGCCAACCTGATGGCAACTAACAACAACAACAGTAACAAGAGGCCACAGAAAGGCCAGATAAGAGACAACTGGCAAGAATCTCCCTTCTACAAGTCACAGCCCGGAGTTTTGAACCCCAGCTCTACACTGGACAGGAGGGTGATGACGCTGCATCCTCAGTCCACTCTAGCTTCAGGTTCTCACTTGTGAACTGGAGACGACAATCTGCCTTGTCCCTGCCCAGGAGCTGAGTCCAAATATTGTAACGACCTTTCACAGGTGAGCATTATTCAATAGCTTAGAGCACACTTGGAAGGGCTTGATTTATTCTATTTATTCAACTCTCAGCAAATGAAGGTTTGTGCTGGGGACATGGGGCTCAGAGAGACATGGTCCCCACCCTCAAGAGGCTCATTGTCTGGGGAGAGAAGGCGAGACATAGACAGGCAGTGACTTAGTGTCATCGTCCCAGGATGAGAAGACTCTTGGAGTGAGGGTGGGATGGGGGCCTCAGGGCAGGCTTCACTCCACCTCACTTCCTAATCGAGTGCACGATTCTGGATGTACTCAGGCTCTATCAGCATGATGAGGGTGTGCCCTTCAGACCCCCAACTGCAAGAATGGGATTGACCTACAGCAACAGCCACTATCCCCTGAAACCCATCACGTGAGCGTGCCAAGGCCACTCTGCCCAGGAGTTGCTCCATTCAATGAATGAGCGTGGCAGGGAAATTAAGGCAGGCTTGGCCCGGGAGACAGGGGACTCCTCTGAAGGCTGATGTTGGCTTGAGGACTTCAGTCCAATCCTCTCCTTCCCTCAGCACCAGACTGGCATCGTGGTCTGATGGCTCTCAGCCTTCACTGGCTCCCTGCACATTTTTTCTGTTATGGGTTGAGTAGTGTCCCTCCTAAAATATATGTTGAATTCCTGGCCCCTTGGAGCCCTGGTGACACAGTGGTTAAGAGCTTGGCTGCTAACCAAAAGGTTGGCAGTTCAAATCTACCAGCCGCTCCCTTGGAAACCCTGTGGGGCAGTCCTCCTCTGTCCTATAGGGTTGCTATGAGTCGGAATTGATTCAATGGCAACAGGTTTGGTTTTTTGTTTTTGGTACATGTGAATGTGATCCTGTTTGGAAATAGGTCTTCTCTTTTGTTATGTTAATGAGAACTTTCCAGTGTAGGATGGGTCCTCAACTTAATCACGTCTGAGCTATATTCAGACCAGAACAGTCACAGAGACACACATACGGAAGACAGACACCAAGAAATGCCAAGGATTGCAGGTACAAACAGAAACTAGAGAGAGGCTCACAGAAGGAATTGACATGGCCAACACCCTGAATTGGACTTTTACCCTCCAGAATTGTGAAAATAAATGTCTGTTCTTACAAACCACCCAATGTGTGGTATTTCTGTTATGGCAGCACTAGGGAACTAAGATGCTCTCATGTAGACTTAGTCCAGTAAAAATCTATGCACGCTTAATTCTATCTTGGTGTCTGCTTCCTGGAGGAGCTGGACGGACTCACTCAGTAAATCCAATCAATAAAAATCCATGCTCTTGTGGAGCTATGTGGAGCCTTCAAGCTGGACAAAAGGAGGAACAAGGCATTTCAACAAGGGAGCCATCATCCTCCAGTTCTCTCAATGGCCCTTTGAGACTGGCATCTATATTATGGGATTTTGGGGAAGGATCTTCTTTAACTACTGCTGGTCTGCCAGCTTGTTGTACTGCGATGGTTTGCATGTTACTGTGTTGCTGGAAGCTCTGCCACTCATATTTCAAATACCAGCAGGGTTACCCATGGTTTCAGTGGAGCTTCCAGACTAAGACAGACTAGGAAGAAAGACAAAAATGAGCCAGTGAAAACCTATGGATCACAATAAATTGTCTGACTTGCTTACTTTGGACAGGAGGGATCAATTGCTAGAGGAGGATATCATGTTTGGTGACATACAAGGCCAATGAGGGTGAGGAAGACTCTCAGTGAATTGGACTGGCACAGTAGCCTCAACAAGGAATCAAACATGGCAGCAATCGTGAGGATGATGTAGGACTTGGAGATTTTTTGTTCTTTTGTACATAATGTTGCCATGAGTCAAAGTTGACTTGATGGCAGCTATCTATCTATCCATCTATCTGTCTGTCTATCTATCATCTATCTATACATCTATCTATCTACCTATCCATATCTATCTATCCATTCTTCATCTGTCTGTCTGTCTATGTGTGTATCTATCCATCTATCTATGTATTTTCCATAAGGCCCCAGACCCTCTCTATGGGACCCTAAGCCCTGGACTGGATCCAGGATGCCCACTCCTCTCTACGTCTTTGCTTCCTTCACCCTCTTGACAAAGACCTACTTAATATACAACAAATGTTTGTTGATTGGTCAATTTTGGCCACATGATTATATCACCACAGCTGAGGCTGCTACAGCATTTTTGTACTTTGCAAATCTTTCTTGCACCCACGTCTTACTTGATCATCCTTCTAATCTGTTGAGATAGACATTTGTGTTATTCCCATTTTATTGGTGTGAAAAACTGAGCCTCTGTCCGAGGATGGGCCACTTGCCTGGAGTCTCACGGCTACAGAGTGGGGAAGAAGTGATGGAATCCAGCTTCTTTCACACTTTATCAACCCTGAACCCATGAACCCACCAGGGCACAAAGCCAGCCTTCGCAGAGTGCCGGGGGGCATCAGACCAGCAGCAGTGACATTACCAGGTATAAAGAGGAAAAGAAAAGTGTGAAAATTAATGGCTGGCACCAGAATTTCTCTTAAGCAAAGAACTGTCGTGGTTGAGAAAATTATTTTGATAAAATGCTTGGAGTCAAAGGTGTTTGCCGTACACTTATATGTCAGCTAGCTCCAAAGCTTCAGAAGGGGAAGGAAGGTGCTCAACACATTCAAAGGAGCAGAACTGGGAGCTCCAGGGGCCATTGTAGGAGATGGCAGAGGGGACCATGAGCAAAGAGGAGAAGGGAGAGGAAAAAGCAAGCTGGAGGAAGCAGAGGTCACGCATCTTGTGAAACAACTCCCCCCCACACTGTGACCCAGCATAATAAATGCAACAGTCTTAAGTGCAGCCCTGGGAATGCAGTGGTTAAGAGCTCAACTAAGCGAAACATCTGTAGTTCAACTCCAACAGCCGCTTCTTGGAAATCCTATGGGGCAGTTCTACTCTGTCCTACAGGGTCGCTATGAGTCGGAATCAAATTGATGGCACACAACAACAGCTCCAGAGCCAGACTGTCAAGCTTTCAAATTCCAGTTCTGCCCTTTGCTAGCTTTGTGTCCTTGGTCAAGGTTGCCATCCCAGCCTCAGTTTCCTCATCTTCAAATGGGGGTAATAATGTGATTTACTTCCCACAGTGGTTGTGAGGATTGAATGAGTTAATGCCTGTGAAATTCTTGGAACGATACAGCGCAGCCGTTGCTGAGTGCATCCACCTCTCCTAACTAGACCCTCACCTCCTGAGGGCAGGATGCTCCTCATCCTCTGCTCTTTCCCTGGTGTCTGGAAGAATGCCCAGTGCAGTAAGTTTCCACTGTTTGCTGAATGGAGTGAAATTAGCCCTTTTATTAGCACAGATGCAAACCGCAAAACAGTATTCTATTTCAACCTCAGGCCAGTATCTTGTTTCTTTTTATAAAGTGCATATGCAATATTTATCATTTTTTTACAACTGTACTTCTCCCTCACTCCCTCCTGTGCGATGGAATGAAATTTTTTAAATTGTCTACATTGTCTGGCATTTACGTGTACTGCCCATCCCAGCTGTACCTAATTGGAGCATTTCCCAAAGGCTCTCTGCAAGTGGAGCCAGAGGGGTTGAGGGCATCCTGCCATGCCAGGCCAGGAGGGACAGAGTAAGATGGATGGCTGACTTCCAGCAATCTAAAGCCAGATGCTTTCAGGAATCAGATCCACTTGGCGCTTTCTCATCTACAGAGCCTCCAACCTGCCTGACAACCAGCATCTTGCCTTTCCCAGCCTCCTTCCCTGAAGCTGGGCTTTGGGAGGGTTTGCCTCCACAGGCCCCATGGGATGTCACCCTAGAACACCACCCTTCCATTTTCCTTTCCCGGCATCCCTGTGTATGAGGTGGTGGGGAGAGAATTGACCTTGGGTTCCAATTCTGCTTCTGTCACTTACCACCTGTGAGATCAAAGTAGGGGGTTACTAACCAGTCTCCACTGCTAGCTGAAAGTTTGGCAGTTTGAGTCCACCCAGAGGCATCTTGGAAGAAAGGCATGACAATCTACTTCTAAAAATCAGCCACTGAAAACCCTACGGAGCACATTTCTACTCTGGGGTTGCCATGAATCGGAGTCATTTTGATGGCAACTGTTTAGAGTCCCTGCATGGTGCAAATGTTAAGCACTTGGTTGCTAACCGGAAGTTTGGAGGTTTGAGTCCACCCAGAGTTGCCTCTGAAAACAGGCCAGGTGACCTATGTCCAAAACATCAGCCATTGAAAATAATATGGAGCAGTTCTACTCTGACACACATGGGGTTGCCATGAGTCAGAGTTAACTCAACGGCAATGTTTTTTTTTCTTTTTTTTTTTACTGTGGGCTTCTGGGGAGAGAAGGCTCTAATCCTACCCCACTCCCAAGAATGAAAGCTCTGTAGTTTCCACCATATTTTCAAAGGCATTTACCAACCAAAGACCTTCAGAACCACAAGTCTTGGGCAAGTCAGTTCAGCTCTGTAAGCCTCATTTTCTTTATCTGCAAAATGAAGGTAATGGTAACGTCTTCTGGTTTCACTTCATAGTGATGTTATAAGGGGTAAGCAAGAAAATGGATCTGAGCCATAAACTGCTAGAGAAATATAGGGAATTATTAATAATTCTTTATGCCATTTATTACTGCAGAAAATACTTGGGCAGTTTGGGTTTTAAAAGATGTTGCATTAAAACACTAAAGACTAAATATAATTCTCTATCTTTTCCTGGACTTGGGCATTAGTGAAATTTAGATTAAAAACCAAAGGGTAAAAAGAAGCCCAAACTCGTTGCCATCAAGTTGATTCTGACTCATAGCGACCCTATAGGACCCTAAATTTTTTTGGAAATTTAGATTAGAAGGCAGGATATGGATAAGAAAATGTACAGAGTCCTCAGTAATAACAACAACAGATAATACTATGCACTTTGTATGTTATTGTTAGCTGTGTCGAGTGTGATCCCATGTCTCCTCTCTAAGCCACCCATAGCAGGGCTGTTGGGAAGAGTAAAGAAGATAAAGTGTCCTATGGTACTCAGCACAGTGCCTGGCAGAGAGAAATAGTGACGCCCCTTCCCGCTCCCCATCAAACCCGGTCCCAGCATGCCCTACGGCACTGACCCTGTGAACGGCTGGAGCTCATGGGGGAGGGAGAGGACACCTACCTTTCTCAGCTCCTGTCTCATCGTGCTTCTCCAAGAGTAGGTAGCGTGGGCTCTCGGGGAAAAAGGGCAGGCTCACCAGCTGGATGAAGGCAGGGACGACAATCACTCCAAATAGGTATGGCCAGGTACTCTTCTGCGGGGAGATGAAGGTGCTGCTGAATGGAGGTGACCTTTGGTCATTATACTGGGGACTGGGCCATTTGACTCTCTGCAGAGTCTCCTCCTTCCCAGTATGATCCCCAAAACAAAAGTCAAGGGAAGAGAACTGCTGTTGGTTAAATACCAGCCCTGTGTGTCCAGCATTTTTCATGCATGAGGTCAGTGAATTCTCGCAGCCCTGTGAGATAGTAACCTGTGGGGTTGAGAAGAAAAATCAGGGTGGCCAAGGGTCTAAAATGCCCAAAGCCACTGAGTGGGCACAAGGGACTCTGGGCTGGCTAATTCCATGGGCTCTGCAGGCACCATGGTGAACACCACCAAGGGACTCTGGGCTGGCTGACTCCATGGCCCCTGCAGGCACCATGGTGAACACCATAAAGGGACTCTGGGCTGGCTGACTTCATGGTCCCTGCAGGCACCATGGTGCATACCATACAGGGACTCTGGGCTCTTCCCCGGTTGTGTGGTCTTGGAAACCACTTGCACGGCTCCTTGGAATCTCTTCTTCACCTGTAGCATGGGGACGACCAGGGCCACCTCATTGTGTTGTGAGAATGGGTTCAGATAATGCTTTGATATGGGGCCTGACACACAGTAGGTATCTAGTAGCAGCTACCACTCGTGTTGGCAGCACCACCTAGATCACCTCCAAGGGCTGCCATATTTGACCCATCAGTGAAGATACAAGATAGACAGCTGAACTTCTCCAGTGCCCCCACAGAGGTAAGGGTCTGTTGGGGCTGGGGGCACAGGCTGTCCCTGAGGTAGGGAGGACTTTCAGTTTCTAGTAGGCCCTACAACATGCACTATTCAAGAGGCATTTTAAGTCATTTCAGACAGCACATTCATGCATAATGCTGCTTAAATGCAGCCTGAGTGGCATTATTGTGCCAGTTAAGGCTGCATTCTTCCTGGTCTGCTTTTTTCACCCAGGTTTCCAAACAAGCTCTCAATATGTGGCTGAAATAAGAGAATTTCTCTTAAGAGGCAGTTCTGATGGGGAGAAAGATAAAAAGCAAAGGGCTCAATGCCAAATTCTTGATATGTTTCATTTCTTAAGAAAGTAAAAAAAAAAGAAAAAAAGGAGAAAATATGACACATTCAGACCTGAAAAGACTTCACACAGTAGGTGGAGGTTCAGGTGGCTTCAGGTCTGGATTCTGTGGGAATGCCTCCATAGGATCCTTGAGCATCAAAACTGGTGGCAACCTCAGCCTTCAGTCTCCCTATCTCTGTTAACAGTTGTTCTCTTGTAGGCAAAATTTCCTTATGTTATTCTCCGAGAATTACTTCCTACTGGGGCCGTTGATGACAAAGGCCCCATATAAGTCCTAGGATGGCACTGGGTAGAGCAGACAGGGACTCTTGAAGCTCAGAGCAGGGAAATGATTTGCCAAAAGGCGCCTGGCCAGTGCTTGGTCCAGGTCTTGGTTTTTCGAGGTACTTTTGATTCTACTTGCCTTGTTGTACATAGTCCCTGGGCAATGAAAATGGTTAACACACTCAGCTCCTAACCGAAAGGTTGGAGGTTCAAGTCCATCCTGAGGCGCCTCGAAACTAAGACCTTGTGATCTACTTCCAAAGAAACCACCCACTGAAAACTCTCTGGAACACAGCTCAACTTTGACACGCATAGGGTTGCTGTGAGTCTGGGTCACATTTGACAGAAACTGGTTATACTGGTTTTCTGTACATACTAACAACTGATATTCACAAAACTCTGATTTCACCAGTCAACACAGTTCCTCCGTTGTTCTTTGAGTAACTGGCAAGTTCCATGCTAGCTTTGCAGTTTGGTGGAGGGTGGTATCTCAAAGAAAAGGAACCCTGGTGGCACAGCATTTAAGTGCTCAGCTGCTAACCAAAAAGGTCAGTTGTTCGAACCCACCAACCGCTCCACAGGAGAAAGATGTGGCGGTCTACTTCCATATAGATTTACAGCCTAGAAAACTCTATGGGGCAGTTCTACTCTGTCTTATAGGGTTGCTATGAGTTGGAATGGACTCAATGGGTTAGCGCCTAAAAGACCATGAGATTAGTGGTCAGCAGTGGCTTGGGGGTGATGGGAATGGTGAGTAACTATTAATGGGTGTGGGGTTTCCTTCTGGCATGATGAAAACGTTCTGGGATTAAATACAGGTGATGGCTGCACTAATTTGTGAATATACTAAAAACCACCAAGTTGTTCTCTTTGAATAGGTGAATTTTATGGTATTGAATTATACCACAGTTTAAAAAAAAAAGGACTTGGGAGGAAAAAATGACAAGTAGAGCTGAGTTTCTACTATATTTTTCTGTGTGTGGTATTGTTTTTTATTTTGTTTTCTCTCAGAGTTTGGCTGCTGCCCCCAGAGTTATGGATTGAACCGTGTACTCCAAAGATTGATGTTGAAGACCTAACCCCTGGTACCTGTGAATGTGACCTTGTTTGGAAATAGGGTCTTTGAAGATGCTATCAGTTAACATGAGGTCATATCAGAGTAGGGTGGTATCTTAGGCTAAGTTCTCTAGAGAAGCAAAACTAAAGAAGCATATAAATACATACATATAAGAGAGATTTAGATCAAGGAAATGGCTAGAAAGTCCCAAGTCCGTGGGTCAGGCTGGAGGCATCTCCTGACTCACAGAGGTGCAGGGACTGGTGAACACAAGATCAGCAGGTCAGACAGCAGACCTCTGGTTCACAGGCTGTGGAGGCTGATGAATCTCAAAACTGGCAGGTAAGGTGCTAGCTCAAGTCAGATGAACAGGAGCCAGCTGTAGGATCCAGAGAAAGCAAGAGTCAATGAGCTTTGCCAGAAAGTCCAACAATATTGGATGCAGGCCATACCCCCAAGGAAACTCCCCTTCAACTGATTGGCTGCTCATAACAGATCTCATCATGGAGGTGAATAACATTATTACATAGCTACCAAACTACATCATAACTGTCAACCCACTGAAAATCATGGCCCAACCAAGTTGACACACAATCTTTAACCACCACAGGTGGGTTCTAATTTCTGTGTGGTGTCCTTATAAAAGGGGAAGAGAGACAGAGAGAATGTGGTCATGTGACTAGGGAGTTATGCTGCAGCTACACACCAAGAAACGTCTGGAGCTGCCAGAAGCTGGGCGACACAAAGGGAGATTTTCCCCTAGAAACTTTGGAGAGAACAAGGCCCTGCCATCACCCTGAACTCAGACCCACAGCCTCCAGAACTGTGGGACAATACATTTCTGTATTGATGAAGAAATTGAATTTGTCAAGGATTTCATTCTACTTTAATCAACAAGTAACACCCATGGAAGCAGCAGTCAAGAAATCAAACGATGTATTGCATTGGGCAAGTCTGCTGCAAAAGACCTCTTTAAAGTGTTAAAAAGCAAAGATGTCACTTTGACGAGTAAGATGCACCTGACTCAAGCCATGGTCTTTTCAATCGTCTCATATGCATATGAAATCTAGACAATGAAAAGGAAAACTGAGGAAGAATTGATGTCTTTGAATTATGGTGTTGGCGAAGAATATTGAATATACCATGCACTACTAGAAGAACCAACAAATCTGTCTTGGAAGAAGTACAGCCAGAATGCTCCTTAGAAGCGAGGATGATGAGAAGCCACCTGCTTTCTGGTATTTTGTTACAGTAGCCATGGGACACTAATACAGACACACTCTGTTTCCTTGAATGTACAAATTAACATCTCTGGAATCTTACAGTCGGTGAATACACTTAACGTCAGATGACTCTTATTCCTGAGTGGCTGTTATCAAGTCTGTGGTACAGCCCACCATTGGCAGTGTCTTAAACTCAGAGAAATGTAGAGTGTATCTTAGAGAGATCACTCTGATGGCTGTGGTCTGGGCTCCACCTCTGGAGAAGGGCAACGCTGACCCCAGGGTAAGTGACCCTCAGCCTGGAACGCTGACGTTGTCTGGACCACGGGAAGACAATGGTGGTGGTTGCCCACTTGGTACCAGATAGAGGAGAAGGTGCGGGTCAGGGTTTACTCCTGTTTACTCAGGAGGGACTGAGCTTAGCAAAAACCAGAGTCAGTGAACTTAGCTTCCTCCAGTGAATGTTTGAGGTTTCCTGGAAATGACAGCTAACCATAGGGAGATGCGCTATATTTGAGTGAATCGTCCCATCACGTTCTGCCAAGAAAAGTGTAATTGGGTGTGTGTGACCTAGAAGTCTATTTGAAAAATGGAAAACCTGCAGACTGAAGAGCAAGATAATAGAGTTATTACAAGACCTACTTACCTTACTTGATAGGGCATTAAAAACTAACTCAGCTAGCGAGGTGATACACTTGTCTTTCCCCTGAGTAAGATAAGCAGGTGTAAGAACTCTGACCTGAGTTCATAAAGATGGAAGCTCCGGGTACCCGGCTCTAACTGGGACAACAAAGGCTCCTTCGGGGTTTTACTCTTGCTACAACATGGATGAACCCTGAAAACGTTATGCTGAATGAAATAAGTCAGACACAAAAGGACAAATATGGTACAGTCCCACTTATATGAAATATCTAGAATAGGCAAATGTATAGAGACCAAAGCTTATTCGTGGCTACTAGGAACTGGGGGAAGGATGGAAGGGGAAGATGGGGGGTATTGCTTAAAGAGTATAGAGTTTTTGTTAAGGGCGATGAAAAAAGTTGGGAAACGGACAGTGGTGATTGTTACACAACATGGGGATCATAATTAATGTCACTGTACATGTGAAAATGGTTGAAATGTTTTGTTACATATGTCTCACCAAAATAAAAATTAAAACAAAAAAGCTTTCCCAGTACTCTGAAGAGATTTGTACAAGTCAGTTAAATTATATAAATAAATAACCCCCCCAAAAGTACTTTTTAAAAATGCTAAAGCTTCTCTACATGGTATCTTATTTAAAAAAAAAACAAACCAACCAAAAAAAAACAGTTGCCACTGAGTTGATTCTGACTCACGGCAACCCTGTGTGTGACAGAGTTAAACTGTGCTCCATAGGATTTAGGACAGCTGTGTCCTTTCAGAAGTATATTGCCAGGCCTTTCTTCCAAGGTGTCTCTGGGTGGATTTGAACTACCGATCTTTTGGTTAGCAGCTGAGTGCTTAACCTTTGGAGCCACCCAGGAACTCCTGGTCCTACTAAAGGGCTGACATTTTATAGTACCATAAATAATATTCCCTTACAGGCATATTTTAATTCACAGTTGATAAAACTGAAAACTGAGATCCAGAAAGGTCAAGAAACTCATGCAAGTCACATGAGAAATTGAGGGGTGCAGCTGAACAAGAACCTGGCCCTCCTGATTCCTGTGCAGTCCTCATTTTTCCATGACATGGTTTCTTATATCATGTACTTCTGGGGGCAAATCAATGCCACAATGCCTTCCTCGGAGGCAGCTGCTAGCTGAATAGGGAATTTATATGCAGACCACATTAGCCTGAACTAGTCTTGCTCTTCTACAGAAAGTTCCATACAGACCTAATCAGAGATTACTCACGCTCAGCTCCAGTAGCTCAAGCTGTCACCAAAACATGATGGCAGCCTCATCAAGGCTCAGTGCGGGCACATGTCAGTCACTCTACATGGCAGGAACTGCCAAAAACCTCGCTCGCCTTCAGAAAGGAGCTTTGTTCAATCTGTGCATTCTCCCCACTTATTTACAAGCTGGGGCTTGCAAGGGAGACAGCACGAGGCTGGACAAGGTTGGAAACTTCCTTCATTCATTCAACAGAGGTTCACGGAGCCCCTTTGACCTCACCATCCTGACAACCACCTCCCAGGGAGGGACCCTGGCCCCAGTGCCACAGTACTTAAGCGTTCGGCTGCTAACCAAAGGGTTGGCAGTTCAAATCCACCAACCGCTCCTTGGAAACCCTGTGAGGCAGTTCTACTCTGTCCTAGAGGGTTGCCATGAGTCAGAATCGACTCAACGGTAATGGGTTTGGTTTTTATTTTTTTTTGGTTTTGGGGTGGGAGGAAGTGTTCCAGGCTGGTGCAGATGGTTAAGTGCATGATTACTAACCGAAAGGTGGGAGGTTGGAACGTACCCAGAGGTACCTCAGAAGAAAGGTCTCGCAATCTGCTTCTAAAAAGTCACAGCCCTTTAAAAAGAAAAAAAAACTCCTATGGAGCACAGTTCTACTCTGACACACATGGGGTCCGCCATGAGCTGGAATTGACTTGATGGCAACTGGTGGTAGGGTGGGAGGGTGTGGCTGGCTGTGTCTGCACCGCTTTACTGATTGAACATGACAGGCCTATCTGTCACCATCTCCATGCCAGATCATGTAGAAATCAACATCACTTGACCCTACAGACCCTACAATCCAGCTTCTAACATGGCTCATCATTGCAGCAAATGTGTTTTTCTGGAATCGCTAATCTTGGTGTGTATTAATGGTCTATTTCAGCAACAGCAACAACAGGGATCTCAAGAACATGGGCTTTTATGATTACCCCCTCATTTTCCTCTTAGAAATAATAATGGAATTGCCTTCCAAGGGTATAGGACCCATGTCACAGAAAGCTGTTTGTACTAGCTGTAAGGAAAACACCACATAGTAACTGTTCCAGGGTTGGCTTTCAAGAAATGTCAGCTCCTTCCCTTTTTCCCACCACAGTTTTCTGCTTTTCAGAGGGTTTGGATGTCCTCTGCCTCACTTGATTTTCAAGCAATCTTATGGGAAAGCAAGGGTAGATGCTATTATCCCCGTTTTACAGATAAGAAAACTGAGGCTGGAGGTGGAGACACCAGCTGAAGGTCCTGCAGCAGAATTACCCATGAAATCAAGTTTGTCCCTTCACTATTGGAGAGAGAGAGATACAGAGAGAGAGAAAGAGATAGAGACACAGAGACAGGGAAACAGATAAAAAGAGACAGAGCAAAACAGAGAGACAGAAAGAAACAGAAAGACAGAGAGACATACAGATAGAGAGAGACAGAGACAGAGAGACAAAGGGAGACAGAGAGAGAAATCCATCCTCCTATTTTAAATGTTTTGATCATATTAACCCTACTGCAGGGCAACCCCATGGCCAACCCACTGTAATAGAACAACAGCAAGCATACATGAATTTGCTGAGTCGTTCACACATAGTAGCCCAGTTCCATCCTCACAATACCCCTGCCACCATTCTCATTTTATAGCTGAGGAAACTGAGGCACAGAGACATTCAATAATTCACTCACAGCCATGCATGTTACAAATGGCAGAGCTGTGATTAAACCCAGGCAGTGTGGTACTTAGCTCTGCACTCTTAACCCTTACATCCTCATCAAGAACAAACAGGTCAGTGCTTGGTGGCACTTTGCTAAGGTTGACCCAACTTCCCTGACTGTACATCTATATATAGCTGGACAATGAATAAGGAGGACAGTAGAATTGATGCTTTTGAATTACAGTGTTGGTGAAGAATACTGACTATACCATGGACTGCCAGAAGAACCAACAAATCTGTCTTGGAAGAAGTACAGCCAGAATGCTCCTTAGAAACAAGGATGATGAGCGTACACCTCACATACTTTGGACTTGTTATCAGGAGAGATCAGTCCCTGGAGAAGGACATCACACTTGGCAAAGTAGAGGGTCAGCAAAAAAGAGGAAGACCCCTCAATGAGATGGATTGACACAGTGACTGCAACAATGGGCTCAAGCATAATGATTGTGAGGATGGTGCAGGACCAGGCAGTGTTTCGTTCCATTGTACACAGGGTCGCTATGAGTAGTAACTGACTCAATGGCATCTAACAACAACAAACAACATACATTTATAGAGATCTCCCTTCTTCCCTCCCCTGGGGAATTAGCTAAACACCATTTATTTTTCTAAATGAGTCTCCTTGGAGCTGAAGCCCATTAATAATCCCTTTGTCAGCCTGCTGTTTTCTAGCTGAACCATCCTGGACCCCTGCGTTCTGCTTTCTGGTTCTCATTGTTCAGTCCATTCACTCCATTGCTTTGTCCACCACCTCTTCCAGCATTCCTCTTTGTGGACATCTGCCATCAGCCTTCTCCAAATAGAATTCAAGAAAGCAAGACAAAAAACGTGGTTTGTCCTAAGGTTCGTGAATGCACAAGGACTCCCTCTAAGAATAGGACTTTTCCTGTTGATGACCTCGATTCTCAGGATATGAAAGGAGTGAGGCTTGCTTTTCAAGGGCAAGGGGTCAACTACGGTTACCAACGACCTCTGTGACCTTGGCTGTCAGTCTTCGCACTGCTGGAGCCCAAGGCTACAGGAAAGGCTTGGACTTGGGAGTTCAACCCAAGTTCAAATTCTGCATCTTCCATTTACTAGCTACGTGGTCTTGAATAAATTACTTATTCTCTCTAGAATTGCAGTTTTCTCAGCTAGAAAATTAGATCAGGAATTAAAGCGGATTTTGCAGGTTTGCTGCAACAATAACAGAAGTGAAGCACCAGCGTGAGCCTCCCACATGGCTAGGAGCCAATAAATGTTCGTTCTTTTTTCCCTTCTCCCTGTCCCAGTCCCAAGCCAACCTAAACAGTCCATTTTGACAAAAGAGTGGGTCAGGGTTAGGTTGGGTGCCCCTGAGACTAGCGGCTGCTGTGTCTGGGCTGAGTTTATGGACTCAATGCGCAGGTCAGAAACTTGGACCTGAGCAGAAAGTGTGTGGACTCAGTGGATATGTCAGAAACTTGGACCTGAGTAGGAATTAAAGCACAGTCATACTCACTCTCAGGTTGCCCATATCTAATTTCATCAGCCATTGCCTGTCCTCCTTCAATGCTCTTTCCCCTTTAGGGCTTTGGTTAGCAGTTGAAAGCTTTAACCACTGCACCACCAGGGCTTCTTAACCATTTACACCAAATCGGAAATCAAGGTGTCAGCAGGGCCATGCTCCTTCTTGATGGCTCTAGGGAAGGATACTTTCTTTCTTCTTCCTAGTTTCTGGTGGCTGCCAGCAATCCTTGGCATTCCTTGGCTTGTCGCTACATCACTCCAGTCTCTACCTCTGTCTTTTCACGGCCTTCTCCTTGTGTGTCTGTGTGACGAAGGTTACCTCTTCTTAAAAGGATACCAGTCTCTGGATTTAACGCTTGCCCTAATCCAGTATGCTTTTATCTCAATTCTTAACTAATTACATTTGCAAAGACCTTATTTCCAAAGGTCACATTCAGAGGTTCTGTTTTTTTAAAAGGAGTGGGGATAGAATCTGGAGCTTGGGTGACGGGCCATTCCTTAGGCTGTATTTCCCAAAGCTGAGCGCTTCAAGTACAAAATATAACATTTACTTGAAGCAAAGATTGGTTTAAAAGTGTACATTTCCTAGAACAATGAAAAGATTTAAGATCATGCACATTCCCAGAGAAGCATAGCCACGTTGCTCATCTGGTAGAGTCTGGGCTGGGAGCCATAGAGCCCAGACCACCTCTTACTCTGTGTCATTGCTAAACAAGTTCAAAATATATCTTCTAGCTCCATTTTCCTCCCATATGAATATCCAATTATTCCAGCAGCATTTGTTGCAAAGATTATTCTGTCCAAGTTCAATTCCTTTGGCACCTTGTTTGAAAATCAATTGCCCACATATGTTTAGGTCTATTTCTGGCCTATTTTGAGCCATTGGTTTTGCCAATACCACACTGTCTTTATTACTATAGCTGTATAACCCCCCCACAACTCCCCTAAAAAAACCAAACCCATTGCTGTTGAGTTGATTCTGACTCATAGCGACCCTAGAACTGCCCCATATGGTTTCCTAGGTTGTAAATCTTTATGGAAGCAGACTGCCACATCTTTTTCCCGAGGAGTGGCTGGTGGATTCAAACTACCGACATTTTGATTAGTAGCTGAGTGATTAAACACTGCTCTGCCAAGGCTCTTTATAGCTGTATAGTATGACTTAAATCAGTTAGTATGAGACCTCAAATTTTGTCCATTCTTTTCAAAATTGCTTTGGTTATTCTAGAAACTTTAATCTGCATATAAATTTTAGAATCAGCTTGCTATTTTCTATCAAAGAAAAAAAAAGATCTTTATTGTGTTTGTATTGTAATCTTTGATGATACTGAGGAGAACTGACATTTTAACAATATTAAGTCTTCTGATCCGTGAGTATCGTTTATATCTGTTTTAGATTTCTTTAATTTCTCTCAACTGTGTTCTGTAGTTCTTAGTGTGAAGTCTTATATATTTTGATAAATATATCCCCATATATTTCATATTTTAATACTATTGCAAATGATATATATTTTTTCAATTTCCAATTGTTCATTGCTAGCATATATAAAAGGTACAATTGATTTTTGTCTATTGACCTTTTAACCTGGATAAACTTAATTATTAGTTCTAGTAACTTTTTTGTTGACTATTTGGAATTTTCTAAATAGATGAACATGTCTCCTGCAAATAAAGACAACTTTAATTCTTCCTTTCTGATTAGTATTTTTTTTGTAATTTATACTTTATTACACTGGATAGGACCTCCAGTACAATGTTGAATAAGAATAATGGGAGAGGACATCCTTGCTTTGTTCCATACCTTGGGGAAAGTATTCCATCTTTCACCACTAATATGATATTGTTGTTTAAACTCATAACAAATCCAAAATTGATTTTGAAAAATTATGCCCACTCCTGTCTCTGGTGATAGTGAAACTATTTCCTGGTTGCGGTTCTCTCAAATGTCGTTTTCTGGAACTTTGGGAGACATTTGTTTTGCTCTTGGAATCACATTGGATTAGAAAATTACGTTTCTTTTTTTTTAAGACTCATTATCAGTCTCAAAACATGTATCTTATCAAGGAAAAATAGTTAAAGCAAAACTCTAAATTGATCTAATTTGTTTATAAAGACTTCTGTTTGTCACGTGTCGCTTACAGAGACTTGTGCTGTGCGTGTCAAGATGTAATTAAGGGTTCAGAAAAGTTTAATTTTAAAAATAACTGTGTTTAGGTATTTGGATTTTTTGAAAATTTTCCTTGATATCTACAAGAAACATACTTCTTTCTGGGAGAGTAAGCTAAAGATGGAGTCTGTGGGTGGTACAAACGGTTAACACATTCGACTGCTAACTGAAAAGTTGAAGGTTCAAGTCCACCCAGAGGCACCTCAGAAGAAAGGCCTGGCTACCTACTTCCAAAAATCAGCCATCGAAAACCCTATGGAGCACAGTCTGACACACACGGTGTTGGAGTTGACTCGACAGCAGCTGGTGGTTAAGCTAAAGATGAGAAACCAAACTGTAACCTGATCTTGCTAATGCCAGTAAATTTCCATTAGTGCTTAAACTAGCCCAAATCATATTTGGCCTGCCCCGCATCCTCAGAAGGGCCAGCTATGACCGCTAATTGACCTCTACAGAGGACGCAGCAACAAGAGGAATGAATCAGAAGGAAAATCATCACCTGACCCTATTTCGAAGCAAGAGGTCCGACAAGGACCATGTGACTTCCTGTTTCCTGGCTGCCTTCTAGAGTTTTCCCTCCCCAGAACTCCTGTGCAGCCGCCATCTTGCTGCCCAAATCACACATAAGCCCTGCTTCCCTGTAGCTTGGGGAGCCGGTTCTCAGGAATGTTCTGTGCATTGCAATAAAGTTACTTTCTCTTTCTCAAAGACCAGTGTCCAGGTAATTGGCAAGTCTGAGAGCAGTGGACAAGAACCCACCTTTTAGGGTTCGGTAACAAAATTTTGTAAATATTTTATGCTATTACCAATGAAAACAGGAGGTATGAGAGTTTTTTTTAACTTGGAATCTGGAAAACTTTGAAAAGTAAAATTATTAGAAAAGGACAGGAAAATTATAATTAATTTATTTAACGTTTGAATCAATAGTTGGCAGAATTAGAGTAGATTTTCGAGAGGAAGCCGACAGACTAGAAGAGTAGAGGGTGGACCGGAAGGTGGAGAGAGTGAGGTGGTTTTCAAGCTCCACAGCTTGTCTTGTAATGAGTCCTGGTGGCACAGTGGTTAAAGTGCTCGACAGCTAACCTAAAGGTTGGTGGTTCAAACCCACCCAGCCACTCCATGGGATCTGTGCCAGTAAACCCTATGGGGCACTTCTACTGTGTCCTATAGGGTCACTGTGAGTCGGAATCAACTCAACGACATACAGGAACAACAAGAATGCCCGAGAAGCCAAGCACACAGATGCCAGATCCAGATTTCCTGGGTTTGAGTCCTGAACCCTGGCGTCACTTACTGGTTGTATAGTATCAGGTGAATTACTTAACCTCTCTGTCACTCATTTGCTCATCTATAAAACTGAGGAAATAGAAAAATGCTAACATGTAGTGAGAGCTTTATAAATGTTTGATAGATACCAAAAATAAAGATGTCAGAGTTGGTTAGAGATTTCTGCGTTATATAAGGGGGTCAAGTAAATTTCTGCTAAAATCTATTTCCGCTCAAGGATCGATGATCCTATTGCTGTTGCTGTGTGCCCTTCAGTCAATTCTGACTCATAGCAAACCCATGTGACAGAGTAGAACTGTCCCAAAGGGTTTTGTAGGCTGAAATCTTTATGAGAGCAGATTGTCAGGTCTTTTCTCCCATGGATCGGCCAGTGGGTTAGAACCACTGACCTTTCAGTTAGCAGCCGAGCACTGCTAACTGTGCCATCACTGTGCCACCAGGGCTCCTTCCTAATCTTGTAGGCATCCATATTTGTGCTCCTTCAAAACAAAGGATATCAGATGGTAGAAATTATTGTATAAAATTATTAATAGCACATACTAGCAAAATTTTGCTGAACATAATTCAAAAACAACTACATGGACATGTAACTGCCAAAAATTCAAGCCAGATGGAAAAGAGGACGTGGAATGAGGGATGTCATTTCTGATTATCAGATGGATCTTGGCTGAAAGCAGAGAATACCAGAAAGATGTTCACCTGTGTTTTATCAACTTTGTAAAGGTATTCAGCCTTGTGGATCGTAACAAATTACGGATAACATTATGAAGAATGAGGACTTCAGAACACTTAATTGTGCTCATGCAGAACCTGTACATAGACCAACATGTATTTGTTCGAACTCGAATATTCTGGCTTTCAGGGAGGGGTTGAGTCATATCCTGGTCTGAATTTTTAGCTAGCTGTGTGTGTGTTTGTGCATTGGGGAGGATGTTGTTGTTAAGTGCCGAGAGTCGCTTCTAACTCACAGTGACCCCATATACAACAGAACGAAACACTGCCCTGTTCTGTGCCATCCTCACAATCGTTATGCTTGAGCCCATTGTTGCAGCCACTGTGTCAATCCATTTCCTTGAGGATCTTTCTCTTTTTTGCTGACCCTCCACTTTACCAAGCATGATGTCCTTCTGTTGGGGCAGGGGGGATGACTTCCTGCAAGTCATTGTCTACTTTCAACACCCAGCCCTCCTTGGCAGGAACCAGAGCTAATTGGGTGATATTCTCCACTCAACGTTCAGTGCACCAAAAGGAATTGTTATTGGTGGGCATCGTTTGAGAAGCTCAGAGGTCAAGACAGTTACATGTGAGAGGAGTCTTATTGTTCCAAATATTAGGACTTGAAATCTGCCAGAAGCAACATCTGCCTCCTCCAATTATGGAAGTGCAGTGTTTGGATTCACATCTCCCCAGGGCTCGGCAGCGACTGAAGTCACGCGGCCTCCATTAAAATCGCACAGATTGGCACTGAAGAAACAAAGTGGCACTTGAAAACAAGCTCCCCTGTACTAACCCCAGACACCTCCCTCTGTCTAATGAAAGGGGCTGCTTGGCTCTCCCCAAACAAACACTTCTTCAATCCGTTCACAATATTTTTGGAAGCCTACGCAGTGGTTAAGAACTCAGCTGCTAACCAAAAGGCTGGCAGTTTGAATCCACCAGCTGCTCCTTGGAAACCGAATGGGGCAGTTCTACTCTGCCCTATAGGGTTGCTATGAGTCAGAATTGACTCGACAGCAGTGGGTTAGTGGGTTACTCTGTGCCAGGCAGCGCAGGGAAAGAAAGGTGAATATGATAAGCATGCCAGACCCTTAAGTAAGGCTTACAGCCCATGTGAAGTCAGATGGGGCACAAGAAGAAAGGATCCATCCCAGTGGACCCTACCAGACTAAAGACTCTAATAACACTTACTGTGAGAATTCAGCAGCGAGAGCAAATGCTGTTGCAGGAGCACCCAGACGAGCTCATGGAGAGTTTAGCTTCCCATTCCTATTTTCAGCAGGGACTTTAGAATCATATTTCTTTGTCTAGAGTTTAGAGTCGTTTGAGCTGAGCCTTTCTTGGAGGCAGATAATGTGGATCGAGAGAGATGAGGAGAGATGTGATTCCAGGCTGAGGGAATGGCATGAGTATTATGGGATGGTGAGAGCACACGGGGTGGTTTAGGACATGGTGGGTGGTTGAATGGTGCTAGAGGTTAGAATAGGTTAGAACTGGAGACTGGGCCCAAGTTCACGGATCCCGAATGCCAGGCCATGGAGTCTGGACTTCATCTGGTGGACACAGGACCCATTGCTAGGCCTCTTGGCTACCATTTATAGAACAGAGTGCTAAGTGCTTTGCATGTAGTATCTCTTAAGGATAGAGAAGAGTGATAACTCTAAGCCATATTATGTAATATATATTCTACTCCCCATTTTACAGATACAGAAACTGAGCCTCAGACGATTTAAGCAACTTGTCCAAGTTACACAGCTAGAAAGTAATAGAGGTAAGATTCAAATCTACAACTTTCTGACTCCCAGGCCACAGCATTTTCCACCAGGCTATACCCTCTGAGGGGCTTGGGTGACCAGCCAAACACTGTAGCCAGAAGGCGAGCAGGTAAGATTTGAGCATGTGGGTGTGGCCCTTGCTTACCTGTCCACTCTCATTTCTTGTCATGGCCTCCCTGGCGTCCTCTTATTTAATTACTGGTACTTTTGGTTTCCAAATGTGCCAAGCTCTTTTCTCACATCTCAGGGTGTTTTTGTTTTTGCACTGCCTGGAATGGTGTCTCCCTTCCCTTCTATCTGGGTAACTAATTGCCTTCTGGGCCACAAGCTTGCACCACCTCCTCCAGGAAGGCTTCCCTGCCTTTCTTCTGCTGCTCTAGGGCGGCTCCCATGCTCCCTCTGCCCCTTGGCTTCCTATTGGCTGCACTTATCACACGGGGTGGGTGGGGCACTGTCTGAGCTATCTTCCACTTGCCTCCAGGCATCATGCACTTTGCAGGCAGGACTCTACCTGGCCGTCTCTGTGGGTCTGGTGCGCTGTGGGTACTCAACAATCACCAGCTGAATTGAGTGAAATGAATTTGATGGGAATTATACAGATATAGGAGGCAGAGAGCAGCAAGGCATCTGCAGTGGTCCAGAGGATTGGGGAGGAGGGCCTTATAGGCACAGAATTCACCAGGTGGGAGAAAAGGGGCATTGTGGGATAGAGATGGAACCAGCAGGAGTGGGCGGAAGCCAGGTTAGGTAAAGGTTACCTGCAGAGATGTCGCTTCCATTCTTCATGAGGGTTTCTGCCCAAATGTCATCTACTCAGAGACGCCTCCTGGACCTCGCTGTTTAAAACAGCCTCCCTCTCCGCTCTCCACCTTCCTTCCTGCTTGGCTCGTTTTCACATTGCTCTGTAAGTAACTGACTTTACATCTTTATTTGTCTCTTATCCGTCTCCTCCACTGAAAAGCAAGGTTCACAAGGACAGGGATTCTTATCTGTCTTGTTCACTGCTAGGTAAGCCTAGGAAAGTGCCAGGCACACAGTAGGTGCTCAATAAATCTTTGTCAAATGAATGACTGAATGAAGTGGGGAGTTAGGGCTCCTGCTCACTGCAGACACTAGAGTGTGCCAGACCATAGGCGGGATCTCCATACACAGCCTCTTCGTACCCTAAACCTTACGCCCTGGGCATTGGGGCAGTGGCACAAAGTTTGCCTGCCCTGCCCAGTGTTGTTATTGTTGGCTGCTGTAGAGACGGCCCCCAACTCATGACGATCCCAACTCATGGAGACCCAATGCACAATGGAATAAAACGCTGCCTGGTCCTGCTCCATCCCCATGATCACTTGTGGATCAGACATTGTGATCCATAGGGTTTTCATTGGCTGATTTTCAGAAGTAGATTGCCAGGCCTTTCTTCCTAGTCTTAGTCTGGAAGCTCAGCTGAAACCTGTTTAGCATCATAGCAATGCACAAGCCTCCACTGAGAGATGAGTGGTGGCTGCGCTTGAGGTGCATTGGTCAAGCATCGACCTCAGGTCTCCTGCGTGGAAGGTGAGAATAGAGTTCTGGGTTCTACCCAAAAAAAGTCAAGGCCAAAATGGCAACAACAGGAAATCTGGCACCCAACTGCCTATCTTCAAACCCTTGCTCTGCCTCCTACTAGCTGTAGGAACTTGAGCATGTTTCTTGATCTTTCTGTGCCTCAGTGTCCTCATCTGTAGAATGTGGATGATAGCAAGATCCCTTACTCACAGGGTCATTACATGGATTCCACCAGTTAACACGTGGGAAGAGCTTAGACCGCGGTCTGCCCATGGTGAATGTTGGCTAATGGTATAGTTACTGGAGCTCAGGGCCCAGGTCTGAGGCTACCCTGGCTTGCCCTCCGCCTGAACTTTCCTTAATCATTCTGCCCTCAAGGCCTTGCTCCCAGGCACAGCCAGCCTGCAGAGCTTCAGGGTCCTTGAGAAGGAGCTTCATATCCACATTGCCCCAGGGCGTCTCATCTTTCCCTTTGTGAAGTCCAGGAAAATCTCTCTTCCTTCCAACACCCATGCCCGGCCACCCTCTCCCAGGCCACCCACACCAATTGTTTTCCCCGAGGCCATCTTGGAAACAGGGAAGCAAAGTTCAGGCAAGCTTCAAAAGACTTTCTTTACAATTCCAGATGACATGGCTTCAAGAACTATTAAATTTATCTTTGCTTCCCTTCAGCCTTCCTTGCTTGCAGACAGAGAAACCAGCTGAGCTGAACAAGGGCTGAAGTGGCCTCCCGCCCAGGGGCACAGCACCACACAGTGCTAGCCTTCAAACCAGAAGCTTACAAACACAGCAGCCTTGGAGCTATTCTAATGCAACCCCCTTGTACTGATGATGAACCTGAAGTCAGAGGGGTGATTTGCCCAGAGCCACAGCGCTCTGAGTTCTCGGTGGCCTGAGAACTCAGACCCCCAGCAGGTCAGGGTGGGAGTCTGTTTGTGTTCTCAGAAGTGAAGAAACATTGGGAAATTCATAAATCAGGGTTTTCATTATAATTCCAAGATCAAGGAAAATTTGTTCATTCCCCCACATTTAAGGACTCATCGATCAGACCCCACTGTCAGCTCTGTGATTGCTCTATGGTGTGATACTTTTCAGTCACCTCACATGCGTGTGAAAACTGGACAATGAAAAAGGAGACAGAAGACGAATTGACACATTCAGATTGTGGTATTGCAAAGAATATTGAATATACCATGGACTTCCAGAAGAACAAACAAATCAGTTTTTGAAGAAATACAACCAGAATGCTCCTTGGAAGCAAGGATGGTGAGACTCTGACTAGCTTACTTTGGACACGGCATCAGGAAAGACCAATTGCTAAGAAAGGACATCATGTTTGATAAAGTAGAGGGTCAGGGAAAATGAGGGAGACCCTCAATGAGATGCACAGTGGCTGTAACAATGGACTCAAACATACCGAAGATCATGAAGATGGTGCAGGACCAGGGAACATTTTGTTCTATTATATAGAAGATCACCATGAGTTCGAGCTAACTCAATGGCAACTAACAACAACAAGAACAACATGGTGATACAACAATTAGACCTCTGGCCTCAGTGCTTGGGAAGGACCTACAGACAGGTGAATAGTGACTTGATATGAGACAGATCAAAGAAGGTCTGAGAGAGGAATATTGTTCAGAGGATACCGGGGGGAGCAAATGATTCTAAAGGCTGACAGCACAAAAGGCATCTCAACAGGAAGGACTTTTTCTCTGGGACTTGAAGGACAATAACAGTGAGAGAGGGCAGAGGAAGGAGACCAGGAGGCAGGAACTGCAAAGGCAGAAGCTGGGAGAAGGGACCCCACATTAGTGGTCGATAAAGGGACCATGGAAGGGCAAGCTTCCTCCATCTGTGTTTATAAGACTGGCCCCAAGGGGTCTGGTACAAATGAAGATTCTGGGGAACCACCCCAATGATTCAGCTTCAAGTCTGGAATGGGACTGAGAAGTCTGTAGCTTAACAAGCACCCAGGTGATCCTGATGTGGTATCCAGAGCCCACAATGGGGAAGCACTGGGTGGACTTTGCTGTATGATGAGATGAAGGCACAGGTGGGCCAAGAAGTACAGACTTGAGTTGAATACTTGAACCCGACACACCATCGTGAGGATCCTAAACCTCACCATGGAGAAATCAGAGAATCGGTGATATATTTTTTTAAATTAGTAAAGTATGTCTGCTTTGAGCATTGTGCTCTTTTTTTTTTTTTTTAAATTGTGCTCTAGATGAAACTTTACAGCACAAATTAGTTTCTCATTCAAAAACTTTACACACAAATTGTTTTGTGACATTGGTTGCAATCCCCAAAATGTGCCAGCACTCTCCTCCTTCCCACCCCAGGTTCCCTGTGTCCATTTATCCACCTTTCCTGTTCCTTCCTGCCTTCTCAGCCCTACTTTTGGGCAGGTGTTGCTCATTTGGTCTCCTATATTTGATTGAACTAAGAAGCACCTTCTTCACGTGTGTTATTGTTTGTTTTACAGGCCTGTCTAATCTTTGGCTGAAAGGTTGACTTTAGGAGTAGCTTCAGTTCTGAGTTAGCAGGGTGTCTCGGGGCCATAGTCTCAGGGGTTCCTCTACTCTCTGTCAGATCAGTAAGTCTGGTCTTTTGTTTGTGAATTTGAATTTTTTTCCTCCATTTTTCTCCCATTCTGTCTGGGACCCTCTATTGTGATCCCTGTCAGAGCAGTCGGTGGTGGTAACTGGGCATCATCTAGTTCTTCTGGGCTCAGGCTGGTGGAGGCTATGGTTTATGTGGTCCTTTAGACTAATATTTTCCTTATGTCTTTGGTTTTTTTCATCCTCCTTTGCTCCAGAAGAGATTGGGCCAATAGATGTAGATGGCTGCTTGAAAGCTTTTTAAGACCTCAGATGCTACTCAGCAGACTAGGATGTAGAACATTTTCTTTATGAACTGTTATGCCAATTGACATAGATGTCCCCTGAGACTATGATCTGCATTGTCACTCCATGGGAGAAAGATGTGGCTATCTGATTCTGTAAAGATGACAGCCTTGGAAATCTTATGGGGCAGTTCTACTCTGTCCTAGGATAGCTATGAGTCAGAATCAACTCAACGGCAATGGGTTTTTAACCTTTTGGAAGATCACCAGGCCTTTCTTCTGAGACACCTCTGGATGGGTTTGAACTGTCAACCTTTAGGTTGGTAGCTAAGCACTTAACCATTTGTGCCACCCAGGGATGCCAAAGTGATGCTAATAAGAGCTAAATGTAGTGGGTGATTATTATGGGCTGGGCATTGTCCTAAAAACTGTACATGTCACCTCATCTAGTTCTCACAACTACCCAGTGACCTGTGTACATTTATGCCCATTTTGCTGATGAAGACACTGAGGCACATCAAGATTCTGTACTTAACCTGCCCAAGGTCACAGAGCTAGTCAGTAGTAGAGCCAGGATACAAACCCAGGAATTGGACCCCGGGTCCCCTGGCGATTCTCAAACTTGAGTGGGCATCATAACCACCTGGAGGGCTTGTTAAAACACCCAGAGTTTCTGTTTGATTCAGTAGCAATTTGTCAGGCAGGGATGAGAATTTGCATGTCTAACAAGATCCTTCCCACACTTTGAGAACCACTACATGGAAACCTGTCTGCCTTTCACTGCTCCATCCCCAGGCCTAACTGCCCCCAGCCACCCCAAAAAAACCAAACCCGTTGCCATTGAGTGGATTCTGACTCATAGTGACCCTATAGGACAGAGTAGAACTGCCCCATAGGGTTTCCAAAGAGCAGCTGGTGGATTTGAACTGCCGACCTTTTGGTTAGCAGCCTGAGCTCTTAAGCCCTTTGCCACCAGGGCCCAGCACCTATTAAGTTCTTAATTGTTAAATGAATGAATGAATGAAGAAGGAAAGGAAGAAGGAACAAAGCAAGAAAGGAAGGGAGGGAGGAAGGGAGGAGAGAAAGGGGAAGAAGGAAAGTGGGGAAGGGGGAGTAGGAAGGGGAAAGAGGAGAGGAGGGAAGAAAGGAAGGGAGGGAGAGAGAAAAGGACAGAAGAAGGAAGTAGGGAACCAACATTTTCTGAGTTCTTACTACGTGCCATGATCTCATTTAGCCTGCGTGGCACAAACAGTTTGCTCTTGACTCCCAATCGAAGATCTGAACCTACCCAGTGGGGTCGTGGAAGAGAGACGTGGAGATCTGCTTCCATAAACATTACAGCCACCAAAACCCTATGGAGCTTTATTCTACTCTGTAATACATGGGATTGCCACCAGTTGGAATCAACTTGATGGCAACAGGTTTGGTGTTGGGTTTTCTTTCTTTTTTTTCTGGTGCAAACAGTTAACAGTCTCGCCTGCTAATAGAAAGGTTGGAAGTTTAAGTCCACCCAGTGGTGCCTTGGAAGAAAGGCCTAGCGATGTATTTCTGAAAAATCAGTCATTGAGCACAGTTCTACTATGACATAAATGAGGTTGCTGTGAATCGGGACTGACTCAACAGCAACTGGGTTGGTTTTATCTTTTATACAGAAGCATACTGCCTACAGCTGGAAGTGGTTGCTAAAAACCCTAACTATTACAATTTTCAGGCATTAACTATAACACTTTACAAAATGGCAAGCCCTTTGCACAAAGATCATGATTCTTCTTCCTATTGTTTGACAGGAAGACTGTGTATTACAACTGAGGCAGGAAGCTAAGAAGACTATTCCTGTCCTGTTTAAAAAGCCTGAAGTATCTAAAAGTAAAGCTTCAGAGCTCTGAATGTCATTTGAAGGAGTGTGACAGCAATCTGCAAGGAACTCTGAAGTGGCAGGAAGAAAGCAAAGATGACAATCTCTAATTTTCTCTTTTTCCTATTTCCCTTCAAAGGAAATCCATCGTGCGAAGGCTCCCGACTCGATGGAACATCTTCTCGAGCTATAGGAAACATTTGGGTCATGCCCAGCAATGAACTTCTGCATTTCAAACAGGAAAGGCGTGATTTCCAAGCCACTGGAAAATAAAGACAATTCTCACTAGGTCAGAATGCTGTTGGGCTGTTTGGTGTTTGAAATCAGTTTAACATGGATTAATACATTTCTTCTTATATTCTTTTCTTTTTTTATTGTTGTGCTGTAAGTGAAAGTTTACCATTCAAGTTAGTCTCTCATACAAAAATTTATATATACATTGTTATGTGACCCTAGTTGCTCTCCCTATATTGTGACAGCACACTCCTCCTTTCCGCCCTGGATTTCCTGTGTCCATTCAACCAGCTCCTGACCCTCTCTGCCTTCTCATCTCGCCTCTGGACAGGAGCTGTCCATTTAGTCTCAGGTATCTACATGAGCTAAGAAGCACACTCTTCACAAGTATCATTTTATCTCCAATAGTCCAGGCTAACCTTGTCTGAAGAGTTGGCCTCAGGAATGATTTTAGTTCTGGGCTAACAGAGAGTTTGGGAGCCATGTCTTTGGGATCTTCTTATATTCTTGACAAAAATCAAAAAGTTCTTTTCTTCCTGGGCTTGAGCGAAGTTCAGGAAATTCTAGGTCTAAAAGATCACATGAAACAAAAGCTTTAACATACTCAGGGTCTGGGTCCCCAAGAGAAAAATATGAGCTGGAAAAGGACTGTCTCATACTGCTGAGTGAAAGCAGCCAGTCTACAAAAGCTACGTGCTGTCTGATTCCAACGATATGACATTCTGGAAAAGGTAAGACTCTAGAGACAACGAAAAGATCAGTGATTGCCAGATGTGAAGAGGGAGGGAGGGAGGGAGGGATGAAAACGTGGAACACAGGGTATGTTTAGGGCAATGAAAATATTCTCTCTGCAATGATGGACCCATGACATTATCCATATGTCAAAACCCGTAAGGCTGTGTAACACAAAGAGCAAACCCAATGTAAATCATGGAGTTTAGTTATTAGTGTTGTTGTTGTTAGGTGCCCTTGAGTCAGCTTCAACTCATAGTGACCCCATGTACAACAGAACGAAACACTGCCCGGTCCTACCCCATCCTCAATCATTGTTACGCTTGAGCCCATCCTTGCAGCCACTGTGTCAATCCATTTCCTTGAAGTCTTGCTCTTTTTCGCTGGCCCTCTGCTTTACCAAGCATGATGTCCTTCTCCAGGGACTGATCCCTCCTGACTACAAGTCCAAAGTATGTGAGACATAGTCTCGCCATCCTTGCTTCTAAGGAGCACTCTGGCTGTACTTCCTCTAAGACAGATTTGTTCATTCTTTTGGCAGTCCATAGCATATTCAATATTCTTCACCAACACCATAATTCAAAGACATGGATTCTTCTTCAGTCTTTCTTATTGATTGTCCAGCTTTCACATGCAAATGAGGGAACTGAAAACACGATGGTTTGGGTCAGGTGCACCTTAGTCTTCAAGGTGACATCCTTGCTTTTTAACACTTTAAAGAGGTCTTTTGCAGCGGATTTGCCCAGTGTGATGTGTTTTTTGATTTCTTGACTGCTGTTTCCATGGGTGTTGACTGTGGATCCAAGTAAAATGAAATCCTTGACAACTTCAGTGTTTTCTCCATTTATCGTGATGTTGCTTATTGGTCCAGTTGTGAGGATTTTTGTTTTCTTTATGTTGATGTGTAATCCATACTGAAGGCTGTCGTCTTTGATCTTCATCAGTAAGTGCTTCAAGTCCTCTTCACTTTCAGCAAGGAAGGTTGTGTCATCTGCATATCGCAGGTTATTAATGAGTCTTCTCCAATCTTGATGCCCCGTTTTTTATATAGTCCAGCTTCTCGGATTATTTGCTCAGCATACAGACTGAATAAGTATGGTGAAAGGATACAACCCTGACGCACACCTTTCCTGACTTTAAACCCTGCAGTACCCCCTTGTTCTGTTCAAACAACTGCCTCTTGATCTATGTACAGGTTCCTCATGAGCACAATTAAGTGTTCTGGAATTCCCATTCTTCGCAATGTTATCCATAATGTGTTATGATCCACACAGTCAAACGCCTTTGCATAGTCAATAAAAACACAGGTAAACATCTTTCTGGTATTCTCTGCTTTCAGCCAGGATCCATCTGACATCAGCAACAATATCCCTGGTTCCACATCCTGTTCTGGACCCAGCTTGAATTTCTGGCAGTTTCCTGTCGCTATACTGCTGCAGCCACTTTTGAATGATCTTCAGCAAAATTTTACTTTTGTGTGATATTAATGATATTGTTCAATAATTTCCACATTAGGTTGGATCACCTTTCTTGGGAATAGGCATAAACATGGATCTCTTCAAGTTGGTTGGCCAGGTAGCTGTCTTCCAAATTTCTTGGCATAGATGAGTGAGCATTTCCAGTGCTGCATCCATTTGTTGAAACATCTCAATTGGTATTCCATCAACTGCCAATACCTTCAGTGCAGCTTGGTCTTCTTCCTTCAGTACCACCGGCTCCTGACCATATGCTACCTCCTGAAATGTTTGAATGTCGACCAATTCTTTTTGGTATAATGACTCTGTGTATTCCTTCCATCTTCTTTTAATACTTCCTGTGTTGTTTAATATTTTCCCCGTAGAATCCTTCAGTATTGCAATTTAAGGCTTATTGTTTCATCAATTGTAACAAATACAGGTATTCAAGATGTTAATAATAGGCGTTTACAGGGTGGGGAGATGGGTATAAGACACCTCTCTGTACTTTGTGCACAATTTTTCTGTAAACCTGAAACTTCTCTAAATATAAAGTCTATTGAAAAATTTCTACAAAGCCTACTAAAAAATTTTAAGGATTCCCTAGGTGGCACAAAGGGGTAAGTGCTGGACTGCTAGCCAAAAGGTTGATGGTTCGAATTCACCCGGAGGTGCCTTGGGAGACAGGCCTGGAGATCTGCTTCTGAAAGGTCACAGCCTTAAAAGCTCCATGGAGCAGTTCTACTCTGCAACACATGGGGTCTCCGTAAGATGGAATTGACACGATGGCAACTAATAACAACAATTTTAAAATTAATTTTAAAAAGTTTGCTTTGTCTGATTTCCTATACCAGGACCCTAAACTTTGGAGATGCCCCTTTTTGCTTCCCATCTACAAGTCAGGACCTTGTCCTACCATCTAGGGCTGCACAGAGAAGCCCAGGAAGCCTGGGCCCCAACCAGGCTCCACTGCCTCCCTGCTGTGCACGTTGGAGTCATTTCTAAACTCTGAGACTGAATTTTTAATCTGTAAAATAGAAATTGTGCACAGTGGTTAAGAGCTCAGGCTGCTAACCAAAAGTTGGCAGTTCGAATCCACCAGCTGCTCCTTGGAAGCCCTGTGGGGCAGTTCTACTCTGTCCTATAGGGTCGCTATGAGTTGGAATTGACTCGACGGCAATGGGTTTGGGTTTTTTTTTTTTTTTTTTTGGTTTTTATTTCCAAGTACTGCTGCATGAATTAAAGGAGATCATGGCTGACATCAATTCAGCCCCAGCTTCAGGCATCATTGCAAGTACTGGACATCTGTATCCTTCATCAAGCCTTATAAGACCACCATGAAATAAAAAACAACCAGTTGGTTGCTGCTGAGTCGATTGTGACTCACAGTGACTCCGTGGGTGTCGGAGTAGAACTCTGCTGCATAGGATTTTCAATGGCTGATTTTTTAGAAGTAGATTGCCAGGCCTTTCTTCTGATATGCCTCTGAATGGGTTCAAAGCCCCAACCTTTCTGTTAGCAGCTCAGTGCTTAAGTATTTGTGCAACCCAGAGACACCCCTTGTTATTATCCCGATTTGGACATGCCAGGAAACAGGCTCTGAGATGTTCAGTAAAACTTGTTCCCAACTAGTGAGTTGAGGGCACTGAGATGCAGACCTACAGGCCCAGCCACTTCACCATGGCTGTGGCTTGGACACTGGCCTGTGTCCTTTCCTCTGAATCCATTCTTTTAATATAGAATCCCATTTCATCACCCCTTCTTAAGTTCATGGGACGTCTTTCTGGCATGAGATCCTTTGTATTTTGTAGATTAACAATAATTGTTGTGGTGAAATAACAATCATTTTGTAATGCCAGAGCAGTATTTTACCATGTGCTAAGAAAGAGCAACCATCCTTAAGCAAATGTGGAATATTTACAAAAGGTGGATCACAAGTCAGACACCGAGTAAATCTTACTGCGTTCCCCAAAGGAGAAATTAAATGGGTTATGTTCTCTTGCATATTTTCAGTGAAACAAAACTGATAATCAGTGACAACAACAAAATCACATCTACATGGGAATCAAAAACACTGTTCTAAGTAACTCATTGTACTGAAAATGGGATAAAAATGGCAAATCATTTAGAAAACAATAACATCGAGAATGTGGTATGTTAAAACTTCCAGAATGTTGGCAAATCTATGGGAAAAGAAAGAAAAATGTGAGTAAAAATGACAAAGCAAAAATTAATGAAACTGGAAAGGAATAAAATGTATAAAAAATCTTAAATAAATGTCTATTCTTTGACCATCATTTTCATTTCTGGTACTCTATAATAAATGAATAATTAGAAATTTGAAGAGTGATTTATGTAGAAGTTTGTTTGCCACAAGGTACAAGTTGCATTTCAGTAATAAATACTAGAAACCATTCATTTTAAAATCAGGAAAGGTGTGTGTCAGGGTTGTATCCTTTAACCATACTTATTCAACCTGAATGCTGAGCAAATAATCTGAGAAGCCGGAATGTATAAAGAAGAACACGGCATCATGATTCGAGGAAGAGTCATTAACAACCTGCGTTATGCAGATGACACAGTCTTGCTTGATGAAAGTGAAGAGGACTTGAAGTACTTACTGATGAAGATCAAAGATTATAGCCTTCAATATGGATTACCCCTCAACATAAAGAAAACAAAAATCCTCACAACCAGACCGATAAGCAACATCATGATAAACAGAGAAAATACTGAAGGTGTCAAGGATTTCATTTTACTTGGATCCACAATCAACAACCATGGAAGAAGCAGTCAAGAAATCAAACAGTGTATTGCATTGGACAAATATGCTGCAAAAAAAAACCCTTCAAAGTGTTAAAAAGTAAAGACGTCACTTTGAGGACTAAGGTGCACCTGATCCAAGCCATGGTATTTTTAATCGCGTTATATGCCTATGAAAGCTGGACAATGAATAAGAAAGACCAAAGAAGAACTGATGGCTTTGAATTATGGTATTGCCAAAGAATACTGAATGCACCATGGACTGCCAGAAGAACGAACAAGTTTGTCTTGGAAGAAATACAGCCAGAGTGCTCCCTGAAAGAGAGGATGGCGAGACTTCGTCTCACATACTTTGGACACGTTATCAGGAGGGACCAGTCCCTGGAGAAGGACATCATGCTTGGTAAAGTAGAGGGCAGTGAAAGAGAGGAAGACCCTCAGCAAGATGGAATGACAAAATGGCTGCAATGATGGACTTAAGCACAGCAATGGTTTTGAGGACGGTACCTGACAGTGTTAAGTTCCGTCGTACATGAGGTCGCTATGATTCATAACTGACTTGACGGCACCTAACGACAACAACAACCTTTACAGGATCAGATTGCCAGGTCTTTTATTCTACGGCGCAGCTAGCGGGATTGAACCACCGACCTTTTGGTTAGCAGCTGAGCGCTTATGTTGCGCCAACAACAACAACAACAACAACAGAAAAACAGGGCTGCTTGTTGCACCACCAGGACTCCTTAATTTCATAATCGATATGTGTAAACCTAGAAAGAAATGGACCAAAATATTAAAAAGTGGCTGTGTCCTTTAAGGGAGCCCTGGTGGCACAGTGATTAAGCGCTTGGCTGCTAACTGAAAGGTCAGCGGTTTGAACCACCAGCCACTCCAAGGGAGAAAGATGTGGCAGTCTGCTTCCATAAAGACTACAGCCTTGGAAACCCTACGGGGCAGTTCCACACTGTGCTATAGAGTCGCTATGAGTCAGAATCAACTTGATGGCAGTGGGTTTGGCTTCCTTTAAAAGGGCTGAATTAGAAGTAGCTTTTACTTCCTTGTTCATTTTTTCCAAACATTCTAAACTGAATACACAATGTTTACAAAATGGACGGAAATCATATGCGAAGTCTATACCCATTAGAACAATGATTAACTTTAAGCTCCCACTTGTCTTTACTGCGCCTGATACCTCATCTGGAACTGATGTTCCCCCCGGCTTCGAAAATTACTCACTTCCGGCCTCAAGTTGTTCCCAGGTTTTTCTTCCTATGCTTCTGCCTACAGTTCTCATCTAAGTGTCTTTCTTCTTTATCTTTGCAGGAGAAATAGCTATTTTTTTTTTTTAATGCCTTTAGAAGCATAAAGTAAAATGTTCAACCACTTCAATGTTGTATGATGTGTCTTTGATTAAATTCACAGCACCAGAGTTCATTTCTCCATTTCCCTGTCTCGCCTTCTGGCAGCTGATTCTAACAGCCACCTTCTCCCTCCTTTCTCCAGCCTTTGCATTTCAAAGCAATGGCCTGCATCTAGACAGCTTTTCTCTTTTTTTTTTCAGAAGCTTAGTTTGTCTCTGTCTTCGAAGGTAAATAAGAAATATGGTTACAATACAGAAAATGAAATTCTGACACTTTAATGAAATTAACTGTGCTTCTCACTTGGCAGGAACATCACACATCCCCAAAAAAGACAAATGAGAATTTCTCATTTAACCTTCTTTCTTGTACCAGAAGCACAATATCCACCTGCCCACAGCATGAATTTGAAGGAAAAAAGAAAAAAGATATTTACTGAGTTGATCACACATTATCTTAACCAGGGCAAAGACTATCTGGAAAATTCCAATCTGATGGGAAAAGGCAACCTAGAGAGATCAATGGCACACCTTTCCGAGAAGGGCTTCTCAAGGCCTTGAGGCCAGGAGGTGGACATGGGCGGCTGTGCCTTGCTACTACGGAGAGAGAGCGCATGGGTAGAGGAACCCAGAGATTCAAACTGCCAACCTTTTGGTTAGAACTGTAGCTCTTAATCACTGCGCAACCAGGGCTCCAGCGGCCAGCTAGTGTTCAACAAATGTGTGGAATGAATGAAGGAAAATAAAAGACAGAGGTTCAAGGTAGACCTGGGAGACTCAAGTAGCAGAAAAAACTTGATATTGACACACAAAAGGTCCTCCAACCAGCTCTGTTGCAATGTGATTTGGGAAAGTTCCTCTCCATGAACTTGTCATCTCCTTCCCTGCAAAACTCTTCCACCTTTAGGCTTCATATCTTTGCTTATGGTACCACCATTCTACCTGGATAACATAAACCAGACATCTTGTCTCCTCCTCTGCTGGACACCTCTCATAATCCCATCACTCACTAAACTCAGTCAGCTTCATCCACCTTGCTGCATCCCCACTGCCGTCACCCTGATCCAAGAATCTTAGCTTCCTAGGTCTGCAATAACAAATACCATAAAGTGGGTGGCTTTAAAGAATAGAAATTTATTGTCTCACAGTTTTGGAGGCTAGAAATCCAAATTCAGGGTGTCGGCAGGCTATGTTCTGTCAGCTCGAGGAGAAGATTCTCCTTGTCCATTTTCACTTCTGTTAACCTCAGGTGTTTCTTGGTGTTCCTTGGCTTGCAGAAGGATACTCCCATGCTGACTTCATCCTGCTGCAACTCCCTATTTCCGTATCTGTTCTCCCCTTTTATACACATCACTCAGAAGGGATTAGGAATAGGACACACCTAACTGTATTATGACTGAATTGACAATATCTTCAAAGAAAGACCTTATTTCCCCAAAATGGTTACACTCACAGCTACAAGGGTTAAAACTTCAACATATCTTTTGGGGGGACACAATTCAATCTATAACACCAAGCAACTAGCATCTCTTGACTGGACCAGTATAATCCCCCTGCCTTGGCTGGGGCCAACCCCTTCTCCACCCTGTGGTCCAAAAGTCTTTTTAAAAGTACTCATCTTATCATGCTGTTGCTTGCTTAAACCTTTCAACGGTCTCTCATTGCTCTTGAATAAACATCAAACTTCACAGGCACGCACCAAACCAAACCTATTGCTATCGAATCAATTCTGACTCATGGCGACCCCATGTGTTACACAGCAGAACTGTTCCATAGGGTTTTTTTTTTTTTTTTACTGTAATCTTTATAGAAGCAGATCACCAGGCTTTTCCTCCATGGTGCCACAGAGTGGGTTTGAACCACCAACCTTTCAGTAGATAGATGAGTGAAAACCATCTTCACCATCCAGGGACGTTTTCAAGGCATATGCATTCCCCTTCAAAGTGTGTGAAGAGTGGTCCACAGGCTGAACCCAACCCATAGATGGTAGTTTTTTGTTTTTGTTTTTTTTATCTCAACTACTTTCCAATGTTTAAAAACCAGGAATATGGCATAAAAATGTAGATTTCTAACTTCTCTTGAAATTCAGAAAATCTGTCACCTTGAGCCCAGTTTCTGTCATGGAAAATAGCAGCACCTGCCCTCATTGGATAGGGCATGTCCCCCCAGCTGCCACAGTCCCCACCACGCCCCCTAGCCTTGCCCAACCCTTCATGAGTGTGGCCCTCCTGCCTGGCACGATCTGGCCCCTGCCTACCTTTGTGCCACATCTCCATCTTCTTCCCACTCACACTGCTCCAGTCCCCTGGTCTTTCTGCCCCTGAACAAATGTCAGGGACTTCACATACACAGTTTCCTCTGCCTGGCACACCCTCCCTACCTTCTGCCTATCCCTCTCCCACCAGTCCTGGCCTGGATCAATGCTACTCAAGGCATGGATTTAAATGTCACTCCCACAGGGAAACTGCCCCTGATCCCCTACTCTAGGCTGGCACTCCACCTTTTGTCCACATCACACTGATAATCATTGGTTGTCTTCCCTGTGAGCACCACAAGAGCAGGACTAAGTCTGTGTTTTCCGCTGCTCAATCACCAACAACAAGTCCAGCACCTAACACATGTTGTTATTGGCTGCCATTGAGTCGATTCTGCCCCATGGTGACCGTATGTGTGTGGAGTAGAACTGCTCCATAGGGTTTTCAAGGCTCTGAACTTTTGGAAGCAGATCTCCAGGCCTATCTTCTAAGGCACCTCAGAGTGGGTTTGAACCATTAACCTTTCGACTAGTAGCTGAACGGTTAACAGTTTGCACCACGCAAGGACCTCCTGGCACATAGCAGGAGCTTTTTAAGTATTTGTTGAATGATTGAGTAAACTTGTACCTCTGGGCTTACTCTACATACACATCAGTAAGATGCCATTTGCTGGAAGGGTCAGGTACAAAAACAAATGAAAATAATACCATAGGGGAGGCCTGTGTGCAAGGTGCTCTGAGGACACTTACAGCATAGTCCATTTGCCGGCGATGTTTTCCCAGAGGAACTCACACTAGAGCGCGGCTTGGGGATTTGGAACTTGCGACCATGCTTGCTATTGAGGAGGATGCTGGCTCAGAGAGGAGGCTTGACTTGCCCAAGGTCACATAGTTCATCTAGCCTGTGAGCATCGTAAAGGTACAGACTGTACTTGACATGCTCAAAGTCGTAGCTCCAGCACCCAAATAAAAAAACAAAAACAAACAAACAAAAGAAATCCACTGCTGTCGAGTCAATTCCAACACACAGTGACCCTATAGGACAGAATAAAACTGCCCCATAAGGTTTCCAAGGAGCAACTGGTGATTCGAACCGTCGACCTTCTGATTAGCAGCCATAGCTCTTAAACACTGCACCATCAGGACTCCAGCACTGAACTAGCGTTCAACAAATGTGTGGAATGAATGAAGGAAAAGAAAAGATAGAGGTTCAAGGTAGACCTGGGGGACTCATGTAGCAGAAAGAACTCGATATTGATGCACAAAAGAGAGTCTGAAGATGGAGGAGGAATTTGGAAATTATCCTGAAAAAAAAAAAGCTTAGTCTCAATCAAGGCAGGTATCTATTTGTTTTGTTATTCCTGGAGGACTACAGTACTGTTCGCTGACTTTAAAATATATTTTTATGTCCAAGGAGCTGAGGCTGTAATTGCTATATTGTTTTTGTCACACACAGTGTTTATTTTTAGAGCTTTTGAATATCTCAAAAAGCAAAAACACAAAAAAGTCTCCTTAATGTGAGAACTCACGTTGGTAAGGAGACTCTTTTCAATATGCTTGTATTAATTATAGAAATCATCACGTGTATGACAACTGCAAATGTAAAAGTGTGAGTTGTTTGTGTTTTTGCAAAGGAGAAAAACAAAACTGTAGCCATCATAACCCAATAATAAAGGATTAGAAGCAGGTACCTCTGCGGAGACCTAAAACGGCTGAAATACTAAAATGGTACACACCACCCCATCTCCCATTATCCTATCATCAGGGGGCCACCATGCTGGATTTCTTCATGAGTAAACCCTTCCATGGAACAAGAAAGGAGCTAGTGTCTAGGCTATGTAAAGCTCAGCCATTTGGGACAGAAAAGGAGCCCTGTGTGCAGAATCAGACCCTCCTTGCAGAAGCCCCTAAATTCACAGCAAAACATGCATGCCTGTTCTTGTTTATATAAAACATTCATCACATCTGGGTTTGAAAACACACAGACCCAGGTTCTGGTTTCAGCTTCAATATTTTTTACTCGTTCTGAAACTTGCCTCTCTCAGCTTCAGTTTCCATGGCTTTGGAGACAAGCTACTCACAAAGTAGCTGTGAGGATTTAGATGCCATAATAAGTATTTTGATTGGATAACCAGGGAGCAAGTCCTGTGGACTTGAACCCACCACCTCTTCTCTATCTCCACAACCACTTCACAAACACACTTTTTAATAGCTCTTATTAGACTCAATGTACACAGTAGGAAACTGAGGCTCAGAGAGGTAAAGTAACTTGCCCAAGGCCACTGTAATGTAGCATAAAAAAATTGTTTAAATTCACGAGGAATAAGAATCAGGATCAGCACAAAGCTGGTTCCTATGAGACAGAGGTTAGACATACCTCCACTCTCCAACTTCTTCACCATTTCTGACACTAGCTGTTCCCTCCATGGCACTCTCTACCTCTCTGCTGGGTTCAATAATTCATTGCAATGGCCACACAGAAGTCACAGACCATACTCACGATTATGTGGTTTGTTAAGAAAGTAACAGGCTACAATTTAGGATCAAGATTAACTTGGAAATAACAGGAACAACTTGGGATCAGGATCAGGATCAGGAAGCACACAGGCAAGGTCTGGAAAGAGCCCCAAAGTGGAAAGCACATCCCTCCCCTCTTCAGTACAGGACAGCTTCTGACCAGGACAGCTCTCTCAGCTGCTCTCCACTGTTGGTCCTCTGTATTGTTGGTTTCTCTGCCATAGGCCTCTCTGTGCCGGCCTCTCCACCACTAACCGGCCCAGCTTATAGCTGGCATAGCTGCTCACTCAGGTCTCTTAGCTGCTGCTCTCCTAGCAACAGCTGTCCTCCATCAGGCCTCTCTGCCATTGAACCTCTCTGCCATCAGGCCTCTTAGCCATTGGTCGCTCTGCCATCAGGCCTGTCTGCTGCTGACTGGCTCAGCTCAAAGCCAGTGTAGCTGCTTGCTCAGTTCTGTCTGCTGTTTTCCACCGTCAGGCCTCTCTGCCATTAGCCTTTCTACTGCTAACTGGCACAGCTCACAGCGCAGCTTCGCAACCACTCAGCCTCCATGTGGCTGTGCTTCTCTACCAGCCCAACTCTTTGTCAGCATCTCTCTCAACCAGAAAGCCTAGAAGACCTCTGCGTTTCAGCCATTTATAAAGCCTGATCCTCATCAGTTACAAGGCAGGGCCTCCATTACCAGATCTGAGTTCAACCAATCCTCAATTACCAATGAGATGTCAATCAACCCAGGTCTTGTTACTTACCAGAAAAAGGTATCAAACCATCAAGTTGTTTACAGTTTACCCAGGAAATGTCAATCAACCCAGGGAATCCCCTGGGTAAAAGTAATAAACCCTCTGAAGTAGAAAACAACCTGGGAGTCTGGGAGTGCACAGACCCCTGCTCACCCGCCCCGCCCCAAATTGCTTCTCCAAAGAACTAAGGCAAAAGTAGCAACTCCTCAGGGCTGAAGGGAAAAAAAGATCTCCCCATCTATTCTTCCAAAGAACTAAGCCAAAAAACCACATAAAGGAACTTACTGGACTACTGACACACAGCTAATAAATGCTTGAACTGGAATTCAAATTCAGATATGCCTGTTTCCGAAACAGAAGATAGTGCAGTTACATATTTACTTAGGAAAGAAAAATTCAAGCGTAAGGTAGATCTAAGCATCTTGAAAAGATGCCCAAAAGGGAGCACACCAAAAATGTTTCTCCAACAATAAGTCAAAGGTTTGAATGCCCAGGAATACTCAGACGTAGGATAAGCTGTTGGAGGAAGGCCTCACTCCTTAAGTGGTGGCCGTGAGAGGAGGACGGATGTGGTTGGCCCAGGAGCCACACTTACCTTTCCCAGCAGCTCAGGCAGGCCCAGCAACTGCCCAGTGAACACGCCAATGCAGATGAAGATGGCAGTCACCTGCCCCACAGAGCCACGGATCCCCTTGGGTGAGATCTCGTTCAGGTACATGGGAAGCACACTGAGGGCGATGCCTGTGGAGGAAGTATGGTAATGGTGAGAAATCTGTATTCCCAGAGGAGTGCTCTGGGTCAGAGACAGAGCTGTCTTCCCCAGGAGGCACTCTGGTAGTGTGAGATCTGTCTTCCCTAAGGGAGGAGAACTCTGGTCATGGCACTTCCCTTAGCTCTGCTTTGCCTTTGAGAATAATAACACTGTAGCCACAACACCATTCCTGATACTCTGCACAAACTGCCAACACTATAAAATGCTTTTATCATTTAATGTATAAAGTATGGTTGGGAGGTGGAATTCTTAGGAAAGGATATACCTGATGATGGTAATGGTGATGGTGACAGTGGCAGTGGTGGTAGTGATGGTGATGACCGTGGTGGTGGTAGTGATGGTGATGGTGGTGTTACTGATGATGGTGAATGTGTTGGTGGTGGTGGTGTTAATGATGGTGGTAATGGTGGTGATGGTGGTGGCAGTGTTACTGATGGTGGTGAATGTGTTGTTGTTGATGGTGTTAATGATGGTGGTGATGGTGGTAGTAGTGACAATGATGGTGATACGGGTGATGATGAGAATAGCTAAGACATGCAGTGCTTAGCAAGTACCAAGATCTTCCTCTTCACTTTACATATATTAACTTACTTATTTTCACAATGACCCTTTCAAGTAAATGTACTATTAATATTATTATACCCATTATAAATATGAAGAAACTGAGGCACAGAGAAGTTGATTAAGTGCCCAAGTCACCAAGTGATGCCTGGAGATGCCCAAAGAGGTTGTTTTGTCCAAAAGAACCCCAATAGATCTTCCAATTCTAGGATCTGAGCTTTTCCCATCAGCTAATGTTTTTCCTCTTTACATAAATCATGGACTCAGCTCTGGCAGATACCGTTACGCCCTTTTTACAGATGAGGTCATTCACATATGACCTCATAACCTTTGGGATGAATTTACATCGTCAGAGACTTTTAACAGATTTTTAGGATTAAAAAAAAGTAATAGTTAAAAAAATGCTTTGCAAAGCACAATACACTGCACACACAGAGGGCCTGTTAGTAAAAATAATATGACACCTTGCCTGTTTCAAGAAACCTTTTTCACCTATACCTGGGCAGGGTTATTCATAAGGCCCTTTATAAATCTATAAATGTCTATTCTATGCACTTGCCCCAGGCGGATGCATCACTTGGTTAGAGCACAGACGGCATGCTTTGGATCAAACTGCCTCCCGGGCTGAATCCCTACAGCTTACCAGCTGTGAGACATTGTGCTTCTTTCGGTCTCAGATTCTCTACCCACAAGATGGGGATAAAAATTGAGCCTAACTTTATGGGATCCCTGTAAGAGTTAACTAACATGTGCTCATCACATATGGTAAAAATTAAACAAATTACCATTATTAGCAATTACTATCATTGTCCAATTTTCACCAGACTGTGAGGGCATAAAAATTTTATTTCCATATATATATATACACATACACTTATGTTCCACTGCTATTCATAAGGTTTTCCCTGGTTAATTCTTTTCAGGAGTAGACTGCCGGGTCCCTCTTCCTAGTCTATCTTAGTCTTGAAGCTCAGCTGAAACCTGTCTGCAATGGGTGACCCTGCTCGTATTTGAATACCAGTGGCATAGCTCCCAGCATCACAGCAACACACAAGCCCCCACAGTACAAAAAACTGACAGAGATGCATGAGATATTTCAACAAATGGGTGCAGCGCTTATATATATAATTTCTTGCCCCATTCTCCCCAATGCCTCTCACACATTTCCTGACACACATTAGGTACCAATCAATGTGTGTCAAGTTGAGGTGAATTCTCCCCAATTGCTGTATTCAGGGAAGTCCTTCCCCAAATAAACTAGTACAGGGAATACACAGCCCAATTTATAAACTGAGAATCTCATTCATTGCATCTCAGCCCCGGGGAAAATTTTTTGGTTCATTCCTCAAGACAAACATGCTTGAGAAGAAAACAAGGAAATTATCTGGAAAGTAACATAAACCAGATGATATTTGAATTTTCATCCAAAACACATATTTGAGAGCATCTGGCCTCATGAAAAAATTGGCTGGCCCCCAATAATTTAGCACATTGTTGCTTAAAAGGCAGAACAATAGACAGAAAAGTGAACTGCAGTGGGAGTTAAGTCCCAGATCCATAGTCGCCTCCTGAGGTGATCTTGATCAAGCTACTAATTTCTCTTAGCCTCAGTTTACACATCTGCAATAACTACTACCTATTCACGTCACTTTGATGACTAAGTTGTGCCTGACCCAAGCCATGGTCTTTTCAGTCACCTCATATGCATGCAAAAGTTGGACAATGAAAAAGGAAGACAGAAGAGTTGATGCATTTGAACTGTTGGTGTTGGTGAAGAATATTGAGTACACCATAGACTGCCAGATGAATGAGCAAATCAGTCTCAGAAGAAATACAACTGGAATGCTCCTTAGAAGTGAGGATGGCGAGACTTTGTCTTGCTTAATTTGGACATATCATCAAGAAAGACGAATCACTGAAAAACGACATCATGTTTTGTAAAGCAGAGGATCAGTGAAAACTAGTGAGACCCTCAGTGAGATGGATTGACACAATAACCACAACAATGGGTTCAAACATACCAACGATCATGAAGATGGCACAGGACCAGGCAATGTTTCTTTCTGTTATACAAAAATAGTCGTGAGTCAGAGCCAACTCAATGGCAAATAACAGTCATGCTGTGATGGGAATTAAATTGCTAACTGTAAGGCACCCGGCTCACATGTGGTCCATGTTAGTGTCCTTACCCCAGGGGGATAAATGATCACCATCTCATAAAAAAACTAGCGAGGAACAAAGGATAAAACTGGCAGGAAAGAGGCAGCATGGGTAGGAGTAAAGAACACAGAGCTAACTACTCTAGCCTCATCTGAAAAGGGGGATAGTTGGGATAGTAATAAAAGCTCCCTTGTATGGGTGCTGTGCACATATTGAATACATGCAAAACACTTGGCAAAGTGCCTGGATCATATTAAGCTGTCAGTGAATGGTGGCTGTTCTTTCTTTCCAATTGTGAAATGACATAGAAAAGCCAGACGCTGGCAGCTAATCCAGAGGTGAAACAGGAGGAGGTCTCTTTGAAAGCCCACTGTAGGTGACCAACTCATCCTGATTTGCCTGGGACTATCCTGATTTTAGCACTGAACATCCTGTGTCCCAGGAAGCCCCTCCAACCTGGGAAAATCAAAAAGGCAGGGCATAGTAGGCCTGCAGTACTATACCACGAATCCCATACACCACAGCGACCTCTCCCAACCTCTGACCCCATCTCCTGCCACATTTCTCCTGACCCAGGTGCCCTGGCCTTGGGGTTAACAGAACACTCCAGGCTCATCTAATCTTAAGACAGTGGTCTTTGCTGTTCCATTGGTCTGGAAACTTCTGTCCTCAAAGCTCCACATGTTGACTCCCCCTCCTAATCTTCCTGTCTCACTCAATGTCACTTTCTGGTGTGGGTTGACTTGTGTCTCCCCAAAAAGGAGACTGAAGTACTTTGTGACCCCCTGTACCTGTGAATGTGAACTTATTTGGAAATAGCGTCTTTGTAGATGTGATCAAGTTCAGAGAGGTCATGCTAGATTAGAGTGAGCCCTGAATCCAATGACTGGTGTCATTATAAGAAGGCCAAATGAAGATACACGAACACGGAGGCAAACGGGGAGACTGCCACAAGATGATGGAGGCAGAGACTGGAGTGATGCAGCTGCAAGCCAGCAGCCACCAAAAGCTAGAAAGAGGCACGGAACAGATTCTTCCTCAGAGCCTCCAGAAGGAACCAACCTTGCCAACACTTTGATCTCAGACTTCCTGACCTCCAGAGCTGTGGGAGAATAAACTTCTGTTGTTTCAAGCCACCCAGTTTTGCGGTACTTTGTTACGCCAGCCTGAGGACACTCATGCACCCCTCGCTAATGTCTTCCCTGACCACCCTGTCTAGATGAGTCTCTCCCCCATCACTATCTCTTCATTCTGCTTCATGTTCTTCACAGCACTTATCACCGTTTGAAAGTATCTTGTTAGTTATTTTCTTGTATGTTGTCTGTTTCCTCACTTCTACCCTCAATGGAATTCCTCGAGAGGACAGTGCCAGACCCAGAGTAGGTGCTCAATTAACATTTGTTGAGTGGTTCCCCAAGGCACTATCACTACTGTTATTGATTTAATCTAGTGTTAGGGTTTGCATCGTGTCCCCCCAAAATATATGTTGGAATCCTAACCCCTATACCTACGGATGTGATTCTGTTTGGAAATAGGGTTTTCTTTGTTATCTTAATGAGGCCATATCAGTGTCAGGTGTGTCCTAAACCTGATCGCTCCTGAATTATAGAAAGAGCAGATGAGACTCTCACCCCATGCTTCCTCGCAATCGCTATCCTCTCCCTCCTCCCCAAGGCTAAACACCAGTCTGATTTATATCACCATAGACTAGTGTATGGGATCATATGACTGTAAAAATGGCGTAGGGGCAGTGTCTGACCTCTTCTCACGTCACAAGGGGGAAGAAGAATCAAGATCAACATTCCAAGGCTGATTCCTATGAGACAGAGGTCAGACAAGCCTGCTTTCTCCACCATCTTTACCAATTCTGATACCAACCATCCCTCCCACAGCACTCTCTACTTCTCTTCTGGGCTCGATAATTTGTTGCAATGGCCACACAGAACTCACAGACCATACTCATGATCATAGGGTTTATTAGGGAAGTAACAGGTTTACTATTCAGGCTCAGGAACACTCAAAGAGTACAGGACAGCCTCTTCTCAGTCGTGCTTGCAGGCACGCCTCTCCCTGGCCCTAGGCCTCTGCCCAAAGGCACTCAGCTTTCTCTGTCTGTGGGCCAGAAAGCCTACCCGCCATCTCCTGCTGCCTCCGGGTCTCTCCTGACACTGCTTCTCACCATCTTTAGGGTTACGGTGCTCTCTCTCTCTTTCAATCTGTCTCTCTCTCAGTCTTCTGCTTCCAGGAGTTTCTTAGCACAGGGATCCCAGGTTCAAAGGATGCGCTCTCCACTCCTGGCTCTTCTTCCTTGGTGGCGGTAGGATCTTTGCTCTGCTCTGGAATAGGCTCCCTTTTAAGGGAAAACTGACCAATCCCCTTGGTGAGCCACAATTACCCTGTCACACAGTCCCGCCTAATAACCTGGATGGGAGTTAGAAGAGAGGCCACACAAAAGCAATCAATCGCACCACAGTGACATATATTTCTCTTATGTCTCATCTCTTTTGCAGACATTGTATTTGTGAAATGCACCCATGCTATAGCATGTAGCTATAATTTGTTAATTTTCATTGATGCATAGTATTCCAATGTGTGATATAGTACAATTTATCCATTCTACTATTGATGGACATTTCAATTTCAGTAACTTCTAGTGTGGGGTTATTAATAATAGTGCTGCTATGAACATTCCCATACAAGTCTTTTGGTACACATGAATATGCATAGAAGATTATATATAAATCTGCTTAGATTTTGAACACACACACACTGTTAATAATAAGGGAAACTGAGGCACAGACTGTCAGATTCTTCTGAACGCACAGGAAATTTCACAAAGGTCATTGACCAGTGTGGGATGTACTCAAGAACAAACAACCAGGAATAAAGGAGACAGGGTGCAGACACGGTGATCATAATATCCCACAAACTCACTTTGTGACAAGACATTTGTCAATCATGAACTCACTTAAACTTTGCCTTGTGAGAAGAATTTAACTATGGGTAATTTCCCTTGCTTCCTGAGAATTCCAAAACTTCATATTCCTTGAGTAGTTGAAATGCCTTTACCATTTTAAAACTTCCAGACTATAATGAGGATTTATGCCACAGAGACCATCTGGTAACTTGATGTCAGCTGATCTCAGAAGGGTGGGGGGGAATTCAATCAATCATGTTATAAGACTAGCCAATGGTTCATTTCTTAGTTTATTTCCTCCTTTCCTTCTGAGATCCTCATTGTAACTGGGTTAAAACGGGACTTCTGTTGTTCTTTCTGAACAGAAAGGTCTCCCTGTATGCATACAGATTAACTATTCAAATAAACCCTGCATGTTTTCATTTCTTCGTGCTTTGATTATTTTTTGACAGCACACACATACCCACATGGATATACATATGCACATGTATACACATGCATATTCATATACATATATTGCTGGGTCATAAGATAGATAAACACCATAAGTCATAATTCATAATTATGGTGTTGGCAAAGAATATTGAATATCCCATGGACTGCCAGAAGAATGAACAAATCTGTCTTGGAAGAAGCACAGCCAGAATGTTCCTTAGAAGCGAGGATGCCAAGACTTCTTGCTTACTTTGGACATGTTATCAGGAGGGACCAATCCCTGGAGAAGGACATGATGCTTCATAAAGTAGACAATCAGCAAACTAGAGGAAGACCCTCAACAAGATGGATTGACACAGTGGCTGCAACAATGGGCTCAAACATGGCAACAATTTCAAGAATGTTGCAGGACTGGGCAGTGTTTCATTCTGTTACACATAGCGCTGCTGTGAGTTGGAACCAACTCGATAGGACATAACAAGAACAAGATAGACAAAACCAATTTCCCACAATTACTGTACCAATTTATACCTTTATCAGAGATGTATGAAACCCTTTGCTCTACATATTCACCAGTATTTGCCATTGTCAGTCTTTTTAATTTTAGCCATGGTTTTATTTGCATTTCCTTAATTGCTAATGAGACTTTAAATATCTAGTGGCCATCTGGGGAAGATGGCTTGTTCAATCTCAACTATTTTTGTAATAGGTTTTCTATTTTCTTCTTATTGATTTGTAGGAGTTCTTAGTGTATTTTGGATATGAACCCTTTGTCAATTTTATTTATTGAAGATATTTTCTTGCTTTCTATGTCTTTTTACTCTCTTCGTGTTTTGTTTTGTTTTGTTTCATAAACAGAAGTCCCTAATTTTAATGTAGTGCAACGTATCCAGATTTTCTTTTTAACTAGTGCTTTTTCTAGCCTGTTTAAGAAATTTTCTCCCCAAAAATGTTGAAAATATTTTTATATATTTTCTTCTGGAATACTTATTGTTTTAAAATTTCATATTTAGAGCTATAACCTACCTGGAATTGATTTTGTGTATGGGATGAAGCAGGGAGCACATTTTGTTTTTGATATGAATATCCAATTGACCTGGCATGATTTAAAAGACATCCCTTCCTCTCAGCTCTCAGCAACACCTTTGCCTTAGATGAAGGGTCCAGATACGTCTGGGGCTGCTTCGGAAGTCTCAGGTATATTCCATTGTTCTGTTTGTCTACCTTTCAGCAATATCACTCGTTTAAATTACTGTAGCTCTGTAATAGGTGTTGGTAGCTTGCAGACTAAGTTCTCTCACTTTTTCTTCTAGATTATCTTGGATATTCCTGCCACTTCGCATTTCCATATAAAGCTTAAATCAGTCTGCAATTTTTATTTAGAGAAATGTGCTTGGATTTTGACTGCATTTGTCTTTAATCTACAGATCAGTTTAGAGAGAATTGACACCTTTATAATAGTGAGTCCTCCAGTTTATAAAGATGGAATATCTCTCCATTTGTTTAAGTCTTTAATTTTTCTCAGTGTTTCATTGGGTTTTTCTCTGCGTGTATTATACATTTCTCATTAGATTTATTCCTAGATATTTAATGATTTTTATGACGCAGTGGTTAAGCACTGGGCTGCTACTGAAAGGTCAGCGGTTCGAACCCACCAGCATCTCCAAGGAAGAAAGATGTGACAATCTGCTTCTGTAGAGATTACAGCCTTAGAAACCCTATGCGGCAGTTCTACTCTGTGCTATAGGGTCACTATGAGTCGGAATTGACTTAATGGCAACGAGTTTGGTTTCTTGGTTTTATGTTATTTTAAAATGGTATAGTTTGCAAATTTTATTTTCTATATAGGAATACAATTTCTTTTAGGGTACTGACCTTACATATAGAAATAAAATTGCATTTAGTATACTGAACTTGTATCCAGAGACCATTCTAGTTAAAGTCACTTATTAATTCTAAAATGTATCTATGGATGCTTTTAGATGTTTTACACATTCATGCTGTCTTAGTTTCTTAGTGCTGCTGTAACAGAAATACCACAAGTAGGTGGCTTTAACAAATAGAAATTTATTTGCTCACAGTTTGGGAGGCTAGAAGTCCTAATTCGGGGTGCCGGCTCTAATGGAAGGCTCTCTCTGTCTCTTTTGGCTCTGAGAGAAAATTCTTGTCTCAGTCTCTAGCGTTCTTTGGTGATCTCCAGATGATGTATATCTTCCCCTCCATTTGTGTTTCCTTGCTTCTGTGCCTAATCTGCTCCTTTTACCTTTCAAAAGTGATGGGTTTAAGACACACTCTACACTGATATGACCTCATTAACATAACAAAGAAAACCCAATTCCCAAATGGGATTATAGTCACAGGTATACCTGCTGTTGCCTTGGAGTCAATTCCAACCCACTGTAACCCTATAGGACAGAGTAAAACTGCCCCAAAATGTTTCCAAGGCTGTAAAATCTTTACAGAGGCAGACTGTCACATCTTTCTCCTGTGGAGCAGCTGGTGGGTTCAAACCACTGACCTCTTGGTCAGCAGCTGAGCACTTTAACCACTGTAACACCAGGGCTCCTCTCCCACAGGTATAGGGGTTAGAATCTACAGCACATATTTTTGGGCGACACAATTCAATCCATAACACAAGTTATCTGTAAATGATGACAGTTTTAGTTACTCTTTTCTCATCTTTGAATCTTTTTGGTTTGTTTGCCTTACAGCATTAGCTAGGCTCTCCAGTGCCATATCGCAGGTTGTTAATGAGTCTTCCTCCAATCCTGACACCATGTTCTTCTACATAGAACCCAGCTTCTCGGATTATTTGCTCAGCATACAGAATAAGTATGGTGAAAGGATACAACCCTGATGCACTGCTTTTCCGATTTTAAACCACGGAGTATCCCCTTGTTCTGTATATATTAGCATTACAAATGGGCAAAACCATCGAAAGCTTTACCTTTTCACAGATTGGCTAGAAATTGTGATCCTACATTTTGAATTGTCTTTCTTAACAATCATTGGTACAGGTTTCAGTAATGACGGTCAGGAGGGTCTTCACTGGTCCAACAAATTTTCTATTCACTAAATGCTATAGAAAAAGATAAGAGTAGAAAGTCTTGTGTTCTGATTGATTGGCTTTATGTGAAAGTTTCCCTAAAAGATATTTTCCAAGATTATCCTAGCTATTGTCTTTATACCTCAGGGCCCAGTTGATGTGTCCTTGTGAGCCCAGCTCCAGCTAGATCACATTCTCTATGCTCAAGGACAGGGAATAATAATTCCAATATTACTTCCTAAATCACTTGGAAGAAATACAACCAGAAAGCTCCTTAGAAGCAAGAATGGTGAGACTTTGTCTTGGTTACTTTGGACATGGTATCAGAAGGGACTGGTCTCTGGAAAAGGACATCATGGTTGGTAAAGTAGAGGGTCAGCCAAAAAGAGGAAGACCTTCAGTGAGGTGGATTGACACACTGGCTGCAACAATGGGCTAAACATAGTAACAATTGTGCGCAGGAGCAGGCAGCGTTTTATTCTGTTGTAAACAGGGTCGCTATGAGTCGAAACTGACTAAACAGTACCTACAACAACAAGAAGACCTGTGGTACAATGTTTACTTAAAGTTGTGAGAGAAAGCATCCTTGTCTTATTCTTGGAGTCCGATGAAAATCTGTTAACCTTGTAACTGATGTAGGTTTTTGTAGATACTCCTTATCAGTTTAAGAAGCTTCTCTTCTATTCTTACTTTTCTAAGAGATACTTTATTTATTCTTTACCATAAATGGATGCTGAATTTTATCAAATGACTTTTCTTCATATATCAAGATAATCAAAGATTTTTTTCTTAAAATTTACTTTGTTGATATGGTGAATTGCCTTGATTGATTTTCAAAGGTAAATCTAATCTTCTATTGATGGAATAATCTATCTGGGTCTTGACATATTATCTTTTATATGCTATTGGCCACCACCCATCTACCAGTTTGTTGTGTTGTGGTTGTTTGCATGTTTCTATGATGTCGGAGGCTATGCCATCAGTATTACAAATACCAGCAGGGTCACCCAGGATGGACAGGTTTCAGCAGAGCTTCCAGATTAAGACAGACTAGGAAGAAAGGCCTGGTGAGCTACTTCCAAAAATGAGCAAATGAAAACCCTATGGATCACAACAGGATATTGTCTGATACAGTGCTGGAAGATGAGCCCCCTAGGCTGGAAGGCACTCAAAATACACGGTGGTTGCAACAATGGACTCAAGCAACATTTTGTTTATTGTACATAAGGTCACCATGAGTCAGAGCTAACTCAATGGCAACTAACAACAACATATATTGTTGGATTTGTTTGCTAATATTTTGTTTAGGATTTTTATATCTACCCTCATGAATGATATTGGCCTGTAACTTTACTTTCTTATAAAGTTTTTGTAAGGATGTGGTATCAAGGACATGCTGATCTTATAAAACATGAGTTGGAAGTGTCCCCTCTAGAAATGTTTGTATGGAATTGGTGTTCTTTCTTTCTTAAAGAAGCCATCTGGGACTTGAATTTTTTGTTGTTGTTGGAAGGTGTTTAATTATTAACAGATACAGAGCTATTCAGATTTTCTATTTTTTATTATGACAGTTTTGGTAACTTTTGTCTTCTTAGGAATTTGTATATTTCATCTAAAGCTTTCAAACATATTACACAAATTTCTTCATGATATACTCTTATTTTCTTTCTAACTCCTGAGGATCTATCCTTTCCATTCCTTCTTTCCATTATTAATCCCTTCTCTCTATTTTTATGAACAGACTCCCAATGAGGCTTATCAATTTTGTGTCTTATAGGATCCACTTTGACTTTGCTGATACTCTAATGAGTATTTTGTTTCTAACTTCTTGAGACAGAGGCTTAGATCACTGATATTCATTCAGCCTTTCCTCTTTTTAGAGTCTATGCTTAAGCTTATACGTAGTACTTGGAGCATGATTTTAGCAATATCCAAAACCTTTTGAATATCATATGCATTATTTTCATTGTCATTTAATTAAAAATATTTTCTAATCTCCTTTGTGATTTTTTTTTTTCCTATCTACTGGTTACTTAACAAAAAAAAAAAAAAAAATAACAGTTGCCATCGAGTCAATTCCAATTCATGGCAATCTCATGTGTGTCAGAGTGGAACTGTGCTCCACAGGGTTCTCAGTGGCTGATTTTTCAGAAGTAGATCACCAGGCCTTTCTTCTGAGGCACCTCAGGGTGGACTCGAACCGTCAACCTTTCATTTAGTGGCCAAGCACGTTCACAGTTTGCACTGCCCAGAGGCTCCACTGGTTACTTGTTTTGTTTGTTTTGTTAGGTGTGGTCAACTGGGTTCTGGCTCATAGGACCCTATGTACAACAGAATGAAACACTGTTTACTTAGAAGTATACTATTAATTTACAAACATATAATGATTTTCTATTTATCTTTTTGTATTTAATTTATAACTTAATTCTATGGTAATCAGAGAACATAATCTAATACAACCTTTTGAAATGTGTTGAGACTTGCTTTATGGTTTAGAATACGGTCCGTTTTGTTTTTAATGGTCCATATTTGCTAAAAAGGAATATGTGCTTTGCAGTCTTCAGGTTTAATGTTCTATATATGTTAATTACATCATATTTATTCATTGTGTTGCTCAGATCTTCTATATACTTATCGATGTTTTTGTCCACTTGTTCTATCAGTTACTGAGAGACTATTTCTCATTTTAGTGTAGCTAACTTTTAATTTTTGTATTTTGATGTTTTTAACAGGTTTATGACAAATTTAGAATTGTTATATTCCTGGTGAATTGAAAGTTTCATCATTATGAAATGTCTCTCATTGTCTCTAGTAATCCTTCTTTCCTTAAAGTCTGCTTGGTCTAATATCAGCATTGCTATGCCAGCTGTCTGGGTTCATGTTCTTTAGAGTTGTTGCCCATGCTTTTACCTCCAACCTTTTTATCTCCTTATATTTAAGATGTGTTTCATAAAAGCAGCCCATAGTTAGGTATTTATTTTATCCAATCTGACCATTTTTATCTTTTAATTGGAATACTGGGTGCATTTACACTTGAAGTAATTACTGATACAAAACTCAAAACTGCTGCTGTGTTTGAGCCCATTGTTGCAGCCATTGTGTCAATCCATCTCCTTGAGGGTCTTCCTCTTTTTTACTGATCCTCTACTTTACCAAACATGATGTCGTCCTCCAGGGACTGGTCCCTCCTGATATACATGTCCAAAGTATGTGAGATGAGGTCTCGCCATCCTCGCTTTCTAAAGCTCATCTTAGTAATCAAGGTGACATCTTCTCTTTTCAACACTTTAAAGAGGTCTTTTGCAGCAGATTTGCCCAGTGCAATGTGTCATTTGATTTCTTGACTGCTGCTTCCATGAGCGTTGATTGTGGATCCAAGTAAAATTAAATCCTTGACAACTTCAATCTTTTCTCTGTTTATCATGATGTTGCTTACTGGTCCAGTTGTGGGGATTTTTGTCTTCTTTATGTTGAGGTGTAATCCATACTGAAGGCTGTAGTCTTTGATCTTCATCAGTAAGTACTTCAAGTCCTCTTCGCTTTCAGCAAGCAATTACTGATATACCTAAATTTAAATATTACATCTTACTAGGTGCTCTCCGTAAGTCCCAGTCTTTTAGATTCTATTTTCTCTCCTTTCTCTTTCCTTGTTTTGGATTAAGTATTTTTATTATGTTATTTGCTTGTTATATAGTATTTTCTATTTTTTAATGGTTTCCCTAGAGATATTTCACATATCTGCATCTTGTTGAAATCTACTATAAATTAGTAATTTTTTCATTTCCCAGACAAAAAGACTTTAAAACACTTTGACTCATTTACTGCCTGCTTGATCTATATACTATTGTAGCTGTGTATTTTAGCTCTCTCTCTAAACACACACACACACACACACACACACACACAAAATCCCTCCACATACATTATCGTTGTTTCCTATAGTGAAAACTGTGAAAGCCAGAGCTCGATGGGACTGCCTTGTTTTTCTCTGTATCATGAGTTTTCTGCCTTTGACAGGGTGCAGTCACCACTTTTCTATCATTCTCTATCTAGTGGAAAATATTTGAGTTGTCCTTCTCTGATAGGTTTCCACCTTACACAGGTCCCAGCTTTCGCAGGTTTAACCGTATACTCAATATCTATTCGATTTACCCAATAATTTACCTTTTAGGTTGCTCAACATTCCTTCCTACAGTTCCAAGCTTCCATCTGGGATTATTTTTTTTGTCTGAAGAACAGACAAAATGGATTTTGTGCAATTTTTTTTCCAATCTTTTTCTCTTTTAAATTTTTTTAAATTGTACTTTAGATGAAGGTTTACAGAACAAATAGCTTCTCATTAAACAGTTAGTACACGTATTGTTTCATGACATTGGTTAACAACCCCACGACATGTCAACACTCTCCCTTCTTGACCTTGGGTTCCCTATTACCAGCTTTCCTGTCCCCTCCTGCCTTCTAGTCCTTGCCCCTGGGCTGTTGTGCCCCATTAGTCTCATTTTGTTTTATGGGGCTGTCTAATCTTTGGCTGAAGGGTGAACCTCGGGAGTGACTTCATTACTGAGCTAAAAGGGTGTCCGGGGGCCACGCTCTCGAGGTTTCTCCAGTCTCTGTCAGGTTACTAAGTCTGGTCTTTTTTTGCGAGTTAGAATTTTGTTCTACATTTTTCTCCAGCTCTGTCTGGGGCCCCCTGTTGTGATCCCGGTCAGAGCCATCAGTGGTGGCAGCCGGGCCCCATCTAGTTGTACTGGACTCAGTCTGGTCGAGGCCGTGGTAGTTGTGGTCCATAAGTCCTTTGGACTAATCTTTTCCTTGTATCTTGTTTTCTTCATTCTCCCTTGCTTCCGAAGGGGTGAGACCAGTGGAATATCTAGGAAGGCTGCTCACATGCTTTTAAGACCTCAGATGCTACTCACCAAGATAGAGTGTAGAACATTTTCTTTATAAACTGTGTTATGCCAGTTGAGCTGGATGTTCCCCGAGACCATGGTTGCCACAGCTCTAAGCCCAACAATTTGATCCCTCAGGGAGTTTGGATGTGTCTATGGAGCTTCCATGACCTTTCCTTGTACAAGTTGTGCTGGCTTCCGCAGTACTGTGTACTGTCTTACCCTTCACCAAACTCACCACTTATCTACTGTCTATTTAGTATTCCCACCTCACCCCTCCCACCCCTCATAACCATCAAAGATTGTTGCTTTTTGTGTGTAAACCTTTTCATGAGTTTTATAGTAGTGGTCTCATACAATATTTGTCCTTTTGTGATTGACTTATTTCACTCAGCATAATGTCCTCCAGTTTTATCCATGTTATGCATCACAGATTCATCACTGTTCTTTATCACTGCATAATACTCCATTTTGTGTATACCACAGTTTGTTTATCCATTCATCTGTTGATGGATATCGAGGTTGTTTCTACCATTTTGCTATTGTGAACAATGCTGCAATGAACACAGGTGGGCATATGTCTATTTGTGTGACGGCTCTTATTTCTCTAGGATATATCCCTAGGAGTGGGATTGCTGGATTGTATGGTATTTCTATTTCTAGGTTTCTAAGGAAGCGCCATGCTGTTTTCTGAAATGGTTGTTATCATTTTGCATTCCCACCAGCAGTGCATAAGAGTTCCGATCTCCCCGCAGCCTATCCAACATTTCTTATTTCCAAATTTTTTGATTCATCCCAGTAATGCCGGGGTGAGATGGTATCTTATTGTGGTTTCAATTTGCGTTTCTCTAATGGCTAGTGATCACGAGCATTTCCTCATGTGTCTGTTGTCCACTTGAATGTCTTCTTTGGTGAAATGTCTGTTCATTTCCTTTGCCCATTTTTTAATTGGATTATTTGTCTTTTTGTTGTAGAGGTGTCAGATTGTCTTGTAGATTTTAGAGATTAG
>NW_004444086.1:4280961-4282097 GCF_000243295.1 Trichechus manatus latirostris
GTCTGACTAGTAATGTCCAAAATTTTTTTCCCAGTCTGTAGGTTCTCTTTTTACTCTTTTGGTGAAGTCTTTTGATGAGCATAAGTGTTTAATTTTTAGAAGATCCCAGTTATCTAGCTTGTCTTCTGGAGTTTCTGTGTTGTTGGCTATGGTTTGTATCCTGTTAATGCCACATATTAGGGCCCCTAGCGTTGAAGCAATTTTTTTCTTCTATGAACTTTACAATTTTTGGCTTTATATTTAGGTCTTTGATCCATTTTGAATTAGTTTTTGTATATGGTGTGAGGTATGGGTCCTGTTTCATTTTTTTACAGATGGACATCTAGTTTTGCCAGCACCATTTGTTAAAAAGACTGTCTTTTCCCCATTTCATGGACTTCAGGCCCTTGTCAAAGATCAGGTGACTGTAGGTGGATGGATTTACATCTGGGTTCTCAATTCTGTTCCACTGGTCAATGTATCTGTTGTTGTACCAGTACCAGGCTGTGTTGACTACCGTGGCAGTATAGTAAGTTCTGAGGTCAGGTAATGCGAGTCCTCCTACTTTATAGTGCTTTACTTATCCAGGGCTTCTTCCCTTTCCATATAAAGTTCATGATTAGTTTTTCCATCCTTTTAAAGAATGTTGTTGGTGTTTGGATTGGGATTGCATTGTATTTGTAAATCACTCTGGGAAGAATTGTTATTTTCACAATGTTGAGTTTACCAATCCATGAGCATGGTATATATTTTTCCATTTATGTAGATCTCTTGTGGTTTCTTGCAGTAGTGTTTTGTAGTTTTCTTTCCATAGGTCTTTTACATCCCTGGTTAGATATATTCCTAAGTATTTTATTTTTTTAGGGACTATTATAAATTGTCTTGTTTTCCTGATTTTCTTTTCATCATTCTCCCTATTGGTGTATAGGAATCTAACTGATTTTTGTACGTTTACCTTGTATCCTGCTACCCTGCTGAATCTTTCTATTAGTTCCAGTAGTTTTCTGGTGGAGTCTTTTGGGTTTTCTATGTATAGTATCATATCATCCGCAAATAGGAACAGCTTAACTTCTTCATTACCAGTTTGGACGCCTTTTATTTCTTTTTCTTGCCTTATTGCTCTAGCTAGGACTTCCAGCACAATGTTAATTAGGAGT
>NW_004444086.1:4284092-4389459 GCF_000243295.1 Trichechus manatus latirostris
ATTTTGATGATGTAAATGTCTAACATTGTTAACTTTCTTTGTGGTTACCTTGAAATTTACCCTTATCTTCCTAGGTTTGAACCAGTCTATTATTACTTGGTATCACCTTGCCTTCCTCTCCATTAGAAGGTTCTATACCTACACCATTTATTCCCTCTTTTATTGTTCTAATGATGTTGTCATTTAGAGATTAAACTCTTTGGTTCTCTGTTGTAATTCTTTTGGTTTTGGATAGTTCTTGAGAGTTTGTTTCCTAGGTTGGTATTTGGCTGGTACCATCCTGTGTCCTAGATTCAGCCAGTGGTCTGATGTTTTTTCTCAGACCGAAGGACTTCCTTTAATAATTCTTTTAAGTTTGGTTTGGTTTTTACATAGTCCCTTAATTTTTGTTTTTCTTGAAATGTCCTAATTTCACCATCATATTTGAATGAGAGTTTTGCAGGATATATTATTCTTGGCTGGCAATTTTTTTCTTTGAAGTCTTTATATATGTCATCCCATTGAATTCTTGCCTGCATGGTTTCTGCTGAATAATCTGAGGCTGGTCTTATTGTTTCTCCTCTGTATGTGACTTTTTGTTTTTCTCAAACTGCTCTCAGGATTCTTTGTCTTTCATTTTAGCGAGTGTGATTATGATATGCCTTGGTGATTTTCTTCTGGGGTCTATCCTATATAGGGTTCATTAAGCCTCTTGGATGGTCAGCTTTTCATCTTTCATGATATTGGGGAAGTTTTCTGTCAGCAGTTCTTCAGTGACCCTCTCTGTGTTTTCTGTTTTCTCCCTTCTGGAAATCTGATCACTCAAAAATTTTTGATTTTGATTGTATCCCACATCATTCTCAGTGTCTCTTCATTTTTCTTCATTCCTTTTTCCGATTTTTCCTCAGAGTTGTATCCAAGTGTTTGTCTTCAATTTCACTGATCCTGTCTTTCATCGTTTCAAACCTGTTCCTCAGCCCTTCTATGACACTGTCCATTTCTGAAATCTTGTTGTTTATCTTTTGGATTTCTAAGTGTTGTTTTTGTATGATTTCTAGTTGTGAGTTTATTTTGGCATTTTATTCCTGTATTATTTTCCTGAATTCTTCCATTTTTTTTTGTCAGTATTTTCCATGAATTTGTCTGCCTTCTCCATGAATTTGTCTATTTTTTCCTCATTTTTGTCTGCTTTTTGCTTCAACTCTTGGATAGCTCCGAAGTATAGATTTGAATTGCCTATCTGGTAGTCTAGTACCTTTTCTTCTACTGGAGAATCATCTGGTGTTTTATTTTGGATGCCTACTGGACCCAGCCTGTCCTTTTTTTAAAATATGTTTTCATATCATCTGCTATCTTCGGGACATTTAGTAGTTACTTTCCTCATTTATTGATTGTAGATTTGCTTCATCCTGCTTTTTTGTTTTATTTGGTTACGTCTGAGCAGGCAGGCTGTGCATTCTTTGTTGTTTGCTCATCTGTGGGCATGATACTTTTCACCTCCTTTTCCAATGGGCAGGATCAGTTTCTCAGCTATGGTGCAACAGCTCAGGTCCAGCTGAAGGGGAGTTGCTGGGATGGGTTGTTTGTGGCACATACTAGGGCCAACATGGCAGGGCAGGTTTCGGTAGGCCGTGCCTGTGCTGCTTGGGGGTGTGATGTTCAGTGCACAGTGTAGGTAGGCAGGAAGGAGGGAGGAGACTGTGATGTGTGGAGCTAAGATGGGTGTGGGAAAGATGAGAGAGAGAAACAGGAGGCAAAAAAGAGTGCTAAATGAGCTTTCCGTTGGAGTGGAGAGATGAGAGACTGAGAAATGGAGGAAAAAAAGGGTAAAAGAAAAAAATAATTAGAGATAAAAAAAAAAGAAAAGCCCCCACGGATCCCACAGATGTGGCTGCAAAGACTGGGGAAATGGCTCCCATGCCGTGAAGTACAGCCTGGCTAGAAGGTGTAGAGGTCTCACACAGCGCCAGGTATTCAGGAGACAGGCAGAGAAGGTAAGTATAGAGATATGAGAAACTGAGAAATGAAGGAAGACAAAAAGGGAGAAAGAGAGAAAAGAAAACAAACCAAAAAAACAAAAAAGAAAAAAGAAATGCCCCCAGGGATCCCACTGTGCGCTGGCACAGACTGAAGAAGTAGCTCCCATTCCGCACAGTACAGCCTGGCTAGAAGGGGCTCCCAAGCCAAGAAAAGAAACAAACAAATCAAAACAAACAAAAAGCCCTGGGGGTCCCATCAGTGTGGTGGCACAGGCTGGGAAGCAGTTCCACAGTCAAGCGGCATTTCACAGCCTTTCAGGAAGAAGCAAAGATGGCACACGAAGCCAAGTATTTGAGAGAAAGGAGGGAGAGGTTGTGAGAGGTAAGGAAGAAACCAAAAGAAGCAGCAACCAAACAAATGACACTCAGGGAGCCAGCCAGTGTGGCTGGGTGGAATCCCAGCAGCACAGGGCTGAAGCCAGTGGCTCCCAACCAAGAGACTGTGGCTGCAAGAAGCAGAGGAGGCTGAGTAGGGGTGAAGAAGTGTGGGGGGTGGGAAAGCATATATCGCTGGTTATTGGTTGTTCTGTCTCCTGCTGGGAGCTCTGTGAAGTGGCTTTCCCAGTACTCCCTGTTTGCTGATCTCTGACAGGTGTGCAAGATGGTCAATCTGTGCTGCGTTAGCTGATAGGGGACCTCTGCACATATCTCTCCTCGCTTTCTGTTCTCTGTCAGTTTCTTATTCCATTTCTTGCTTGGCTGAGTTCTTTACCTCTTTATATGATGCTTAGGGTTTCAGGATTGACGTTTGTCTCTGTTTGACGTAGTTTTTTGGGTCTTTGCTGTGGAGGGACTACGTCGTGCTTCTATCTATAGTGCCATGTTGCCCAAAGTCACTCTTGTGCAATTTTATTAGTTTCTGTTTGATTAAAAAATGTCTTCATTTCACCTTTATTTTTGGAGGTATTTACACTAGGCAGAAAATTCTAGGTTGGTAGTTATTTTCTTTCAGCTTTTTGAAAATATCATTCTTCTGTTTTTTTGTCATCTTTTTTTTGTTGTTGTTGAAAAGTCAGCTGTCCATTTTACTTTTGCTTCTTTGAAGGTAATACATATGTTTATCCTGAGTATTTTTAAAAATAATTTTCTGTTTGCCCTTGATAGTCATGCCCAAGTATGGGAGTTTTACTGGTGTTTTTTGTTGTTTGCCTTTTTTTCTTTTTTTCTTTTTGTATTTATCTTCCTTAGAGTCCAAGGTACTTCTTGAAATCTTTTATCCATTTTGGAAAAAAAAATGTGGCCATTATGTCACAAAAATCGCTTTTTCTACATTTTCTGTCTTCTCTCCTTCTGATACTCCAATGTACATGTTAGACATTTATATCATTTCCCAAACATTTCATACCCTCTTTTTTGTATTTTCCATTCTCCAGTCTGAACATTGTCTTCTGATCTTTCATACTCTAGCTCCCTGATTTTCCTTTAAGTTGCATGCAGTCTTCTGGTAAAACCATCCATTAAGCTCTAAATTTCAGCTTTTGTATTTTTTAGTTCTGGAATTTTGATTTGGTACCTTTTATAGTTTCTCTTTCTTTGCCAAAATTCCCAGTCTTACCTTTTGATTATCTGATCATATTAAGCATAATTTGTTTAAAGTCTGTGTGTGATATCATCATTTTTAGAATTACCTGGCAGTCTGTTTCTTTTTTCTGTTATCTCTCTTGATTTTTCTCCTTGTATGCCTGACTATTTTTAATTGAGTGCCAGAGTATATACGAAAATTACAGAAATAAAAATTTGAGGTTCTGGATGTCTGCTTCTGGTAGGGTGGTAGGCTAGAAGCATTAGCAATCCCAGATCAGCACTATCCAGTCAGAGAGACTGAAATACTTTGAAGGTGGGTTTATTCCTTTGAGGTCTGCTTTATTTATGGTTCACCTTATTCCTATGGTGTAGCCCTAGGGTTACCAGTAATCTTCTTCTTTGGCAGGACTTCAACAGAAATTCCTCCCCTTCAGCCCCATCAACCTGTTGAAAGTTTGAACTGGAACAGGAATTAGAAGGTATTTTTAGAGGAAAAGTGGCCCCATATGAAGGGCTTGCCTATCCATATTTCTCTCCTTTTCTAGATTGTGGTCCTATAAGTCGTCCCTAGCATCTTTAAACAGATGCTTTTCCTAATTACTTCCAAAAGCAGAACCTTCCTTTCTGACAAGGGATTCTCATAGCGACCCTATAGGAGAGAGTAGAACTGCCCTATAGGGTTTCTAAGCAGACTGCCACATCTTTCTTCCATGCAGCAGCTGGTGGATTCAAACCACAGTCTTTCAGTTAGCAGCTGAGCACTTAACCAGTGGTGCCACCAGAGCACTCTCTATCTATCCATCTATCTATCTATCTATCTATGTATATCTATCTATCTATATTTACACTTCCTTTATGGCAAAGGATTCTCAGTTTTCATTTATTCATCTATTTGAAAATATTGAGTGTGTGTGATGGTTACCACACTAGACACTGAGGCAACAGCAATTAATGAAACAGATAAACAACCTTGCTGTCCAGTAGCTTGCAGTCTGGGGAGGGGTGGTGTTGGAGGAAGACTGAGCAGTCGTCTGAAAAACCTGCAGTATGATAGATGGCAATGATTGTTCTGAAGAGAAACAAAGCAGGACAGGAAAGTAGGGGTGCTCGGGGGTGGGGAATGTTGCAATATGAAATAGGGCGGTCAGGGAAATCCAGCCAGTGTGCTGAAGGGGTGAGGGAGCTAGCCAGGGAAATTCTGGGAAGAGTGCCCAGGGAGAGAACAGCACGCGTACTGTCCCTGAGGCAGGAGTGTGACCGGTGCCTAAAAGGCCAGCATGTCTGAAGTGGAGTGAGCAAGGGGAAGTGGTGAGAGAGAAGATCAGAGCAAGAACAGGCAGTGAAGAGCACTTAGGGTCTTAGAGGCTATGGCAAGTTTTTATTTTCTTCTTAAATATATTTATTTAATTTTTTTTAAAAAAATGAGTCCATTTAAAGAAGCCAAACCAAACCAAATCGGTAGCTGTCCAGTCCATTCCAAGTCATGGCGACCCCACTGCAGAGTAGACCTATGCTCCGTAGGGTTTTCTTGGCTGTAATCTTTTTAGACACAGATCACCAGGACTTTCCTCCAGGCACTGCTGGGTGGGTTCAGACCACCAACCTTTTGGTTAGTAGTTGAGCATAAACCATTTGTGCCACTCAGGGACATCATTTAAAGAAAAGTAGTGGATAAATCATTGCCCAGGTAAAACAGGAAAATGGAAGAATCCTGAAGAAGGTGCAGGAATTCCTGAACTATAGAGCTCCCTGACCCACATTATCTCCCTGGTTCCTGTCAGCCTTGTAGCATAGAAAATGTGTGGAATCAGGTTGACTGTGCTCCCATCTCAGCCCAGCTGCATCCTAACTGTGACATGCTGGGCAAGATACTCTCTTAGCCTTAATCTCCTCACATGTAAACACAGGCAAGAGTTCTGACTCCAGGAGGGTGGTGCTATTTAAGGGAAACACACACACACACACAAGCATCTGTAATTGTACCTGAATGTTGTTGTTGTTAGCTACTGTCGAATCAGGCCCCGACTCATGGCGACCCCACACACAGTGGAATGAAACGCTCCCTGGTCCTGCCCCATCCTCATGATTAGTTGGAGGTCAGACCGTTGTGATCTGTAGCGTTTCCACTAGCTGATTTTCGGGAATAGATCTTGAGGCCTTTCTTCTTAGTCCATCTTAGTCTGGAAGCTCCACTCAAACCTGTTCAGCATCATAGCAACACGCAAGCCTCCACTGACAGACGGGTGGTTGCTGTGCATGAGGTGCACTGGCCGGGAATCAAACCTGGATCTCCCTCATGGAAGGTGAGAATTCTACCACTGAATCTCCACTATTAATGTCAGTCTTGAAAAAATGATAGGTATCATTATCTTTACTTTACATACTAAGAAACTGAGCTCAGAGTGGCCAAGAGGCTTATCTGAGGTCACTCAGCTAGTAAGGAGCAGGAAGACTAGAATATGCTTCTTCTGAACACCTTACTCTTTGTTCCTCATCTGTTAAAATTCAAATAATGAGAATCCAGTTTGAGCAGCACAGTCTTAGAGCCTCCTACTTTCTGAAAATCTGTCAGGCTTGTCATTTGCCTTTAAATTATTTATTACAAGCAGGTCAGGCCATTCAGCTTATGGCCAGCAATTTTCCTTTGTTTTCAACCGGTCACCTCACCTTAAATACCCTCATATTTATCTCTTTGCTCTGTGAAAATAAATGGCATAAAGTCTGCAAGCCTTGGCATTACTCCAATAGGATAATGCTTCAGAAGTTGGGAGTCCTTTTTTTTTTTTTCCTCACTCCTTGTTCTTTCTTCCTTTCTTTTTATTTTCCTGTGCTTCCTTGTGAAGAACTCACAGAAACAAAAGGTCCAAGATATTTATTTTGAATATGTGGTTTTGTAAAAATGGCATCTATCTTTGAAGGCATCTTCTTTTCAAGTAGCACAATCAGACAACAACTAGTTGTGTGCAGTAAGTGTTGCCTCCTCCAGAATAGCTAGACAGTCAGATCAACAGGAAAGAGACTAACTGGATATAATATAAAACTCCCAGAAAGAGACTGTCTCAGTTACTTCCATTAGGAAAGGATTTTCAAGGTTATATGTGCCACACTTCTGTACTCTTTCTACAAAGTAGGCAGGGTCTTTGAAACCAGACTGAAAAAAACCAACCAAACCTATTACTGTTGAGTGGATTCTGACTCATAGTGACCCTATAGGACAGAGTAGAACTGCCCCGTAGGGTTTCCAAGGGTGTAATCTTTACGGAAGCAGACTGCCACGTCTTTCTCCCAAGGAGCAGCTAGTAGGTTTGAACTGCCGACCTTTCGGTTAGCAGCCAAGCACTTAACCATTGTGCCACCAGGGCTCCTTGTTGGTAGTAGCAGCAGTTGGCAAATGGTGGCACTGGGATTCAAACCCAGGAATAGTTTGCCCGCTTTCTATAAATACCTCAATACCTCTAACACCTCTTTTTTAAAAAAAAAATACTTTTTTTCTTTTAAACTATACATTTTGAGTCTTCTATTCTCACACCTCATGGCAAAAATCTGGTCATATCTCTTCACCTCTACTGCTGCCATCTTGTCCCAGCCACAGCCCATCTCCCCCAGACAATTAGTTCCCTTGATTCCACTCCTGCCTACCCCTTTACAATCTCTTCTATACAAAGGAGAAGGAAGAATCATATTAAATATAAAGCAGATCATATCACATCCCTCTCAAAACTCCCCTGGCTTCCCGTCACTCTCAGCATAAATCCACAGTCCTGACTATGATCAACAAGGACCAATATGATATGGCCACTGGCTCCCCTCCACCCTCATCCCCATCACCAAGCTGCAGCCACACTAACCACCTCACTCTTCCTCAAACATGCCAAGAACACTTCTGCCTTTGGGCTGGTGTATTATTCTCTCTGCTAGGAACCCAGTTCCCCAGATATTTGCTTGGCTCTTGTCCTTGATTCACCCAGTTCTCTGCTCATATGTTTCCTTCTCTGAGTGGTCTTTCCTGACTGGCCTCCATAAAACAGTCCTCACTATGCCCCTGGCCTGCTTGGTTTTCTTCTTAGGACTTACCACTGCCAATATTGTGTATCTAATTATGTATCTGTTGACCCAACTAGAATGTTGACCCTCAGGGATAAGGACTTGGGTGCCTTGTTAACCATTATGCCCCCAGTATGTAGAAGAATGCCTGGCAGAACAGGCACCTGTAAACTCTTAGTGAATAAATGGAAGGATGAATGATTCAGAGGCGCAGGCAGAAAACACAACTCTCGCAAAAGCTCCCCGGAAATCGCAGATAACCTTGAAATAAGAATTTTATGGTGAAAGTGACAAAGCAGAGAGCATTACATGCTAAAGACCTTCCAATCATTATTTCTCAATTAAGGTGCTGGAGCATTGTGAGTGGGGTGATTCAACTCATCGGGCTGTCCCACTTTAATGGGGTATCTAGCATCCTTGGCCCTAACTAATTGCCAGCAGGGGGCCCCAGTCATTATGACAACACAAACACCCCTCACATTTCCTTCCTTTCCCAATGAAGTCCTACCTCCATCCACACCCATGATGAAGCGACCCACGATGAGCATTTCAAAGGCTCCTGCCTGGAGAGAAAAGGCCATCAGCAACGCAGCAGAAATCGCAAACCCATTGTTGACCAGCAAAGTGTACTTCCTGGAAAAAAAAGGAGGAGTCTGATGAGAATGCCTACCAGAAGATGAATCACTGGCCTGTCCATCCCAGGAGCAGGGGACAGACCCTTGAGAAGGGTCAGTAGAGACCCAGGCCCAGTGGAAAGAGCATTGGCCTAGGGTTAGGAATGGGGGTTCCAGTCCCCTTGCTGTCACCTTCTGGCAGTATGACCTTCAGCAAAGAAAGGCAAGTCCTCCCTCTAGGCTAACCAATGGTATAGAGTAGGTCATCTCCAAAGGCACTGTCAGCTCTTTGACATTCTATGAATTCCCTGCTGCAGTATTTTATTTCATCGACTCTAAGACCGTCGCTTAACATTTCTGAAACCAAGATGTTGTTGTTAGGTGCTGTCAGGTTGGTTCCAACTCATAGCAACCCTATGTACAATAGAATACAACACTGTTCAGTCCTGAGCCACCCTCACAATCATTGCTATGTTTGAACCCACTGTTGCAGCCACTGTGTCAATCCATCTCGTTGAGGGTCTTCCTCTTTTTTTGCTGCCCTGTACCAAGCATGATGTCCTTCTCCAGGGACTAACCCCTCCTGATAACAAGTCCAAAGTACATGAGATGAAGTCTCACCATCCTTGCTTCTAAGGAGTATTCTGGCTGTACTTCTTCCAAGAAAAATTCGTTCGTTCTTCTGGCAGCCCATGGTATATTCAAAATTCTTTGCCAACACCATAATTCAAAGGCATTGCTTATTCTTCGGTCTTCCTTGTTCATTGTCCAGCTTTTGCATGCAGATGAAGCTATTAAAAATACCATGGCTTGGGTCAGGTGCACCTTAGTCCTCAAAGTGACGTCTTTGCTTTTCAACACTTTAAAGAGGTATTTTGCAGAAAATTTGTCCAATGCAATATGTCATTTGATTTCTTAACTGCCGCTTCCATGGGTGTTGATTCTGGATCCAAGTAAAATGAAATCCTTGAAAACTTCAGCCTTTTCTCTGTTTATCATGATGTTGCTCATTGGTCCAGTTGTGAGGATTTTTATTTTCCTTATGTTGAGGTGTAATCCATACTGAAGGCTGTAGTCTTTAATCTTCATAAGTAAGTGCTTCAAGTCCTCTTCACTTTCAGCAAGCAAGGTTGTGTCATGTGCATATCACAGGTTGTTAATGAATCTTCTTCCAATCCTGATGTCGTGTTCTTCTTCATATGGTTAAGCATCTCAGATTATTTGCTCAGCATACAGATTAAATAAGTATAGTGAAAGTAGGTGAGGCGGGGGCAAGATGGTGGAGTAGTCAGATACTTCCGGTGGACCCTTTTACAACAAAGACCTGAAAAAATAAGTGAATCGATTATATATATGGCAACCTGAGCGCCCTGAACATCAAAGGCAGACTTGAGGAACCGGACTGAGTGGCAGGGGGAGGGAGGGATGGTTCAGAAGCAGTGAGGAGTTGCCAGACCTGACCCGTTGAGAGCCTGAGCCCTTCAGGTCTGATCAGCTCCAGGGTGAGTGGTGAGGCAGGCAAGCAGCAGTGCTCAGGAGGCACGTTTTCTGCACTGGGAGAGACCAAGTGCCAGAGAGTCTACACAGCCACCCAGAACCAGTGAGAAGCAGCCCTCAATAGGCAAAAAATAAGTACTTGCGTACTGCTTACCGCGTGGATCAAAAACACCCCCCTTAGGGAAAAACCTCTCCCCCATTTACCTCCCTGCTCCCTGCTCTGCACTGGGTCCCGAACTGGCTTCTGCAATTGCCAAGCCCCTTGGGCTGGAAGTAGGATCCATTACAAGCCCTGAGCCATTCTCCCTGCCTTGGAGAGTGAACAAATTAACAAACGGGAACAAATAAACTGCCGGCTCCCCTAAGCCAGGAACCCAGGGTACGCATAGCTCCTTTGCTAGGCACAGGCATAAGGGATCCATGGACTTTGAGTGACTTTCCACCTGCATAGACTTGTGTGAGCTCATCTCAACAGCGTAGGCCCTCATTACTGCAGTACAACAGGGTATATACTGGAAGTCTAACATCAACTGTTTCAGCTGTGAAGTGGCAGGTTCTTGACATTTGACACTGCTCTGCCCATTAAGCAGGGTCTTCACCTTCTCACATCAGAGGCCTGAGGGCTGGTGGCTCCACCCACACCACCTAGCCACCTGCAATAGGGGCCCATGAATAAGAGATGCCCCCTAGTCCTTACAGCCAACAGCATTAGGTGCTCATAGTCCGGCTGCAAAACCCACCCACCTATGCACTCTAGGGAACAGGGACACAACTTCCTCCTGGACACGCGGGGGCAGCTGTCAGCCCCCTGCCTTGCTCAGAGTGTGTCCCCCTGCTGCAGCCAGGTACCATGCCTGTCTAGGACTGTAAGTGAGAGCCTACACCACACACTTGGTGGCTATCTACCTGGGCACCTGAGCTGAATCCGTATAGAAGGAGTGGGCAGACTCCTGAGCTCACATACCTAGTAACAAATCTAACCACCTGGTGACAGGACATCAGAGCTTCAAAGCTGCCAATAATCAAACTAGCTCATACGAGCAGCCTATCTGGGCATATCAAAACAAAACAAGAAGCTAGGACACAGTACGCAAACAGAAAATAAATAAATACAATAACTTATTGATGGCTTGGAGACAACAGTCAATATCAAATCACATAAAGAGGCAGTCCATGATGGCTTCAACAAGCTCCTAAAATAAAGAATCTAGAAATTTTCCAGAGGAGGAAAATTTCTTGGAATTACTGGAGGCAGAATACAAAAGATTAATATACTGAACTCTTCAAGAAATCAGGAAGGAAATTAAGCAAAACGCAGAACACATAATAGAAGAAATTAAAAAGATTAGAGAAGAGCATAATGACAAATTTAACAGGCTGCAAGAACCCATAGAGAGACAGCAATCAGAAATCCAGAAGATTAACAATAAAATTTCAGAATTAGACAACTCAATAGAAAGTCATAGGAGCAGAATTGAGGCAATGGAAGTCAGAATTAGTGAGATTGAAGCTAAAGCACTTGACACCAACTTATTTGAGGAAATCAGATAAAAAGGATTTTAAAAAATGAAGAAACTCTACCAATTATGTTGGACTCTATCAAGAGGAACAACTTACGAGTGATTGGAGTACCAGAACAGGGGGAGATAACAGAAAATACAGGGAGAATTGTTGAAGATACTTTGGCAGAAAACTTCCCTGATATCGTGAAAGATGACAAGATATCTATCCAAGATGCTCATTGAACCCAACATAAGGTAGATTCCCAAAAGAAAGTCACCAAAACATATTATAATCAAACTTTCCAAAACCAAAGATAAAGAGAGAATTTTAAGAGTGGCTAGGGATAAACAAAAAGTCATCTACGAAGGAAACTCAATAACACTAAGCGAGGACTACTCAGCAGAAACCATGCAGGCAAGAAGGCAATGGGATGACATATATAAAGCCTTGAAGGAAAAAAACTGCCAGCCAAGAATTATATATCCAGCAAAACTGTCTCTCAAATGTGATGGCGAAATTAGGGCATTTGCCGATAAACAGAAGTTTAGGAAATTTGCAAAAACCAAACCAAAATTACAAGAAATACTAAAGGGAGTTCTCTGGTTAGAAAACCAGTAACATCAGACAACAACTCAAGAGTAGAACACAGGACAGAACAGCCAGATATCAACCCAGATAGGGAAGTTACAAAAGTAAATCAAAGCTAAAACACTGAAAATAGGGAAACAGATGTCAATATGTAAAAGATGAGAACAATAAAACAAAAAAGAGGAACTTAAAAAATGTAGACCTAGATTTTTCATATGGAGAGAAAGTCAGGGCGATATAAAGAAATAAAAGACTGCTATAAACTTAGAAATATAGGGGTAAATATTAAGGGAACCACAAAGAAAACTAACAATCCTACAAGTCAAAAAGTATAGTGAAAGAATACAACCACGATGCACACCTTTTCTGATTCAAAACCATGCAGTATCCCTTTGTTCTGTTTGAACAACTGCCTCTCGGTCTACATACAGGTTCCTTATGAGCACAATGAATTATTCTGGAATTCCCATTCTTTGCAATGTTATCCATAATTTGATATGATCCACACAGTGGAATGCCTTTGCATGGTCAATAAAACACAGGTAATATCTTTCTGGTATTCTTACTTTCAGCCAAGATCCATCTAACATCAGCAATGATATCCTTCATTTCACATCACCTTCTGAATTTGGCTTGAATTTCTGGCAGTTCCCTGTTGATGTACTGCTGCAACCATTTTTGAATTATCTTAAGCAAAATTTTACTTGCATGTAATGTTAATGATGTTGTTCGAGAATCTCTACATGTGCTGCTGCTATTTACAAGGTTTTCACTGGCCATTTTTTTTTTAGCAGTAGATTGTCAGGTCCTTCTTCCTAGCCTGTCTTAGTCGGGAAGCTCCGCTGTAACCTGTCCACCATGGGTGACCCTGCTGCTATTTGAAATACTTGTGACATAGCTTCTAACATCACAAAAACATACAAGCCACCACAGTATGACAAACTGACAGGTGAAACCAGGATGCATCTTACAAATTCTTGAGTTTTAACCAAGAGAACTTAATGTAGTTATTTTAACTGAAAGAATTTAATATAGGAAATTGGTTAAGTAGGTATTGGAAGACTGTAATGTCAAAAGGGGGGTTGTTTTAGGCTGGGTTCTCTAGAGAAACAAAACCAGTGAAGTGTATAAATATATATAGAGAGGGATTTATATCAAAGAAATGGCTCCCCGACTGTAGAGGCTGGAACATCCCAAGTCCGTGGATCAGGATAGAGGCTTCTCCTGATTCATGTAGCCACAGGGGCTGGCAAACCCAAGATCGGCAGGTCGGACAGCAGGGCTCCCACTCACAGGCTGTGAAAATCAACGAATCCCAAGATTGGCAGGCAAGACCAAAACGCTTCTCCTGATTCACGTAGCTGCAGGGGCTGGTGAATCCAAGATCGGCAGGTTGGAGAGCAGGGCTCCCACACAGGTTGTGAAGATCAACGAATCCCAAGATTGGCAGATAATCTGATAGCTCAAGTCCCAAGAACTGAAGGTCAGATGAACAGAATGCAGCCGCAGGATCCAGAGCAAGCAAAAAGCCAGAACGTCTGCTTATATTTGGATGCAGACCACATGCCCAAGGAAAACCCCTTTCAACTAATTGGCTACTCACAGCAGATTCCATCATGGGAGTGATCACATATAAATACTGAGAATCATGACCCGGCCAAGTTGACACACGAACTTAACTATCACAGTCCACCCATTGCAAACTTGGTACACATGCACATCTCCTTAAACCATACATAATCTCTGAATAAAGACAATTATAAAGTCATACTTGTGCCTAACATGATACAACTAACATGCTTACGACCAAAAACACACTAGCCCCATTTACATCTTATTTTTTCTAAATGAAGAAAACAAAAATATTTGATGCACACATACAAAGCAGAAATACTCATAACAATTACAGTCCTTGTTTCTGCAACTGTCACATGGCAGTAACTGGTATTTAGAAATACCTTCTTCCACCACCCATTCCGTATTCCTTTGCCCTCAGCAAGCACCTCGGCTGGTTGTGGTTATTTGCCTGGTGGAGTAACCCAAACTTTCATTCCTGAAGGGTCTGAGTCATTAGTAGTCATGTCGGAATTGGGTTGCTGTAGTTTTCCATTGACTTTAATCACAGGGCATGGTAGTACTAAAAGACACCCTAAGGGATCTCCTGCATTCCAGACATATTCTTCTTTACCTCCATTATGTAATATTAATATGATTTCCTCTTGGTAATCAGGATCAGTCACATCAGGCAGTACGATAACTCCCTCCTTTGCTTGTTGATGCAGAGGCATAAGGAAGCCAAATTGGCCGGGTGGCATTCTCAGCTTCCAGTTCAGTGGAATCAGTGATGTGTCTCCAGGTAGGAGCATTCCTCCCTTTGGAACTAAGACCTCTAGACCTGCAGAGCATAAGGTCGTGGAGACAGGAAGCAAAAATCTTGTGAGTGGGCCACTAGGGGTAACAGTGAGTGGTGCCACTTCCATTTCTACCCCTTGATTCCTGGATCCATGAATCCTGGCTGTGGGAGAAAGAGCACCATATATGGGATGTTGGTTTAGAGCATATACAGCTTCCTGGAGAACACTGCCCCAATCCTGCAATGTACTGCCACCTAGCTGGCAGTGTAATTGTGTCTTTAAAAGGCCATTCCATTGTTCTGTCAAGCCAGCTGCTTCAGGATGATGGGGAACATGGTGAGACCAGTGAATTCCATGAGCATGGGCCCATTGACACACTTCATTTGCTGTGAAGTGAGACCCTTGTTCTGAGGCAGTGCTGTGTGGGATACCATGATGGTGGATAAGGCATTCCGTAATTCCACGGATGGTAGTTTTGGCAGAACTGCATGCAGGGAAGGTAAATTCATATCCAGAGTAAGTGTCTATTCCAATAAGGACAGAACGCTGCCCTTTCCATGATGGAAGTGGTCCAATGTAATCAACTTGCCACCAGGTTGCTGGTTGAACACCTTGAGGGATGGTGCCATATTGGGGAATCAGTGTTGGTCTCTGTGGCTAGAAGATTGGGCACTCAGCAGTGGCTGTAGCCAAGTCAGCCTTGGTGAGTGAAAGTCCATGTTGCTGGGCCCATGCATAACCTCCATCCATGCCACCATGGCCACTTCATTCATGAGCCCATTGAGCAATGACAGGAGTAGCTGGGGAAAGATGATGACTGGTTTCCACAGAACGCGTCATCCTATCCACTTGATTGTTAAAATCATCCTCTGCTGAGGTCACCCTTTGGTGAGCATTCATATGAGACGTAAATATCTTCATTTCTTTGGCCCATTCAGAGAGGTCTATCCACATACCTCTTCCCCATAAATCCTTGTCTCCAATTTTCCAACCATGTTCCTTCCAAGTCCCTGACCATCCAGCCAAACCATTGGCCACAGCCCATGAATCAGTATACAGTTGCATATCCGGCCATTTATCCATCCAAGCAAAGTGAACAACCAGGTGCACTGCTCAAAGTTCTGCCATGGAGAGGATTTCCCTTCACCACTGTCCTTCAGTGAGGTCCCAGAAAGGGGCTATAGTGTTGCTGCTGTCTGCTTTCGAGTGGTGCCTGCATATCGTGCAGAACTATGTGTAATCCAGGCATGAGTTTTCTCTTCTTCAGTCAATTGACCATAAGGAACTACCCATGAGGCCATAGGTGCAGACTGGGAGATGGAAGGCAATGTGACAGGAGTGGAGACCATGGGCATTTGGGCCACTTCCTCATGCAACTTACTTGTGCCTTCAGGTCCTGCTCGGGCCCGATCTCGTAGATACCACTTCCATTTAATGACGGAGTGCTGCTGTGTACGTCCAACTTTATGATTCTGTAGGTCAGACAACACCTAGTTCATGATGGGCCCCTTAGGCTGCATGGTGACTTTGTGGCCCATGGTTAAGTGTTCAGTCTCTACTAAAGCCCAGTAACAAGCCAAAAGCTGTTTCTCAATAGGAGAGTAGTTATCTGCAGACGATGGCAGGGCTTTGCTCCAAAATTCTAAGGGTCTGCACTGTGATTCACCAATAGGGGCCAGCCAAAGACTCCAAACAGCATCTCTATCTGCTACTGACACTTCAAGCATCATTGGATCAGCTGGATCATATGGCCCAAGTGGCAGAGTGGCTTGCACAGCAGCCTGAACCTATTGCAGAGCCTTCTCTTGTTCTGGGCCCCACTCAAAACTAGCAGCTTTTCGAGTCACTTGATAAATAGGCCAGAGTAGCACACCTAAATGAGGAATATGTTGCTTCCAAAATCCAAAGAGGCCCACTAGGCATTGTGCCTCCTTTTTAGTTGTGGGAGCAGCCAGATGCAATAACTTATCTTTCACTTTAGAAGGAATATCTCAACATGCCCCACAACACTGGACCCCTAGAAATTTCACTGAGGTGGAAGGTGCCTGAATTTTTATGAGATTAATTTCCCACCCTCTAGCACTCAAATGTTTCACCAGTAAGTCCAGAGTCACTGACACTTCTTCCTTACTAGGTCCAATCATTGTAATGTCATCAATGTAATGGACCAGTGTGACATCTTGTGGAAGGGAAAGGTGATCAAGGTCCCTGTGGACTAAACCATGACATAGGGCTGGAGAGTTGATATAACTCTGAGGTAGGCAAGTGAAGCTGTATTGCTGGCCTTGCCAGATGAAGGCAAACTACTTCTGATGGTCCTTTGAAACAGGTATGGAGAAAAAGGCATTAGCCAGATCAATAGTTGCATACCCGGTACTAGGAAATATATTAATTTGCTCAAGCAATGAAACTACATCTGGAACAGCAGCTGCAATTGGAGTCACCACCTGGTTAAGTTTTTGATAATCTACTGTCATTCTCCAAGATCCATCTGTTTTTTGCACAGGTCAAATAGGTGAGTTGAATGAAGATGCAGTGGAAATCACCACCCCTGTATCCTTCAAGTCCTGATGGTGGCAGTAATCTCTGCAATCCTCCAGGAATGCGGTATTGCTTTTGGTTTACTGTTTTCCCAGGTAGGGGCAGCTCTAATGGCTTCCACTTGGCTTTTCCTACCATAATAGCCCTTACTCCATTTGTCAGGGATCCAATGTGGGCGTTCTGCCAGTTGCTGAGTATATCTATTCCAATTATGCATTCTGGAACTGGGGAAATCACTACAGGTTGGGTTTGGGGACCCACTGGACCTACTGTGAGACTGACATGAGCCAAAAATCCATTAATAACATGACCTCCATATGCCCCTACTCTGACTGGTGGGCCACAGAGATGTTTTGGGTCTCCTAGAATTAGTGTCAGTTCAGAGCGAGTATCCAGTAATCCCCCAAAAGTCTGATTATTTCCTTTTCCCCCAAAACAGTCACTCTCTTAAAAGGCCATAGATCCCTTTGGGGAAGGCTGGGAGAAAGATTAACAGTAAAAATTTTTGGCAGTGTATTGGAGTTCTTCCTCAAGGGGACCCAGCCTCCCCTTCATTCAAGGGGTTGTAAGTCTTTAAACTTGCTCAAATCTGGGAATTGATTGAGGTACCGTGACTCTCCATTCTGGCAATTCAAGTGAGAGTGCTGTTCACCCGAACTAGAATTCATCCATTTGTATAGAGCAAGGAAATATTTAGTAGATTTCCTACCTATTCCACTCCTAGGGACACTATGACTAAGTAGCCAACACCACAAGTCCATACGAGTCAGACTATTCTGATTACTGCTTTGACTCAGTTGTCCATTACTGTAACCACGCCCACCTTGTCTTTGTCGATTTAGTGTAGCCACTTGGCCCCTACTACCACGGAGTCCAATCAGCCCCATTGTAGCTAGGTGTCTTAATTCAGTTAGGCCAGTTTCCACTGTCAAATCTGATTTATATAAAATAGCAATCACAGCAGTCTCTGGAGCGCCCTTCACAAATTTGTTCCTCACATTTGTAGTAAAAGGTGTGTCCTCTGGGCACTCCATGTGTGGGTCTGTGGGTCTAACCTGGTAAATTCACTCTAGCATGCTAATATCCCTAAGCCTTTGGATACCTTCTTCTACAGTATACCAAGGCAGGTCTGGTACTTCAACTTGGTTTAGGGTAGGTCACCTCGTAATCCATGCGTTAGCAACCCAACCAAATAAACTATTAGATCCTTTCCTAACTTCTCGAGCTGAAACATTGAATGAAGAATCTGTGCTTGGTGGACCCATATCAATAAACTCAGACTGATCCATCTTTATGTTCCTTGCACCATTATCCCACACCCTTAATAGCCATTCTCACACATATTCCCCAGGTTTCTGTTTGTAAATATTAGAAAAGTCAAGCAGTTCTTTGAAGTGTAGCGTACCTTCTCCTGGGTCACACTTTGTACTTCACCTTTTGGGGCTCGCTGGGACTTAAGTCTAGTTATAGGTCTAGAAGCCAGAATCAGTAGTGTGGAATTATTTTGACATCATGCAGCATTGTCTTGTAAAGCATCTGCCTCAGGTGATGACCCAGGCAATGACTCAGGCAAGGGCTCTTTAGAGGCAGCTGGGCTAGGGCTAATCTCATTAGTTGGGAGTGGAGGGGCTAATGGTTTTTCTAGGCAAGGTGGTTTAGCAGACAAACATGAAGTAATCTCCTTAGATGGGAGTAGTTCTGCTTGTAGGAGCGATTCAATGGAATTTAGGTGCTCAGTATCTCCAGCTTTCTGATTATCTGCCCATATGTCCCCAAGCCAAGTTTCAAGATCCCATTTCTTCCCAATCAATGCCCTTACTTTAACTTCAGACACCTCTCAAGTTTGGCAATTGAGCTAGCATTGTAATTCAGCTAGTCTTACAATAAGACTCTGGGTCTGGTTTTTAGCAGTTATCAGTTCTGTTACTATAAGAAATAAGACTTTCTTCCAAAGCACAAGCAGAAATTTTGAGGTAATTTATGCAACACTTAAGCTTTGACTCTGAAGCCCTGAGCGCATCTCTTTCTTTCACCAGTTTGTCTAGCAAAAGTAGGACCAACCAACCAGCTTCCTTACACTTCTCATTCTGACAAAACTGTAGAAAGATAACACACGTGTGTTCACCCGGAGTCTCGCCTTTCACCAATACCTAATCTATTGGTGGTGATATTCTGAGTAACTGTATCACCACCTCATGCCATGGATTAGCAGTGCCCTCTTTACTGCTGGAAACAGAGTCATCAACATCTTTAAGACTAACCAGACTTGAGAACCAATTTAGAAAACTCATCCTTACAATTTTGTTTCTCTAGAAGCACTCTCGGTTCCAAATGTCTTAGGCTGCGTTCTCTAGAGAAGCAAAACTAGTAAAGCATGTAAATCTTTATACAGAGAGATTTATATCAACGAAATGGCTCATGCAATTGTAGAGGCTGGAATGTCTCAAGTCCATGGATCAGGATGGAGGCTCTTTCTGATTCACATAGCTGCAGGGGCTGGCAAAACCAAGATCAGCAGGTGGAGAGCAGGGCTCCGGCTCACAGACTGTGAAGATCGATGAATCCCAAGATTGGCAGATAAGCTAATAGCTCAAGTCACAAGAACTGGAGGTCAGACAAACAGCAGGCAGCCTTAAGATCCAGAGCAAGCAAAAACTGGAACATCTGCTTATATTCGGATGCAGGCCACACACCCAAGGAAACTCCCTTTCAACTGATCGTCTACTCACAGCAGATCCCATCGTGAGATCGTGAGAGTGATCACATATAAACACTGAGAATCATGAACCAGCCAAGCTGACACACAATCTTTTTTTAAATTGTACTTTAGATGAAGGTTTACAGAACAAACTAGGTTCTCATTAGACAGTACACATATTCTTTTATGACATTGGTTAACAACCTCACCACCCATCAACACTCTCCTTTCTCAACCTTGCATTCCCTATTACCAGCTTTCCTGTCCCCTCCTGCCTTCTAGTCCTTGCTCCTGGGCTGTTGTGCCCCTTTAGTCTCCTTTTGTTTTATGGGCCTGTCTAATCTTTGGCTGAAGGGTGAACCTCAAGAGTGACTTCATTACTCAGCTAAAAGGGTATCCGGGGCCATACTCCTGGGGTTTCTCCAGTCTCTGTCAGGCCAGTAAGTCTGGTCTTTTTTTTTTTTGTGAGTTAGAGTTTTGTTCTACATTTTTCTCCAGCTCTGTCTGGGACCCTCTATTGTGATCCCTGTCAGAGCAGTCAGTGGTGGTTGCTGGGCACCATCTTGTTGTACTGGACTCAGTCTGGTGGATGCCATGGTAGTTGTGGTCCATTAGTCGTTTGGACTAATCTTTCCCTTTTATCTTTTATTTTCTTCATTCTCCCTTGCTCCCAAAGGGGTGAGACCAGTGGAATATCTTAGATGGCTGCTCACAGGCTTTTAAGACCCCAAACGCTGCTCACCAAAGTAGAATGGAGAACATTTTCTTTATAAATTATGTTATGCCAATTGAGCTAGATGTTCCCAGAGACCATGGTTCCCACAGCCCTCAGCCCCGCAATTTAGTCCCTTAGGAAGTTTAGATGTGTCTGTGGAGCTTCCATGACCTTGCCTTGTACAAGTGGCACTAGCTTCTCCAGAACTGTGTACTGACTTACCCTTCACCAAAGTTACCACTTATCTATTGTCTTATTTAGTGTTTTGTCATCCCCACCCCTCCCTTCCCTTATAATCATCAAAGATTGTTTCTTTTTGTGTGTAAGCCTTTTCATGAATTTTTCCAGTAATGGTCTCATACAATATTTGTCCTTTTGTGATTGATTTATTTCACTCAGCATAATGCCCTCGAGATTCATCCATCTGATGAGATGCTTCACAGATTAATCATTGTTCTTTCTCATTGCATAATACTCCATTTTGTGTATGTACCATAGTTTGTTTATCCATTCATCTGTTGATAGGCATCTAGGTTTTTCCATCTTTTTGCTATTGTGAACAATGCTGCCATGAACATAGGTGTGCATATGTCTCTTCATGTGATGGCTCTTATTTCTCTAGGATATATTCCTAGGAATGGGATTGCTGGATCAAATGGTATTTCTATTTCTAGCTTTCTAAGGAAGCACCATATCGTTTTCCAAAATGGTTGTATCATTTTGCATTCCCACCAGCAGTGCATAAGAGTCCCCATCTCTCCCTGCAGCCTCTTCAACATCTGTTATTTTCTGATTTTTTGATTTGTGCCAGTAATGCCGAGTGAGGTGGTATCTCATTGTGGTTTTGATTTGCGTTTCTCTAATGGCTAGTGATCACGAGCATTTCCTCATGTGTCTGTTAGCCGCTTGAATGTCTTCTTCGGTGAAGGGTCTGTTCACTTCCTTTGTCCATTTTTTAATTGGATTATTTGTCTTTTTGTTGTAGAGGTGCTGGATTTTCCTGTAGATTTCAGATATTAGACCTTTGTCTGATTTGTAATAGGAAATTTTTTTTTTCCCAGTCTGTAGGTTCTCTTTTTACTCTTCTGGTAAAGTCTTTTGATGAGCATTTTTAAGTGTTTAATTTTTAGAAGATCCCAGTTATCTAGTTTATCTTCTGGAGTTTGCGTGTTGTTAGTTGTGGTTTGTATCCTGTTAATGCCATGTATTAGGGCCTCTAGCATTCAACCTATGTTTTATTCTATGAACTTTATAGTTTTTGGCTTTATATTTAGGGCTTTGATCCATTTTGAATTAGTTTTTGTGTATAGTATGAGGTGTGGGTTCTGTTTCATTTTTTTTGCAGATGGACATCCAGTTTTGCCAGCAGCATTTGTTAAAAAGACTGACACACAATCTTAACCATCAGAGGGACCTCTGAGGAGGGGTGATACCTACCTTGTGCTAGTACCTCAGGGGCTTGTAGTGGGGGCGCCTTGAAGAGCAGGTTCAGACATTTAGGGACAGGGCATTGCCAACTGGTACTGTCTCCTCTGAGGGGCACCATCAGTCTAGTTGTGGGGTATGGGCAAAATCCAGAAATGAAACCAATTGCCACTGTCAATAGCATTGCTGGGACTAACAAGAAGATACAGGGAAACAAGATGCAAGTCCTTCTCTCCTCTTGCCTCCCAGACTCCCTCTAGTGCCCCTATTGGTGGATTCTAACAGGCAGCAAGAGGGGTAGTAGTGGTCCAGTGGTAGAATTCTTGCTTTCAATGCATAAGACCCAGGTTTGATTCCCAGCCAATGTACCTCATGCACAGCCACCACCTGTTCGTCAGTGGAAGCTTGTGTGTTGCTATGATGCCAAGCAGGTTTCAGTGGAGCTTCCAGACTAAGATGAACTAGGAAGCAAGGCCTGTCAATCTGCTTCCAAATATCAGCCAATGAAAACCTTATGGATCACAATGGTCCAATCCGCAATTGATCATGGGGATGATGCAGGGCTGGGCAGCATTTTATTCCATTGTGCATGGGGTAGACATGAGTGGGAGGCTGACTTGATAGCAGCTAACAACAATAACAGCAAGCACAAGTTGTAAAGGACAAAGGAGGCTTACAGGTCCCAGATGCAGCATCAGAGAGTAAAGCACAGAAGCGTACGTCTTGAGCTGAGTGAAGACAGCTTGATAACTGGCATGGCATCCTACAACTTTAGTAGGCAGGTTTCTTCATTCCTTTCTTCCTTCCATCCCCCTTTCCTTCCTTCCTTCCATTCATCCTTCCTTTCTTCCTTTCCTTCCTTCCATCCATCTATCCTTCCTTCCTTTCCTTCTCTCTTTCTCTTTCTCAGTGGTTCATAAAATAACAATGCATCTTATACTCAGTGATACCTTAGATGAACTACACTATCAGGCATAAGACTGGACTAATCCCTTCAAACAAGGTCAGGCAAATTCCTATGACAATAATCACTATTAGTTGCTATGTGCCAGGACGGCTATCACCGTTTTATGGATATATCCCTAAGACCTCATGGTTGAGATGCATGACTTCTTTAGAGGCCTGGGGACCTGGCTTCCTATGTCAGCTCTATGTTTTATTAGCTAGATGACTTTGTACTTTATCACTCTGTTTTCCTTTTCCCAACTGCAAAATAATCATAACAGCTCACACTTATTGAACTCTTACTATATGATAGACCCTGTTCTAAAGCACTTTAGACAAGTAGCTCATTAAACCTTAAAATGACCCTATGAGGTAAATACTATTATTATCTCCATTTTATGGATAAGTTGACTATGACACTAACAAATTAGTAAACTTGCTTTAGATCATACAGCTAGTGAGTCAAGGAGCTCAGCAGTTCTCCCCCCGCCCCACCCAGAACTCAATGAATTAACAGATATTAAATTGTTTTGCAAATTGTGAAAAGCTAGAGATTTGAAAGGGTACTTTATTATTACTTTAAGGAGTTAGATTTCTTGACTTCCAGGCCAGAGCTCTTTCCACTATTTCTCACGTATCTCAAGTATTCCATTAATTTTTTTTCCTTTCTACACCTTCCTGGAGAATTCCAAAGTCCCTGACTTCTACGATTCAATGATTATGGTACAAAAATAGCTCATTGCAACATCCTGTGTAATAGAAAAATATCGAAACAACCCTTGTCTATTAATAGAGGACTGTTGTTTTTAGGTGTTGTCGAGTTGATTGCAATGCAGAACAGCCCCACGTGACAGAACAGAACTGCCTTAAGGGTTTTTGTGGTTGTAAATCTTTACAGAAGCAGATCACCAGGTCTTTCTCCTGCAAAGCCACTGGGTGAGTTTGAACTGCCAACCTTTTGGCTAGTAGCAGAATGCTTAACCATTGTGCCCCCAGAGTCTACTTAAATAAATTATGATATATCTATAGAGTGGGGAACTATGAAGATATTAAAATAAGACTCAGTACTGTATATTCCGATATGGAAAAATCAAGATATATGGTTAACTACCAAGAGCAAGGTACAGAACTTTGTGTAGAATATGCTATAATTTGCGTGAAAAAGATGTGTGTGTGTGTGTGTGTGTGTGTATAGGCACAAACTTTGGAAAAGACAAAAACAGACACCACACACACACACACACACACACACACACACACACACTTCTCTAGGAAAGGGTTGAATTGTGTCCCACCAAAAGATATGTTGAAATCCTTACCCCCAGTACCTGTGAATGTATATTTGGAAATAGGGTCATTGCAGATGTAATCAAGTTAACACGAGGTCATACTGAATTAGGGTTGGGCCCCAGCCCAATATGGTTGGCATCCTTATAAGAAGAACAGAGACACAGAGACACAGAGGGAGGACAGCCGTGTAAACACAGAGGCAGAGATTGGAGTGATGCATCTACAAACCAAGAATGCCAAGGATTGTCAGGAACCACCAGAAGCCAGGAAGAAGGAACGAAGGAAGGTGTCCCCGTCCCTAGGATCTTCAGAGAGAGCATGTCCCTGCTCACACCTTAATTTCAGACTTCTAGCCCCCAGAACGGTGAGAAAATAGATTTCTTTTGTTTTAAGCCACCCAGCTTGTGGTCCTTTGTTAGGAAAGCCCTAGGAACTAATACAGAGGGGAACTGAGTAGCTGTAGGACAGAAACAAAAAGGGAAATTTTTACTTTATACTCATTTGTTCCTTTTGGACGTTGAACCACAAGAATGCATTAATTATTCAAAAATAAATACAATTAATTTTTAGAAAATTAAATTAAATGAACCTTGTGATGCGGGAAAAAGCCATATGATTCAGCAGACTTAGACCAAAAATTCCATTCAAGACCAATCTCCCTTATTCTGATGAGAAAGGTCACAGGCTTGAGATTCAACAAGATGAGCCTGCAGGTACTAATTGCTGTTACTGGTGAAACCTCAAATTACGATAAGAATACCCTGCACTCCCATGGCACTTCTCAGTGTTCATGACCCTTCCCTGCATCCTCTACAGAACTGACACATCACCCTTATGAAGAAAGTAGGCAATGGTTGAGCAGAGTGGTGGAAGAATGAGGCTTTGGAGCTGGTCAGACCTGGGCTACAAGTAGCTTCCTCCACAGCGCCTCACTGTGGGAGCTTCTACTCATGTGCCCATTCAGCAAATATTTAGTGAGTGCTAGAAGCGCTTGGAGCCCTGGTGGTGCAGTGGTCAAGAGGTATAGCTGCTAGCCAAAAGGTCTGCAGTTCAAATCCACCAGCCACTCCTTGGAAACCTAAGGGGCAGTTCTACTCTGTGTATAGGGTCGCAATGAGTCAAAATCGACTTGACGGCAACGGGTTTTTAGAAGTGCTTGGCTACTAACCGAAAGGTTGGCGGTTTGCACCCATCAGCTGCTCCTCGGGGGAGAGATGTGGCAGTCTGCTTCTATAAAAATACAGCCTTGGAAACCCTAAGGGGAAGTTCTACTCTGTCATGTAGGGTTGCTATGAGTCTGAATCGACTTGACGGCAATGGAGTTTTTGGTTAGACACTAGATTCAGTGGTAGAATTCTGACCTTGTATGTGGGAGACCTGTGTTTAATTCCTGGCCTATGCACCCCATGCACAGCCTGTCTGTCAGTGGAAGCTTGCATGTTGCTATGATACTAAACAAGTTATAGTAGAGCTTCCAGACTAAGATGGGACTAGAAAGAAAGCCTGGTGATCTACTTCTAAAAATCAGATAATGAAAATCCTATGGATCACAATGGTCCAATCTGCAACCAATCACATGGAGATAGTCCAGGACCAGACAGCATTTCATTCCTTTGTGCATGGGGTCACCATGAGTTGGGGGCCAACTGGACAGCAGCTAACAACAATGACAACAGACATTGGGTATACTGCTGTTTATAAGAAAGTGGTCCCTGTCCTCACCCTTATGGGGTTTACAGTATAGTTAGGGACACAGACATCAGATAAATTGTCACACAAAAGTCAGTTAGTGAAAACGGATATTTCTATAAAATGAAAGTATAGATGCTATGAGAGTATGTAACTGGAAACTCTGCCTGTCATTGCCTGCTTGTCCACAGATCCATTACCCTGCTTTCTCTACTTTCTTTGAAAGGCAACTACAATTCCCAGCCTGTCGTGTCTTCTCACTTCCTGGCAGGATCAGCTAACAAGAGGCTGGATGCAAATCTAATGAATGGGGAAGGAGAGAAGCATAAGTTCACTATAGGGTCGCTGTGGGTTGGATTCGACTCACGGCAATGGGTTTGGTTTTTTGGTTTTCTCTGTGCTTCCACTGCAGCAGATATGTCTTCTCCGTGGCTCCAGCCTTCTCTCTGTGGTGCCAGCAACCTGACTGCCCCCTGCCCCCAGGCAGTTCCACTGTGCAGCCCTGGCTTGTGGACTCCAGTAATGCCCCCTCCCACTTTTGGCCTTCCATCCCTGGAGTGGTAGCAGTCTGTCTGTAAAAAAAGTTATTTCTTCCAACAGTCCAACATATTCTCCCTGTAGCTTCCATCTATGGGTCCCAGTTGTGCCCCTTGAGGCCTGACAGGACATATCTGTGTGGTATAGTGCCGAAAAACAAACAAACATTGCCGTCGAGTCGATTCCAACTCATAGCAACCCTATAGGGTAGAGTAGAACTGCCCCATAGGGTTTCCAAGGCTGTAATCTTTACGGAAGTAGATCGCCACATCTTTTTCCCACTGAGTGGCTGGTGGGTTTGAACCACCAAACTTTTGATTAGCAGCCAACCACTTTAACCATTGCGCCACCAGGGCTCCTTTGGCATAGAGCCTAGTGTAAGATAAGTTTGTGAAGAAACTGTTGAGAGAAGTAAGACAGTGAAGGAGTGCTGTGGCTAGATTCTGGTGTTCTTGGATGTTGGACAAAACAGTATGTTCTTTGCTGTGTAGACACTGAAAAATTAAGGCTTTGATTAGAAATCAGAACTCGACTCCTAGTCCCATACATCTTCTACACTGCCCTACTATAGTTAAACTAAACCTTTCATAATAGGATAATATTAATGATAATCATAAAAATAATTCTAGTATTTCTGAGTAGTTCTCAAGTCTAGCTATTCATCAGATTCACCAGAGTACTTAAAAATGTTGAGATTCTTGGATCCACCCTTACAGAGTCTCATTCCTGAGTGCACAGCTGATATGAGACCTCTAGTACAAACCAAACCAGTTGTCGTTGAGTCGATTCTGATTCATGATGACCCTATGTGTTACATAGTAGAACTGTGCTCCTCAGGGTTTTCAAGCCTGTGACTTTTCAGAAGCAGATCACTAGGCCTTTCAGCCAAGGTGCCTGTGGGTGGATTCAAACTGCCAATCTTTTGGTTAGTAGTTGAGCACTTAACCATTTGTGCCACACAGGGACTTGCTAACCTTTAGTATAGTGCTAGACAACTCATGGCTTATCATAGATTATCTCATTTCATCTAATACAATCTTTACAAACCATCACTCCCAGTGTTTGTGATATCTTCAATTCACAGTGGAGGAAATAGAGGGTATTATCAGATGAGGACAACCTTACCCTCCCGTGACCAAATTCACCGACCTACTTGTATCTGGATGAATTCTCCCTGCTCTGATTTAAGGCATATCAGTCTTCTTGTTCCCTGGATCCCACCCCCTCCTGCCTGGTTAACCCTCCATTCCAATAAAGAATTTATGTGCTTCTCTACTTAATCATTCTCATCCGAACACATCTAAATACGGTGTCTCTTGGTCTTCATTTGTCTGCAGCTAATACTCCCTGTCTTCTCCCTTTTAAAGTGAAACTCCTTAAAAACATTGTCTGTTCACCTTCCATTATTTCTTCATCCTCAGTCTAATTAGCCTCTCATTCTATCACTCCATGGAAATGACCTTGTCAAGGTCACCACCAACATCCACTTTGACAAATCATGGTAGGCCACCAGGAGAACTTGGGTTTCTACCCTTGCCAGTACTCTGTGCTCCCCTTATGCAACCTCTCAGCTGCACTGATACAGCTGACCACTCCCTCTTGGTTGAAATATGGTTTTATCCAGACATCTTGGATCCTATTCTCTCCTTTTCTCCCTACCTCAATGGCCTTGCCTTCTCAGTCCCAGAGGTCCCAGGGCTCTAGCTCATCTCTCTCCTATACTCTTCTCTCTCTGCATTCACTCCGTGGATGGCTTCATCCAGTCCCATTATTTTAATTGCTAGCAATTCTCAACTATATCTCAGGCTCAGACTCTCCTCTGAACTCCATATTTGCATATCCAACTGCCTACTCGACGTTTCCACTTGGAATGATTCATGGCGTCCCCATATACAACATAATGAAACGTTGCTGGATCCTGTGCCATCTTCACTATCATTGGTATCCTTAAGTCCATTATTATGGCCACTGTGTATTTTGAGTACCTTTTAACCCAGGGTCTTACCTTTCAGCACTATATCAGACAATATTCTGTTGTGATTCATATGGTTTTCATTGGCTAATTTCAGAAGTAGATCTCCAGGCCTTTCTTCCTAGTCTGTCTTAGTCTGGAAGCTCTGCTAAAACCTGTCCACCATGAGTGACCCTGCTGATATTTGAAATGCTAGTGGCATAGTATCCAATATCATAGTAACACACAAACCTACACAGTACAAAAAACTGACAGGTGGTGGATGTTCAAACCGTTGTTGTTGTTGGTAAGTGCCATTGAGTCGGTTCTGCCTCACAATGACCCTATGTACAACAGAACGAAACACTGCCCAGTCTATGCCATCCTCACAATCTTTGCTAAGTTTGAGCCCATTGTTACAGTTACTGTGCAATCCATCTCATTGAGGGTCTTCCTCTTTTTTACTGACCCTCTACTTTACAAAGCATCATGTCCTTCTCCAGGGACTGATCCCTCCTGATAATATGTCCAAAGTACATGAGACAGAGTCTCACCATCTTCGCTTCTAAGGGGCACTCTGGCTCTACTTCTTTCAAGACAGTTTTGTTCTTTCTTCTGGCAGTCCATGGTATATTCAGTATTTTTCGCCAACACCGTAATTCAAAGGCATCAATTCTTCTTCGATCTTCCTTATTCATTCACATGCTTTTGCAAGCATGTGAGGTGACTGAAAAGACCATGGCTTGGGTCAGGCGCACCTTAATCCTTGTCTTAATCATCTAGTGCTGCTACAACAGAAATACCACAAGTGGATGGCTTTAACAAAGAGAAATTTATTTCTTCACAGTGAAGTAGGCAAAAAGTCCAAATTCAGGGCGTCAGCTCCAGCGGAAGGCTTTCTCTCTTTGTCGGCCTTCTCATCAATGTTTCCCCCAGGCTAGGAGCTTCTCCACGCAGGGACCCCAGGTCCAAAGGACACGCTCTGCTCCTGGCACTGCTTTCTTGGTGGTACAAGGTCCCCCTGTCTCTCTGCTCACTTCTCTCTTTTATATCTCAAGAGATTGCCTCGGGATACAATCCAATCTTGTAGATTGAGTCCTGCCTCACTAACACAATTGCTGCCCATCCTCCCTCATTAACATCATAGAGGCAGGATTTATAACATATAGGAAAATCACACAATACCAGTCAATCATGGCCCAGCCAAATTGATACACACATTTTTCGGGGGACATAATTCAATCCATGACAGTTCTCAAGGTGACATTTTGCTTTTCAACACTTTAAAGAGGTCTTTTGTAGCAGATTTGTCTAGTGCAATATGTCATTTGATTTCTTGACACCGCTTCCATGCGTGTTGACTGTGGATCCAAGTAAAACGCAATCCTTCGCAACTTCAATATTTTCACCATTTATCATGATACTGTTGATCGGTCCAGTTGTGAGGATTTTTGTTTTCTCTAGTTAAAGTGTAATCCAAACTGAAGGCTGTAGTCTTTTATCTTCATCAATAACTGCTTCAAGTCCTCCTTGCTTTCAGTGAGCAAGGTTGTGTCATATGCATATCACAAGTTGTTAATGAGTCTTCTTCCAATCCTGATGCTACATTCGTCCCATATAGTCCAGCTTCTCGGATTATTTACTCAGCATACAGATAGAATAAGTATGGCATAAAGATACAATCGTGACACACACCTTTTCTGATTTTAAGCCATGCAGTTTCCCCTTGTTCTGTTCCAACAGCTGCCTCTTGGTTTATGTACAGGTTCCTCATGAGCACAATTAAGTGTTCTGGAATTCCCATTCTTTGCAATGTTATCCCTAATTTGTCGTGATCCACACAGTTGAATGCCTTTGCATAGTCAATAAAACACACATAAACATCTTTCTGCTATTCTCTGCTTCCAGCCAGGATCCATCTGACATCAGCAATGATATCCCTTGTTCCACGTCCTCTTCTGAATCCAGCTTGAATTTCTGGCAGTTCCCTGTTGATGTACTACTACAACCATTTTTGAATTATCTTTAGCAAAATTTTACTTGCATGTGATATTATTGATATCATTCAATAATTTCCACATTCCGTTGGCTCACCTTTCTTTGGAATAGGGAAGAGTATGGATCTCTTCCAGTCAGTTGGCCAGGCAGCTGTCTTCCAAATTTCTTGGTACAGACAAGTGAGCCCCTACAGTGTTGCATCCATTTGTTGGAACATCTCAACTGGTATTCCATCAATTCCTGGAGCCTTGTTTTTGCAATAACTCAGGCAAGCGCTGATGGTGAGCTGGGCCAGAATGGTTAGCAGTGGAGGTAGTGAGAAGTGGTCATATCCTGGCATATTTTGAAGACAGAGTGGATGGAATTTGCTGATGGATTGGACAGGAGCGGAGAGGAAAAAAAGAGCCAAGGATGCCTCCAAGGGCTTTGGCCCAAGCTCCTGCATTGGGCATGATGGGGTATTTTGTGCTATGCAGGGAATATTAAAATCACATTAAAGTCTGACTTGAAACATTTGTAAATAGGGCTGCACATCCTCTAAGCAAGTGCATCATACTAATATATTCCTTCCCAAAATAAACCCCAGGCTGACAGTGTCCCAGTGAGGATGGAAATCTTATTTGCAAATAATTCATGAGGCTGGCTCATGAGGGTTCAGAGGTAGGGATTTTAATCTCTGTGTTTCCATTTTTCTTTCCCAGGGATGAACGCAGCTAAAGAAGCTAGGGAGATCAACATCATGCCATGTCTGAAAGCAAAACTCCAGCACTCACTTGAATTCTACCCTGGACACTGAATTCATGGTTTTGAGCTTTTCCAATAGTACAGAATCTTCCCTGTGCAACATGGAAGATCATCGGTTCTCGGACAGAAGGTACCAAATACAAGGAAGAGTGATAGGGGTGGTAAGGAGATTGAAGACCATGTCCCCTGAGAAATTGTCAAAGGAATTTCTCATTTAGCCTGAAAATGAGAAAAAGAAAACCATTGCTACTGAGTTGGTTCCAACTCATAGTGACCCTGTAGGACAAAGTAGAACTGCCCCATAGTGTTTCCAAGGAGAAGCTGGTGGATTTGAACTGCCGACCTTCTGGTTAACAGCCAAGCTCTTAACCACTGTGCCACCAGGGCTCCAGGAGAATGAGAAGGCTCAGAGAAGGTGTGAGAGTTGCTTTACACTATGATATTATTTAACTTGATACTTAGGACCAGCAATGATTGGTGGAAGAATGCAGGGAATACTATTTCAGTTTGGATTTAGAGAATACTTTTCATTATTGTTAGTTGCCGTCGAGTCGTGATTCTGACTTATGTTGACCCTATGTGTGTTAGAATTGAACTGCACGTCATAGCGTCTTAAAGGCTATGACCTTTCAGAAGCAGATCACCAGACCTATCTTCCAAGCCTCCTCTGGGGGGATTCAAATCGCCAACATTTTGCTTAGCAGGCAAGTGCTTAACTGTACACAGTTAACCCACTTTTCATTAAGCCCTAGTGAAATGGGGTACTTCCGGAGGTACTGGGTTTCCACCACATACCCTGCCTACAACTTTTCACCTTGACTAAGCCTACAAGCCAAGATCGTACCATGTTTCTGCTGTCTGCCACCCTCCTTGTGTCCTTCCCTTCCTGCTTCCAAGGTGAATTCCATGGTCCGTGATTATAAACACTCATACACATACACTCTCAACTCCTTTACTCATCGCACTTCATTATATGTGCCTGATAACCCCCAACCCTGGTTAAATCTCTGCCTACCTTGCATATGCATCCACAAAGCTCAGCTTGGCTGGAGAAAAACATACAACCCTGTTGACTGGTCTCACTTTAAATTCATGACCACCAGCCTCAAGTGGGCTTTAGAGCTACTCAGTTCATTCAGTCTGCTGCTGTGCTAGAAGACTATTTCTTACCTCTTCTCACTCTTCAAATTCCCAACATCTCCTCCCTTGTCCTCATTCTCAGCTGATGACTTTGTTTTCTATTCCACTGAGAAAACAGCAGCAATCTGCAGAGACTCATCACATGTCCTGTCCACATGTATCAAGCTACTTGCATCTGTGCCCATACACTCCCCTTCCCTCCTGTTCCTATGTAAATAGTGTCTCTATTCCTATCTAACCCAGTCCCTCCAGTTATCTACTAGCTCCCCATCCTCTCTCACCTACTTGATGTAATTTCAGCAAGTTTCCTGTCTTGCTCCTGAACGTAAGTTTTTCTCTCTCTACTGTAACATCTTCATTAACTTGCTATTAGAGCGTCCTTCTTATAAGAAAAACAAAAAACAAAAATGCTCTTGATCCCACATATTCCCCCAGCTACCACACCATTGTCTTTGCTTCCCTTTATAGTAAAATTTCTCGAAAGGAATTGTCTATACTTAATGTCTCCAATTCTTCTCTCCTCTCTCTTAAATCCACTCCGATTATTATTTGCTCCGTTACACCATTTGAACAGCTATTCTCAAGGTAACCAAAGACCTCCATGTTGCTAAGCACTGACCAATGCTTCGTCCTTGTCTTTATTTCTCAGTAGTATTGGACATGGTTGATTACTACTTCCTTCTTTTGCTTGGTTTCCAGATCTCACTTAATTGTGGGTCTGCTCCTACCTCGTTGGCCGAAACTTGTTACTTCTCAACCTGCTGAGCATTGGAGGGTTCCAGGGTTCAGACCTTGGTCCTCTTCTCTTTGCCTGCATGCACTTCCTAGGTGATCTCATCTGAGCTCCTGACTTTAAGTACTGCTCATACGTTGACCACGCCCAGATTTCTATCTCCAGCTCCGACTTCTCTCTTGAGCACTAGACTCATATACCTAATTGCCTACTTCACATCTCCACTACGAAGTCTAATGGATATTTCATACTTAATATACCTAAAACCAAGCTCCCATTATTGCCCACGTCCCAAAAAAAAAAAAAAAAAACACAACAACAACAAAACACTGTTCCTTCCATGGCTTCCCTATGTCAAAAAACATTAACATAAGTCTTCCAGTTAGTGTTACCCTTGGCTTCTCTCTCTTACAAAGTGAATCCACTTTCAGTGCTTCATCCATTTGTTGAAATATCTCAATTGGTTTTCTGACAATTTCATGTTTATTGAATGGATGAATGTGGTGAAGTGGCTTGCCCAAAATTCTGACCCAGGATCTTATTTCAAAGCCTGTGTACTTCACTATAGTCTTACAGATGTTCTCTGCTGTGATCTAGAGGTAAAAACTAGATCCAAACTGATGAATGGCATGTGAAGGGAGGAAGATTTCAGTGAAATTTAAAGAACATATTCATAATCAGCTCTGTCAACTGATGGACTCATCAATCTCAGGGAGTATTGCTGCTGATGGTGATGATGATAATAATGATGGTGATGATAATGATGGTGATGAGGTGATGATAGTGGTGATGATGGTAGTGATTATGATTATGGTGATGATGATGATGATGATGGTGTGAATATGAGTTGGGGACTGATTCTGTGTCAATCACCAGAATGAACACTTTATAGCCATCATCACTTAATCTTCACACCAACCCTCTGGCATGTCCATTACTTTTTCTCCATTTTATCTGTCTTGGAAGAAGTACAGCCAGAATGCTCCTTAGAAGCGAGGATGGCGAGATTTCATCTCACATACTTTGGACATGTTATCAGGAGGGACCGGTCCCTGGAGAATATCATGCTTGGTAAAGCAGAGGATCAGCAAAAAAGAGGAAGACCCTCAACAAGATGGATTGACACAGTGGCTGCAACAGTGGGCTCCAACATATCAATGACTGTGAGGATGGCACGGGACTGGGCAGCATTTCGTTCTATTGTACATGGGGTTGCTATGAGTCAGAATTGACTCGACAGCACCTAATAACAACAGCATGAGTTTCTTAGGGATGCCATAGCAAAATATCACAAATTGGGTGACTTATAAGGACAGAAATTAATTCTCTCATAGCTCTGGAGGTGAGAAATTTAAAATCAAAGTGTCAGCAGGGCCATGCTCCCTTTGAAGTCTCTAAGAGAAGAGTCTTCCTTGCTTCTTCTTAGCTTCTAGTGGGTGCCAACATTTATTGGCATTTCTTAGCCTGCAGCTGCACCCCAGCAATCTCTGCCTCCATCTTCACAAGGCCATCTTCCCTCTGTGTCTGTCTCTTCTCTGTCTGTGTTTCTTCTCCTTTTCGTATAAGGACACTAGCCATTGGATTTAGGGCCCACTCCAATCCAGTATAACATCATTTAACTAATTACATCTTAAAAGACCCTATTTCCAATAAGTGACATTCTGAGTTTCTGGGTGGACAAGAATTTTGGGGGGGACACTATTCGACCCAGTACATCAGTGAGTTCAAGTGGCTTACAAACAGTCCCATGAGCTGTAAGCATCAGAGCTCAGACTTGAAGCTGGACCTGTAGCCAACCAAAGTCCGTTAACCAAATGGCATCACTATTATGCCTCATGAGGTAGGAGGAGTCTGTCATTGGAACTATGTAAGCAAAGGATGGAAGCCTCCCAAATAAGGGGGACTGGGACCATAGCTCAGAATTCTCCAAGCCAGAGATTCTACGAGGTGGGGATCCTGCATCCCTAAGATTCATATAATGTGGGTAGCTCATCTCCAGAGACTGTTTCTGGCTCCTTGTGCTTCCCTGTCTTCATCACTCTCCCAAATCACAGATGAGTTCAATGTCACATAGGTATGAACACCACCACTCAGCTGTCAGTTTGTCACACTGTGGTGACTTGCATGTTGCTGTGGTGCTGGCAGCTATGCCCTAGTATTTCAAAAACCAGCAGAGTCACCCAAGGTGGACAGGTTTCAGCGGAGATTCCAGACCAAGGCAGACTGACTAGGAAGGAAGGCGTGGTGATCTACTTCCAATAGCCAAAGAAAACTTTATGTATCACAACAGAACATTGTCCCCTACAGTGTTAGAAGATGAGCCTCCCCACCCCCCAGGTTGGAAGGTACTCAGACATGCCAACAATCATGAAAATGTGCAGGACTAGGCAACGTTTCATTCTGTTTTAAATGGGGTCGCCATGAGTTGGAGGTGACTCAATGGCAACTAACAACAACAAGAAGCTATGAACGGCGAACCAGCCAGTGTCAAAGCCCCTCAACTGTGAGGACCCCCAGCTTCACCCAAACTTCTCCCCAATCACACCTCTGAGTGCTTCTGTTGGACCACCCAGGCAGCCACTGTGCTCCCCCAGCCTCTTATGTGGAACCCATGTTCTTCTTCCTCCTGTACGGCCCCACGGGAGAGGAAGAACGAGGTATCAAGAAGCAATTTCAACAGCATCATGCAATAGAAAAAGCACAGGCTTTGTGGTCTAACAGATCACATTTGAATTTCAGTTCAACCTCATTCTTTGGAAGCTTGGGCAAGTTGCTTGACCCCTAAGATCCTCAGTTTCCTTATTTGTAAAATAGGGACAACAGTACCACAGAAAGTTATAACAAATAAATAATATACTGTATGTCAACCACTGGTACATAGCAGGTGAATAATGGTAGCCTTCTTCATTTTCTACTCATTTTCCTCCACACAGTTATTATTCAAGCTGATTCTTCATCCCAATTCAACTTTTACTCCCATAATGATGAAAAAAGGAATTGACAGATGCTTGAGGAATAATAACCAACACCCTTTGATCTAATCTCTCTTCCACCTTCACTTCTTCAGCCCCACTGGGTTGGTGTGAAGGCTTACCCGTCACTTAGATATGTAAGACTTTCTCAAATACATTTTCCCTTTTGGTTTTCTTTTGCTTTTGTTGCTGCTATGCTGTTAGGTTAGTAAAATCACTATTATGCCCTCATTTCACAGGTGAGAAAAACTGAGAGGAGAGGTACAAGGTCCTACGTTACACACCTGGTACATTGGAGACTCACAGTGCCACAGCATGTGACCCTGATTCCAGTGCTCCTTTCTCTATACCATCTGTTTGGGTTCAGATCTTCCATATGGAACAACCTTGGGGTATAAGTGCATATGGCCAGGTATAAGGAAGGCATAAGGCACAGAGCCCAGGGCAGGGGGCAGGCATGCCATATAACTGAGATAGACAAGGAGATATAAGAGGAATCTGGCTTGGACCAGAAACTTAGTGATGGCACCCCAGGGATCCTGGTCTGTGGAACCAGTCTGGGTGCCAGCCAGACACTTGCCTGTTGTCAAACAGTCACAGATTATGCAGTGCCATCGCAAGCAGAACCCTGATTAAGAACTGCTTGGCATAGTGGAAAGGTCGCCATGCTACAGCTGTCGTGTGGAAGTTCCAATCTGAGCTCAGCCAGCTCACATGGTGAAGAAAGACTAGGAAGAAAGACCTGGCAATCTACTGTCAATGAAAACCTTATGGATCACAACAGAACATTTTGTCCATTATAGTGCTTGAAAATGAGCCCAAATATACCATCGATCATGAAGACTGTGTAGGACTGGGCAACGTTTCATTCTGTCATACATAAGGTCGCCATGAGTTGGTCCCACTCAAAGGCAACTAACAACAACAAATATGTATTTATATGGAACAATCTCTAAGACATTGTGCTCACTGTTGTCCATTTGCCCCTAAACCCAGACCATTCTCTCCCCTTTCTGCCCTGCTCTGTGGCCTGGGAGGCTGACACTCCTGGACTGTGTTAACAAGGATCCTGGCTTTCTGGCTTCCACTTGGGTTTGACCAATAGAGGCACTGGCAGGAGACTGGAGGGCAGGAGGAGAGAGAGGGAGGGTATAGTTTGGGTACTATGGTTCTGACATGGTCCAGTCCCTTTAGAACCTCAGTTCCTGCTTGTCCCCCACCATCCATGCTTCAGCTCCCCCTGGACTCTGCTGTCCTATCTCCTCCCTTTGTCCCTTCAGGCAAGTAGCCTTTTCATTAAAATCTCTTCTGTTGAACTGTCTAGATGGCATTCTGTTTCCTGCTAGGACCCTGACTTTGGTACAGATATATTTTGCGCATTAAATAGGTGAGCTCCAAACAGAGATGGTCCCCACTGACCTCCCAAGAAACTTTCCAATCAGTTTCACCATCAGTGTCCCCACGACTCCACCGAGGGCGAAGATGGACACCGTCACAGACCAGAGCAGCGTCACAGTGTCTGAGTCTACTGGATGGCCACGGCTTCTTTCCCAGGATTCATTGTAAAAGGCCTTGATGTACTGAAAATAAACAAAAAAGCATGTTATTTCCTTCTGTTACATCTTACTGCTTGAAGTAAGCCACTGCATAAAACAAAACAGCTTTTACAGAGCACTTTTTTAATGTGAGGCACTCTGCTAAGTTTTGTTTGAGCTTTATCTCATTGAAGAACAAACTTTTGTGATGGGACCTGTTTTTAACCTTATTTTGCAGATAGGGAAACTGAGGCTCAGAGAGACTAAGTGACTTGCTCTGAAAGTGACAAATCTGGAAGTCAAACTCAAATCTGACTCTAAGCCTGTATGTCTTCGTTATCCAGTGCTGCTATACCAGAAATACCACAAGTGGATGGCTTTAACAAACTGAAATTTATTCTCTCACGGACTAGGAGGCTAGAAGTCTGAATTCAGGGCACCACTCCAGGGGAAGGCTTTCTCTCTGTTGGCTCTAGGGGAAGGTCTTTGCCATCATTGTTTCCCTGGTCTAGGAGCTTCTCAGAGGAGGGACCCTGGGTCCAAAGTATGCACTCTGCTCCTGGATCTTCTTTCTTGATGGTATGAAGTCCTTCTCCTTTCTGCTCAATTCTTTCTTTTATATCTCAGAAGAGATTGACTCAATGTACAACAGAATCCTGTAGATTGAGTCCTGCCTCACTAACATAACTGCCTCTAACTTTGCCTCATTAACATCATACAGGTTAGGATTTACAACACATAGGTTAATCACATCAGATCACAAAATGGTGGACCACCACATAATACTGGGAATCAAGGCCTAGCCAAGTTGACACACATTTGGGGGGGACACAATTCAATCCATGACACTATGATAGCCATTACACCTGGGCTTCTCCAACTTTGGTGCACAACAGAATCACCTGGGAAGTGTGTTAAAGCTGCACATGCATAACATAAGAGAAGAAAGACACAATCATAAAAGAAAAAGGGATCATTTGGATTTCATCAAAATTAAAGTGTTCTGCTCTTCAAAAGATATCGTCAAAGAAAAAAAAAATGAAAAGACAAACCACAGACAGGGACAAAATATTTGCAACACATATCACTACAAAGGAGTTGCATTCAGAACACATAAAGAAGTCCAACAAATCAATAAGAAGACAAACAACCCAATAAAAATGAGCAAAAGACTTAACCAAAAACGAAGAAAATACAAGAGATGAAATGATGCACAACATCATTAGTCAAGAGAGAAATGCAAACTATAACCACAATGAGATATCACTTCACATCCATTAGAATGGCTAAAATTACAAATACACATGCCTAGATCCCCATCACTGTCAATTCTGGTTCGGTGGGTTTGGCACTGGGACTGGATGATTCTGATGTGCAATGTTATGGACTGAATTATGTCCTCCCAAAATATGTGTTGTAAATCCTAACCCCTATACCTGTGGAGCTGAACAGAATATTTCAAAAGTCAGCTCAAGAAGACAAAGTAAAGTATTATAATGAAATGTGCAAAGACATGGAGATAGAAAACCAAAAGGGAAGAACACACTTGGCATTTATCAAGCTAAAAGAACTGAAGAAAAAATTCAAGCCTCGAGTTACAATACTGAAGGATTCTACAGGGAAAATATTAAATGACACAGGAAGCATCAAAAGAAGATGGAAGGAATACACAAGGTCACTATACCAAAAAGAATTGGTTGACATTCAGCCATTTCAGGAGGTAGTATATGATCAGGAACCAATGGTAATGAAGGAAGAAGTCCAAGCTGCACTGAAGGCATTGGTGAAAAACAAGGCTCCAGGAATTGATGGAATACCAACTGAGATGTTTCAACAAACAGATGCAGCACTAGAAGTGCTCACTCGTCAATGCTAAGAAATTTGGAAGACAGCTACCTGGCCAACCGACTGGAAGAGATCGATATTTATGCTTTTTTCCCAAGAAAGGTGATTCAACCAAATGCAGAAATTATCAAACAATATCATTAATATCACACGCAAGTAAAATTTTGCTGAAGATCATTCAAAAGTGCCTGCAGCAGTACATCGACAGAGAACTGTCAGAAATTCAAGCTGAATTCAGAAGAGGATTTGGAACCAGGGATATCATTGCTGATATCAGATAGTTCCTGGCTGAAAGCAGAGAATACCAGAAAGATGTTTACCTGTGTTTCATTGACTATGTAAAGGCATTCGACTATGTGAATCATAACAAATTATGGATAACATTGTGAAGAATGGGAATTCCAGAACATTTAATTGTGCTCATGAGGAACCTGTACACAGATTAAGAGGAAGTCATTCAAACAGAACAAGGGGATACTGTGTGGTTTAAAGTCAGGAAAGGTGTGCGTCAGGGTTGTATCCTTTCACCATACATATTCAATCTGTATGTTGAGCAAATAATCCAAGAAGCTGAACTATATGAAGAACAGGGCATCAGGACTGGAGGAAGACTCATTAACAATCTGTGTTATGCAGATGACACAACCTTGCTTGCTGAAAGTGAAGAGGACTTGAAGCAATTACTGATGAAGATCAAAGACCACAGCCTTCAGTATGGATTACACCTCAACAAAAAGAAAATAAAAATCCTTACAACTAGACCAATAAGCAACTTCATGATAAATGAAGAAAAGACTGAAGTTGTCAAGGATTTCATTTTACTTGGATCCACAATCAACACCCATGGAAGCAGCAGTCAAGAAATCAAAAGATGCATTGCACTGGGCAAATCTGCTGCAAAAGACCTCTTTAAAGTGTTGAAAGTAAAGATGTCACCTTGAAGACTAAGGTGTGCCTGACTCAAACCATAGTTTTCAATTGCCTCATATGCATGTGAAAGCTGGACGATAAATAATGAAGACCCAAGAAGAACTGATGCCTTTGAATTGTGTTGGTGAAGAATATTGAACATACAGTGGACTGCCAAAAAAATGAACGAATCTGTCCTGGAAGAAGTACAACCAGAATGCTCCTTAGAAGCAAGAACGGGGAGACTACATCTCATATACTTTAGATATACTATCAGGAGCGATCAGTCCCTGGAGAAGGACATCATGCTTGGTAACGTAGAGGGTCAGCGAAAAAGAGGAAGACCCTCAAAGAGATGGACTGACGCTGTGGCTGCAGCAGTGGGCTCAAGCATAACAACAAACGTGAGGATGGTGCAGGACTGGGCAGCGTTTTGTTCTGTTGTACATAGTGTAGCTATGAGTCGTAACCGACTCCATGGCACCTAGCAAACATACCTGTGGTTATAATCCCATTTGGGAATGGGTTCTATTTGCTATGTTAATGAGACAGTATTAGTGTAGGGTAGGTCTTGAGTCAATCTCTTTTGACATACAAAAGAGATTAAACAAATGAGCAGAGCGGAGACAGGGGATGAGAGATGCCAAGCCACATGAAGACTGCCCAGGAGTAGAAGTTCAAAGAGACAAGGACCTTCTTCCAGAGCTGACAGAGAAAGAAAGCCTCCCCCTAGTGCCAGCACCCTGAATTGGGACTTCAAGCCTCCTAAACTGTGAGAAAATACATTTCTATTTGTTAAAACCATCCACTTGTGGTATTTTTGTTATCAGCACTAGATAACTACAGGGTCAGCAAAGGAAAGGAAGACTTTCAACAAGGTGGATTGACACAGTGGCTGCGGCAATGGGCTCAAACATAACAATTGTGAGCATGGCGCAGGACCAGGCAGTGTTTCGTTCTGTGATACATGGGGTCGCTATGAGTCGGGAACAGAATCGACAGCACCTAACAACAACAACAACAAGATAACTAAGATGCAGCCTCTCCCTGTGAAGTATTTATCCTTCTCCAAAATTGCTTTCTCCTTCTGGCTCCATAACCTCCTTGCTCGAAGTAAAAGTGAGGCTAGTAAACATTATCAACAGCTAGAGCTATTCCTAATACCAATAAAGTTTCCATGCCTAATACACAAGAGACTCCAGTCTGCCACCATCCACTGATTATTCAACAAATATGTGCGAGGTGCTGGGCCCTGAGATGGACACAGAGATAAACAGAACATAGTCCCTGATCTCAGAGACCTGGTCCACTAGGGCTAATAAGGTGTTATATCATTTATGGATGCTCTTGGCTGCAAGTAATAGAAAGCCCCAACTTAAAATGGCTAAGCAATGAAAATACTTATTAGTTCACATATAAGGACAAATTCATAGGAGTGGTGAGCTTCAAAGGTTGTTGATGTGGTGAATCAGTAACATGGTCAGGATACTTCCTGAAGCTTCACTCTGCCATCCATAAAAAAAAAAAAAAAAAATAGAGTTGTGGTTGAGTTGACTATGACTCATGGTGACCCCATGCGTGTCAGAATAGAACTGTGCTCCACAGAGTTTTCAATAGCTGATTTTTCAGAAGCATATTGCCTTTCTTCTGAGGCCCTCTGGGTGAAAACAAACTTTAAACCTTTCGGTTAGCAGTCAAGCATGTTAACCATTTGCACCACCCAGAGATTCTTTGCCATCCATAGTGCTAACCTAATCCTAAGGCATGCATTCATGATTATAGGATGGCTTCTAGTAGTGATTTTAGCCACATGTTTTCTCATTCATGTATGGCTGGAGAACATAAGCCTGGCCCCTCCAAGATCTCTTGGTGCTAGAAAGAACTTTCCCTGAGATCTCTAGCAAACCTCTCTTATTGGCCATGTTGAGGCAGGGGTGCCTTACTAAACCAATCGCTGGAGAGTAGGATGAGAGTCATCAGCCTGACCTCTGCCCCTGAATTCCATTTCTTCTTCTGCTCCTCCCACCTTAGTAAATAGTACCACCATGCCCAGTTGCACAGCCAAAATCATGAATTCATCCTTAACTCCTGCCCTTGCTCCAGTGCCCTCATCCAAACTACAAGCAGGTCCTGATTCCTGCCTGTTCTTCCTCCAAAATGCCTCTCACCACTTCTGCCACCAGACCTAGTCCAAGCCACCATCTCCTCTCACTTGGGCTACCATGACAGCTGACTCTCTTAGCCCCTCACCAAGGTACTATGGCCAGCCTCTCTGAATGGGTGTCATGCTCCTGCCTGGGGCTGGACATTTAGCTAACATTGAGCACCTAATCAGTGACAGGCTTTAACATCTAGTGGACATGCGTCATCCTTTTTGGCTACCCAGCATCAGAAGCCCCCTTCCCATTTGGGGGAATTCCTGCCCCATAAGCCTTAATGGGAAATAGAACCCACTTATCATGATGGATATTGAAAATGCCAGACCCTTGCTTCCAGCCTCCCCTGCAGCTAGGGAGTAGACATGGGATGAAGGCTCAGACCTTGAATGAGGAGCTAATGAGCACAGAAATGGGGCTGAGGAGGGATTCTCCAGCAGCAGTGGCGCTCCAGCAGGATGATTGCCTGAGGCAGCAATGGCAGTGATGAGCTGTGCCCACAGTGCAGTGGACAGCAGTGGTGGCTTCAGCAACCCCACAGGACCAGCTCTGGGGTGTGATCTGGGGTACTTTTCCAGGTTCCATAGCTTCTGAGCCTGGCTCCCTAGCACTCCAGTGCTGTGAGCTACTCACTGTTTCTTCAACAACTTAATTTATAGCTTCAATCAAATAAAATTGTTGCTGTTGTTATTGTCATTTGCTGTCAAGTTGGCTCTGACTCATGGCCCCCTTATGTATAACAGAATGAAATGTTGCCCAGTCCTGTGCCATCCTCACAATAGTAGGTATGTTTGAGCCCATTGTTGCAGCCACTGTGTCAGTCCATCTCATGGAGGGTGTCCCTCTTTTTCAGTGACCCTCTACTTTACCAAGAATGATTTCCTTCTCCAGGGACTGGTTCCTCCTGATTACATGTCCAAAGTAAGCAAAATGAAGTCTCATCATCCTCACTTCTAAGGAACATTCTCCTTTTACTTCCTCTAAGACTGACTTGTTCATTCTTCTTGCAGTCCACAGTATATTCAATATTCTTCACCAAAACCACAATTTGAATGTGTCAATTCTTTGATCTTCCTTTTTCACTGCCCCGCTTTCACATACATATGAGTTGACTGAAAAGACCATGGCTTGGGTCAGGCGCACCTTAGTCATCAAAGTGATATCTTTGTTTTTTAAGATTTTAAGGAAGTCTTTTGCAGTAGATTTGCCCAGTGCAATACGTCATTTCATTTCTTGACTGCTGCTTCCATGGGCATTGATTGTGGACCCAACTACAAGGAAATCCTTGACAACTTCAATCTCTTCACCGTGTTGTTGCTTACAACTACTGAAATATGTACACTATTTCATTTCTTCCTTGTGACATCCACTTTGGTCTTTTCTTTCTTTCCTGTCTTTTTAGTGATCTCTTGCTTTCTTCATGTATGACGTCCTTGATGTCATGCCACAACTCATCTGGTCTTCTGTCATTAGTATTCAACGCGTCAAATCTGTTCTTGAGATGGTCTCTAAATTCAGGTAGGATATACTCAAGGTTGTACTTTGGCTCTCATGGACTTGTTCTACTTTTCTTCAGTTTCAACTTGAACTTGCATATGAGCAATTGACCATCTGTTCCCTAGTTGGCCCGTGGCCTTGTCCTGACTGATGATATTGAGCTTTTCCATCATCTCTTTCCACAAATGTAGTTGATTTGATTCCTGTGTATTCCATCTGGTAAGGTCCATGTGTATAGTCACGGTTTATGTTGGTGAAAAAAGGTGTTTGCAATGAAGAAGTCATTGGTTTTGCAAAATTATATCCTGCAATCTCTGGCATCATTTCTATCACCAAGGCCATATTTTCCAACTACCGATCCTTCTTCTTTATTTCCAACTTTCCCATTCCAATCACCAGTAATTATCAGTGCATCCTTACTGCATGTTCAATCAATTTCAGACTTTAGAAGCTGGTAAAAATCTTCAATTTCTTTATCTTTGGCCTTAGTGGTTGGTGCATAAATTTGAATAATATATTAACTGGTCTTTCTTGTAGGAGTATGGATATTATCACTGACAGTGTTGTACTTCAAGATAGGTCTTGAAATGTTCTTTTTGATGATGAATTCCTTTTCAATTTGTCACTCCTGGCATAGAAGACCATATCTTCTTTCCCTGAAGATTACAGCCTAGAAAATCCTATGGGACCGTTCTCTGTCACGTGGGGTCGCTATGAGCCTAAAATGACTCCATGGCACCCAACAACAACAACCACCTGCTGAGATGGGCGCTATTTTTTCCTTCTCTCTTTTTTTATTTTTAAATAGACTTTATTTTTTAGCGATCTTTCAGGTTTACATCAAAATTGTGCAGAAAGTACAGACAGTTCCCATATACTCTGTCTCCCCCGCCTCAGTTTGTCCTGTTATGCACATCTTGCATGGTATCCCTGGGTGGCACAAATGGTTAAGTGCTCGGCTACTAAACGAAAGGTTCATGATTCAAATCCACCCAGAGGTGCCTTGGAAAAAAGGCCTGGTGATCTACTTCCGACAGATAACAGCTGCTGGAGTGCAGTTCTACTGTGACACACGTGGGTCGCCATGAGTCAGGGTGGACTTGACAGCAGTGGGTACTGGTAGCTTGCAGATGGGACTGCTGGAAGGATTAATGAGAGTATGTGAAGTTCCTAGCCTGATGTCCAGCGTACATTAGGTGCTCAATTAATCTCAGTGCCTTTTCCCTGTGGTCAGGTCTCTTGGTTCTTGCAAATGGTTTGAGCCCGGCTACTAACCTAAAGGTTTGCAGTCCAGACCCATCCAGCAGCACCATGGAAAAGGGCCTGGCAATCTGCTTCTGTAAAGATTACAGCCAAGAAAACCCCATGGAACAGTTCTACTCTGTAACACCATGAGTCCCCATGGCCCCCACTCCCTGCCTGTGGTCAGAGAAAGAACATTTCTGGCTTTGTTTGTTAATGTAGCCCTTCAGCTCTGGGGTTCTTCACACCAGCAGTCTCCATCCGGCACCCCGCAAGGTTTCCCCTCTGCCCCCCCTTGCCGGACAAGACTTTCCCAGGCTCACCGGCTGCAACAGCCTCTGCCCCACCCTCTAGGCCAAGCTCCCCAAGACTTGGTGGGGCCATGGTCCTTTCCTTAGTAGGTACAAGGGCATTCTTCCCCCAGAAGAACTTCATGAAATAAGAAAATTCCAAATCAAAGATACAGGGTCCCCGGCTCTAATACGCAAAGGTCCGCAGGGGCTGGAACAGGGCGGGGTAGCACCCACAGCCTGGAATACCCAGACCCCAGACCCTGGAAAGGCCCCCTCCTCCTGTCAGTGAGCAGCCCTGCCAACTCTGATTAAAATCAAACAAACCGAACAATGACTCACAGCTCCCTATTTAAACAACACAGGAACATCTTATAACAGAGAACAATTGGAAAGAACTCAAGAGGCCCGTGTTAGGAAGACGGGGCAGCCTCACGATGCAGCTCTACCCAGCTCTTCAAAATCCTGATGATGAAGACTTGTCAATACCCTAGAAAGATGCTGACAGTATAAATGATAAGCCAAAATGCAAAACGAGGCTAGGAAGCAGAATATACAAATGACCTTGGTGATATAAAACATTGTGTGGGAAAAAACAGTGAATTTTGATGAAGTATTCCAAGCAGACTCTGGGTGGGATGAAGGTTTCACTGTCCACGTTCAGGCCCCCTTGCACAGGTAACTCAATCTCTTCCCCCTCGGTTCCCTTATTTGTAAAATGGGTTATTATCACGATAGCTGGTATACAAATTTGAGGTATAGCCACTGACTCAGAAAAGATGATTCATAGTAGCAGTTTTATTTTTAAATTTGTCTGTTCTGTTCACTTTTCCTTGCTTCTGTGACTCCAACTCATAGCAACCCTACAGGACAGGGTAGAACTACCCCATAGGGTTTCTAAGGAGTGGCTGGTGGATTTGAACTGCCAACGTTTTGGTTAGCAGCCGAGCTCTTAACCACTGCACCACCAGGGCTCCCAATGAGACAAGGAGAGGCAAAAAGAAGAGGGAAGAAAGAAGCGGGAAACAAAACAGAGCAAGGTAGAAAAGAGACTCCGGACTTCCAAAATCAAAAACAATCCTGTTCCTTACCTCCATTAACCAGATACTCCATTTCATCAAGTTAATGGCTGGTTGTTTCTGTAATGACAGGATGTGGTAGTTCCTCCCAAAATCTCAGCCCTCTTGCCAAGACCTGCTGAGCCTCCCTGTCAATTCAACCTGAACTGATGCCTCTGACACAGCTGCTCTCATCACCTCCTCCCAGCTGTTTGGAGGACAGGCCCTGGGTCACACAGAGGAGCCCTGCCATGTGCAAATCCTTCTTGAAGAGCATCTGGGCTTCCAGAACAGTGTGTAAGACTCCAGCACGGGCTGGGACTAGTTGAAAGGGCCAGACTCACTTCTGGGCTTTCCATGGTTCATTTGAATTTTTCCTTTGACCAGCTTTGCACATCTGCGGCTAACTGGGGCAGATCTACTTTGTAGAGAGAGATGTTGATTTTACTCCTTAACCACCTTTTGTTGCCTGCCCTGTGGAGGGGAGAGGGGAGAAGAAATAAACAGAACCTACGATTTCTGCTGGAAATTTATGGGGAGCCAAAATAATTGCCGTACTTAAACCCTGGGCTTAAATAATAATACCAAGGAAGTGAGATTCTGTCTTCCCTCCCAAGAGAAGACAAAATGTTTGTCAACTCAGAAATCAACGGAAGGGTGAGTAATGCATTATAAAAGCCAACCACTCAGAATTATTTTTATAGATACTGGTTGTTGTGGGTTGAACTGTGTCTCCAAAAAAGATATGTACAATGCCTAAATCCCTGGTCTCTGTGAGGAGCCCTGGTGGCACAGTGGTTAAGTGCTTGGCTGCTAACAGAAAGGTCAATGGTTGGAACCCACCAGCCATTCCACTGGAGAAAGATATGGCAGTCTGCTTCCGCAAAGATTATAGCCTTGGAAAACTTATGGGGCAGTTCTACTTTGTCCTTTAGGGTTGCCATGAGTCTAAACAGACTTGACAGCAACAGATTTATTTTTCTTTTTTTTGATCCCTGTGAATGTGACCTAATTTGAAAATAGAGTCTTTGCAATGTAATCAACATAAGATGAGGTCATATTGGATCAGTTGTTGTTGTGTGCCATCAAGTTGATTCCAACTCATAGTGACCCTATAGGACAGAGTAGAACTTCCCCATAGGGTTTCCAAGAATCGGCTGGTGGATTCAAACTGCTGACCTTTTTTGGTTAGCAGCCAAGCTCTTAACCACTATGCCACCAGGGCTCCGTATTAGATTAGGGTGGGTACTAAATCCTATGACTGATATCCTTTAATGAAGAGGTGGGTCAAACAGAGGGAGAAGGCCTGTTATCTCTGGAGGGAAGACACCTCCACCCCCAATGTCTGCATCTCTTGCATTCCTAAGTGCCTTTCTCCTTGACAGACAAGTGATTGTTGTTGCTGTTAGGTGCCTCCAAGTTGGTTCCAACTCATAAGACACCCTATGTTTAACAGAACAAAACACTGCCCAGTCCTACGCCATCCTCACAATAGTAAGTATGTTTGAGCTCATTGCTGCAGCCACTTTGTCAATCCATCTCATTGAGGGTCTTCCTCTTTTTTGCTGACCCTCTATTTTACCAAGCATGATGTCCTTTTCCCAGGACTGGTCCCTCCTGATAACATGTCCAAAATATGTGAGATATAGTCTCATCATCTCGCTTGTAAGGAGCATTCTGGCTGTACTTCTTCCAAAACAGATTTGTTCATTCTTCCGGCAGTCACTGTTATAGTCAATATTCTTCGCCAACACCATAACTCAAAGGCATCAATTCTTCTTCTGTCTTCCTTATTCATTGTCCAGCTTTCGCGTGCATATGATGCGATTGAAAACACCATGGCTTGGGTCAGGTGTACCTCAGTCCTCAAAGTGACATCTTTGCTTTTCAACACTTTAAGGAGGTCTTTTGCAGCAGATTTTCCGAATGCAATACATTGTTTGATTTCTTGACTACTGCTTCCATGGGTGTTGATTGTGGATCCAAGCAAAATGAAATCCTTGACAACTTCAATATTTTCTCCATTTATCATGATGTTGCTTATGGCCCAGTTGGGATGATTTTTGTTTTCTTTTTGTTGAGGTGTAATCCATACTGAAGGTGGTAGTCTTTTATCTTTCTCAATAAGTGCTTCAAGTCCTCTTCACTTTCAGCAAGCAAGGTTGTGTCATCTGAATATTGCAGGTTGTTAATGAGTCTTCATCTACTCTTGATGCCCCATTCTTCTTCATATAGTCCAGCTTCTCAGATTATTTGCTCAGCATACAGATTGAGTAGGTATGGTGAAAGGATACAATGTTGACGCACACCTTTCCTGACTTTAAACCATGCAGTATTCCCTTGTTCTGTCTGAACAACTGCCTCTTGATCTACATACAGTTTCCTCATGAGCACAATTAAGTGCTCTGGAATTCCCATTCTTTGCAATGTTATTCATAATTTGTTATGAACCATATAGTTGAATGCCTTTGCATAGCCAATAAAACACACGTAAACATCTTTCTGGTATTCTCTACTTTCAGCCAAGATCCATCTGACCTCAGCAATGACATTGCTTGTTCCACATACTCTTCTGAATCTGGCTTGAATTTTTGGCAGTTCCCTGTGTATGTACTGCTGCAACCATTTTTGAATTATCTTTAGCATAATTTTACTTGTGTGTGACATTAATGATATTGTTCAATAATTTCCGCATTTTGTTGGATCACCTCTCTTTGGAATAGGCACAAATACGGATCTCTTCCAGTTGGTTAGCCTGGTAGCTGTCTTCCAAATTTATTGGCATAGATAAGTGAGTGCTTCCAGCGTTGCATCTGTTTGTTGAAACATCTCAACTGATATTCCATCAATTATCAGAGCCATGTATTTCACCAATGCCTTCAGTGCAGCTTGGACTTTTCCCTTCAATACCATTGGTTCTTGATCATACGCTACCTCCTGAAATGGTTGAAAGTCAACCAATTTCTTTTTTGGGGGGGGGTACAGTGACTGTGTATCCCTTCCATCTTTTTTTGATGCTGCCTGCGGCATTCAATTTTTTGCCCATAATTTTTTTTACTTTAAACCATTCAGTATTCCCTTGTTCTGTCTGAACAACTGCCTCTTGATCTATGTACAGGTTCCTCATGAGCACAATTAAGTGCTCTGGAATTCCCATTCTTTGTAATGTTATTCATAATTTGTTATGAACCACACAGTTGAATGCCTTTGCATAGTCAATAAGACACACGTAAACATCTTTCTGGTATTCTCTACTTTCAGTCAAGATCCATCTGACCTCGGCAATGACATCGTTTGTTCCACGTACTCTTCTGGGAAAGATCAAAAGGCAGTTGTTCAGACAGAACAAGGGAATACTGCATGGTTTAAAGTCAGGAAAGGTGTGCATGAGGGTTGTATCCTTTCACCATACCTATTCAATCTGTATGCTGAGCAAATAATCTGAGAAGCTGGACTATATGAAGAAGAACAAGGCATCAAGAGTAGAGCACGTGGAATCCTTCAATATTGTAACTTGAGGCTTGAATTTTTCCTTCAGTTCTTTCAGCCTGAGAAATGCCAAGAGTGTTCTTCCCTTTTGGTTTTCTAACCCCAGGTCTTTGCACATTTCATTATAATACTTATGGATTGAACTGTGTCCCCCCAAAATGTGTGTCAACTTGGCTAGGCCATGATTCCCAGTATTGTGTCATTGTCCACCATTTTGTCAGCTGATGTGATTTTCCTATGTGTTGTAAATCCTTCTCTCCATGATGCTGATGAGATGGGATTATTAGCAGTTATGTTAATGAGGCAGGACTCAATCTACAAGATTGTATTGTGTCTTGAGCCAATCTCTTTTGAGATATAAGAGAGAAAAGTGAACAGAGAAACATGGGGACCTCATACCACCAAGAAAGCAACACTGGGAGTAGAATGCATCCTTTAGACCTGGAGTTCCTGTGCAGAGAAGCTCCTAGACCAGGGGAAGATTGATGACAAGGACCTTCCTCCAGAGTCAACAGAGAGAGAAAGACTTCTCCTGGAACTGACACCTTGAATATGGACTTCTAGCCTCCTAGACTGTGAGAGAATAAATTTCTCTTTGTTAAAGCCATCCACTTGTGGTATTTCTGTTATAGCAGCATTAGGTAACCAAGACAGTGACCTTGCTGGTATCTGAAATACCGGTGGCAAAGCTTCCAACATCACAGCAATACACAAGCCACCACAGTATGACAAACTGACAGACAAGCAGCCAGAATTCCAGGTAAAATCTGATTTTTATATCTCACCCAGTGCCCAGCTTGGACCCTTCTTGGCTGGGTTAGACATCATTCCCAGGGGTCTCAGCTCTGTTCCTAGTCTTCCTAATCCTGGGGCTGCCTCTCTCACCTATCCCTATGCCCACTGCAGATGAATTCAGAGTGGTCGCTCAACACCAGCTGAACTCTCCCAATGCTGTGGCTCTTTTAATTCTCATTGCCACTGGGGGGCTTGTGATTTCCACTCTGTGAATATGGGAGCTGAAGCTCCGAGAGAGCCAGGCTCTTGCCCACGGCACCTGGCACCTTTGTGTTGGGGCTCTGTCTTAGGCTGGGTTCTGTAGAGGGGAAAAACCACTGAAACGTATATATATATATATATATACATGTATATATATATATATATAGAGAGAGAGAGAGAGAGAGAGATTTATTTCAAGGAAATAGCTCACACAATTGTGGAAGCTGGCAAGTCTGAAATCTGTGGGTCAGGGGGCAGGCTGGGGGCTTCTCCTACTCACATGGTTGCAGGGGCTGAGAAACCCCAAATTAGCAGGTTAGGACACAGGCTGCTAGCTCATGTCCCAAGAGCTGGAGGTCAGATGATGACGAGTGGGATGCAGGATCGAGACAGAGAGATAGCTTTGCCAGAACATCCATATGTACTGGAGACAGGACACATCCCCAAGGAAACTCCCCCTCCAACTGATTAGCTGCTCATATCAGATCACAAAATGGAAGACGATTACATAATGTCTGCCAAACCATTGAGAATCATAGCCTAGCCACGTTGACTCATAACATTAACCATCACAGGCTGGGGTTCCCAGGCAGGCTGGTCTGGCTTCGGCTTGAGGTGGCGGCAGCCCTGGGAAGACCTCCCCGGATGAGCCTTGGCCCAGCTCCTGTCTGGTGCTCACAGACTGGGCAGTGTTGGATCTGTGCTCATGTTCTGGCATTAGGACTCTTGTCCAGCTGGCCCTGGCCCCCTCTCCAGCCTCCTCCCCCTCCATCCCTTGAACCCTACAACCCAGCCACCCAGTCTTCACCATTCCCAGGTGCACTGAGCTTTCCTACAAGCCCCAACAAGGACCCTCCGACCTCCCCAGGTAAAGTCCTTCTGCAGTTCTTTGTTCATAGCTCCACACAGCAGGTCTCTTGTTGTCTCATCACTATTTGGGGACATCTGTCACTGCTGCTGGTCTGAGGGCACGTTGAAGACAGGGAAATGTGTCCTATTCATCTTTCTACCCCCAGAACCTAGCCATATGATGCAAACAAGGCAAACACACCGTGACGGCTGCTGAAAGCATTACTAAATCACCAGGTTGCTATCAGAGGTGACCTTCTGTATAACAGAACTAAACACTGCCTGGTCCTGTGCCATCTTCATTATCGTTGGTCTGTTTGAGTCCATTGTTGCAGTTATTGTGTCAATTCATCTCACTGAGGGTTTACAAAACATGGTGTTCTTTTATAGCGATTTGTCTTTCCTGATGATGTGTCCAAAGTTAAGTGAGCCACAGTCTCGCCATCCTCCCTTCTAAGGAGCATTCTGGTTATATTCCTTCTAAGACTGATCTGTTTATTGTTCTGGCAGTCCACAGTATATTCAACACCACGGTGGTGTTGGCAAAGGAGGAAGGTAGCGTGTTGAATTGTAGGTGGCAAAGGAAAGGAGGAGCCAGGCCAGAACAGCAAGTAGCAGCTGCTCATTTGGGCATCCTTTCAGTGAAAGATGTGCAAGCACCTACATGAGTAGGTACTGCAACCCCCAGCCAGGGACTGGGCCTCCCAAACAAGATGGCTACCACCCTTGCCCTCATGGAGATGAGAAGAAGAAAGAATAGGCAGGATCCCACTGTCCCATCTGAGAAAAGAAAGGGGCAGGGAAAAGTGATCCCTGGGGCTCACCTGGCAAAGGGCCTGTAAGGTCCCTGTCCATGCAGGAGGCCCAGGTAGAGTGAAAAGCGAGCCACCCTGCCCCTTGTACCAGGTGTCCTTAAACAGGTAATTCACTGCCCCAAGGATCAGGTTCCTTACGTAAAGTGAGAGGATTGAAACAGATAATTTCTAAGGCACCTCTGGCCCTGATGCTTTTGTTCTATGATTCTTTGGTTTACAGCAGGGGATGAGCAGACCACGGAGCCCCCAAAACATTAAAGCCCTGTGCTACATGACTCTGCCAGCTGGCATCTCTACCTTGGGCATCAGGTTCCTCACCTGTGACTTGCGATGGTCCCCAGTCACCTTCTGAGCACTAATAATTCTTTGAGCTTAAGGGTTTAGCCCAGCTCGATCCAGGTGGGAATGTCCCCTAGGAGTATGCTGATGTTGGGTAACATTTAGAAAGTCCAGATGCTGTTGCGGAGGGGCACATTCTGCCTACCTTTCTTCTTCCACCTCATCTGTTCTTTCCTCATTACCCTCTGGGGTTGGCTGTATAATGGCCCCCCAAAGATGTCCTCCACTGTCTGTCAGTTTGTCCTACCGTGGTGACCTGCATGTTGCTGTGATACTGGAAGTTATGTCACCAGTATTTCATATACCAGCAGGGTCACCTATGGTGGACAGGTTTCAGCAGAGCTTCTAGACTAAGACAGACTAGGAAGAAAGTTCTGGTGATCTATTCCTAAAAATTAGCCAATGAACTCTTATGGATAGCAACAGAATATTGTCTGAAATAGTGCCAGAAAATGAACCCACTAGGTTGGAAGGCACTCAAAATACACAGCAGCCACAACAATAGACTCGAGTATATCAATGATGGTGAAGATGGTGCAGGACCGGACAGTGTTTTGTTCTGCTGTACATGGGATCTCCATGAGTCGGGCCAACTTGACAGCAACTCACACCAACAAAGATGTCCATGTCCTAATCTCCAGAACCTGTGAAAATGTTGCCTCACATGGCAAAAGGGACTTTGGAGATGTGATTAAGTTAAGTACATTGAGATGGGGAGATTATCCTGGGTTATCCAAATGGGCCCAATGTAATCACAACAGTTCTTAAAAGAGGGGCAGGAGGGGCAGAATGAAGGAAGATGTGATGATGGAAGCAAAGAGACAGAAGCCTTTACCTAACACACTGGCAATGACCAAAAGCCTGGGCCCTGGTGCCAGACTTCCCAGGGCATACCTGACTCCCCATTCATTGTACGACTGTAGGCAAGTTAGGTAACCTCACTGTGCCTCAGTTTCCTCATCTGTAAAATGGGGATAATAAAAATAGATACCTCATAGGGTCATCATGAGGATGCAATGAGCTAGTGCGTGGAAAGTGCTTGAAGGAAGGACCAAAAAACCCACTGCTGTCCAGTCAATTCTGACTCACAGAGACCCTATAGGACAGAGCAGAACTGCCCCATAGGGTTTCCAAGGCTGTAATCTTTATGGAAGCAGACTACCATGTCTTTCTCCCATGGAGCTACTGGAGGGTTTAAACTGCCAACCTTTTGGTTAGCAGCTGAGTGCTTAGCCACTGCACCACCAGGGCTCCTTTGGAGGAAGGGTTGGCACCTAATACATACTCTTTCCATGTATTTGTTATCATATTTATTGTTAATACTAGGGAAGTAAAGGCTACATTGGACCCGCATAGGTCTTCAGAAATCCCCCCTCTCCTGAAACGGAAGGATAGTGTCATGGATTGAATTGTGTCCCCCAAAAATATGTGTCAACTTGGGTAGGTCATGATTCCCAGTATTGTGTGGTTGTCCTCCATTTTGTGATTTTCCTATGTGTTATAAATCATAATATCTGCCTGTGGTTAAAGAGGATCAGGGTGAGATGTAACACCCTTGCTCAGGTCACACCCCTGATCCAACGTAACGGGAGTTTCCCTGGGGTGTGGCCTGTACCACCTTTTATCTTACAAGAGATAAAAGGAAAGGGAGGCAAGGAGAGAGTTGCGGACCTCATAATGCCAAGAAAGCAGTTCTGGGAGCAGAGCGCATCCTTTGGACCTGGGGTTCCTGCACAGAGAAGCTCCTAGTCCAGGGGAAGATTGATGAAAAGGGCCTTCTTCCAGAGCTGACAGAGAAAGAAAGCCTTCTCCTGGAGCTGACGCCTGAATTTGGATTTCTAGCCTACTAGACTGTGAGAAAATAAATTTCTCTTTGTTAAAGCCATTCACTTGTGGTATTTCTGTTATAGCAGCACAAGATGACCCAGATAGATGGCAGATTAAACATTCTCCACTCAGCTCATCACTGTTTCTCCCATTAAAAAGGCTTCTTTCCTCCAAGCTCTGACCCTTCCTGTCCTTTCCACTGACACCAAAATTGTCTTTGTAACAGACAGTGAGTTGTATCACCCATACTTCATGAACCTTCAATGGCTCCCCAGTGTTTAAAGACTAAAATTCTCCTCCTCAGCCTAAGAGTTGAGTCCTCTTCCTCTGACTTTATCCTGCTTTTCCACCTCGTCCTCCATTCCATCTCCCTATATTCCCTGACCACCACCCATCTGGCAGTTTGTTGTACTGTGGTGGCTTTCTTGCTGCTGTGATGCTGGAAGCTGTGCCACTGATATTTCAAATACCAGCAGGGTCACCCATGGTGGACAAGTTTCCAGACTAAGAAAGAGTAGGAAGAAAGGCCTGGTGATCTACTTCCAAAAATTACCCAATGAAAACCCTATGGATTATAACAGAGTATCATCCAGTATAGTGTTGGAAGATGAGCCCCCAGGTTGGAAGGCACTTGAAATACACAGCAGCAGCAACAATGGACTTGAACATACCAATGACTGTGAAGATGGCACAGGACCAGGCAACATTTCATTCTGTTGTATATGGGGTCGCTGTGAGTTAGAGCTGACTTGACAGCAACTGACAATAATACCAGAACATCACACTTCTACTAATTGTTCCCACCAAGCCACCATTTTGGCATTACCAGGCCTTAAGCTGTGCCGAAGCTCCCTACTTCTCCCTATTTCTCCTATGGAAATCCTAGCCTTCCTTCATGGCTCAGCCGAAGTGCCACCTCCTCCAGGTTGCCATCTCTGATTCCCAGTGCTGAACATGCGGTAGGCATTCAATAAATATTTGTTGAATAAATGAACAAATGAAAGAATGACAGAAGTGCTCCTTCCTCATCCTCCTACAGTTCATTGGTTGAAATTGTATGATTCCACTCATCATTCTATTCCAAGTTCAACTTGTACTCGTCTCTTTACTCCTTGAGACTCCTCTCTGCTGGGTTACTGAACTTCCAAGAGGAAGCAAGATTCGTAATTTGCAGTCCTCTTTTAAAGACTGATATGGACAAGGCAGATCCTCGTAATGGGATGATATTAGGATGTCAAAATCAAAGACCACTGATGCTGCAAGAGTCTGTAAAAACCACCTAGGTCCCTGGTTTTCAAACTGTTTTTAGCATCAGAATTAATTTTTCAAATGAACTTACATGGAAACTCCAAAATGCAAAAGAGTCGAAAGAATAAAATTAGGGCTATCCTGGTGGAAATGGAATCTAGATCCTAAGGCACTTCTGCAAATTCCCAAGGCTCCTGGGAACCCTTGGAGACCCCCTGGTCCAGCCTCCCCCTTCATTTTGCTCACAGTGATGCTATTCTCCAAAGCAAGAAAAAGCCTGAAGAGTACCCAGCGCTGTCTGTAGTCTGGTCCCCATCTGCCCTTCAGCTCCTTCTCCCCCAAGCACATCCTGTGTTCCAACCGCAATGAGCAGCCTGCATTTCCCCAAACGTGCCATATACCTCAGGCCCGCATGTTCTTGCTCAGGTTGTTCCCTCCACCTGGAACACAATGAGTTACCAATTGTCTGCTCAACCTTCAAGACTCAGCTTTTCCTCCAGGAAGTCTCCCTTTGCACATCCCCATCTCACCTAACCCCAAAGGTGAAGTTAGGTCAAAGCAGAAGCCACCACCCACTGGAATGGTGTAGTGCCTAAACCTAATAGGCTGAGGTGGAGCAGGGGACAGCCTTCACCTGCAAACCAGCAGGGTGGTGCTAAGAGGGGCCAGAGAAGTGCACCTAATCTGATTTCAGGCTCAAACAGCAGCAATGAGTCTTACCCAGCAGATACCTGGGTGGCCTCTGGTTGTGACTGAAAGCTACCATCACCAAAAGAGCCAATTAGAAAATGTACACATTTCTGTAAGATCCTTGGGTGGCGCAAATGGTTTGCACTCATCTACTAACCAAAAGGTTGGCAGTTCAAACCTACCCAGTGACACCACAGAAGAAAGGCCTGGCAATCTGCTTCCATAAAGATTTTAGCCAAGAAAGCCCTATGGAGCAGTTCTACTCTGAAATACATGGGGTCACCATGAGTCAGAACTGACTTGTCAGCAATGGGTTTGGGTTTTATTGGTAAGGCCTGACGTGGAGTGTCCCTCGATGGTGCAAATAATTAATATGCTCAGCTGCAAACTGAAAGGTTGGAGGTTTGAGTCCACCCAGAGGCACCTTGGAAGAGAAGCCTGGCAATCAATCTATTTCCAAAAAATCACAGCCATTGGAAACCCTGTGGAGCATAGTTCTACTCTGACACACATGAGGTCACCATGAGTCGGAGCTGACTTGACAGCAACAGACATACACACACACACACACACACACACACACATCTGTATGCATAAGGCCCCTCCGTGGCTCCTTGATGCCGGCAGAATAGACCCTTGCTCTGGCGTCTGAGGCCTTTGGGACCTCTGGCCTCATCTCATCTGCAGACTCTCTCCCGGAACACCCACACTCCAGCCACTAAGAACTGCCTGCACTCCCAAGCCAGTGTGTGTGGTGCAGCACTTCTTCAGTACCAATGCAGCCTGCTCCCTTATCCCCTGCACCTTCTCCTGCCTCCCTGCCTCTCACTCTCTCTGCCCCCAAGTGCCCAGCACAGGGCCTGGTACAGATGGCCTGCAAGATTTGCTAAGTAGAATAGCACCCAAAACCAGGTGGGGAGACCGAAGCTGTCTGCGTCGCCGCAGCACCATCTGCTGGGCAGATCCCACGGCGCGGGGGCACTCACCTGCGTGGGGGCATTCACCACCGACAGGTTGTACCCATAAAGAAAGGAGGAGCCAAAGGCGCCCACGAAGGAGGCCAGGAGGAGCGAGCAGGACCAGTCCTGGGGGAAGAGATGAGACGCGTTAGACCTGGCACTAGGGAGCAGAGCCGAATACCCGCGAGGACGCCACCTGGACTGCTCCAGAGACACAGAAGGTGGAGGGAAGCTAATTAAGTTCGGAGCCAGCCAGCCAGGCTCTCGTCCCAGGTTTGCAGTGTGCTGGCTGGTGGTCTACGCAAAACCCTCACCCCCGTGAGCCTCAGTTTGCTGTTATCCAGGCGGCCATAGCGTCACCTTCGCCATGGGGCTGTGTGAAGATGATGAAAGCATGGCTAACGTCTTTAGTGGAGTCCTGGAATGGTGCCAACAACTTAATACCCTCGGCTGCAGACTGAAAGTGTAATGGGACCCTAGAGGCAGAGGACACCTAATTTATTAGTACTCCACCAGTTATCAGGCCACTCCCAGTCACCTCCCCCCACGTCACTCACTTCCTGTAAGTTGTTTTGCAGACTCTCTGGAGAGTCCCTGAGGGATCCAGATCTAACTGGCTCAGAGTGGTCAGACATGCATAGAACAGACAAAGGTGATGGACAGATGACCCCCGGCAGCCACGCATACTCAATAACACGAGAACTCATGCCAAGGAACAAAAAGACTCATGTCAGAGAACCAGAATCACCGGACATATGTCATCTGCAGTAGTGGAGCCCATTTCAAAAGCGAAGAGTCTGTAGGCTGCTTCACTGCCAAGTCTTAGCCCAGCCCCATAATAAGTAATCAGTAGAAACTATGAATATGTAGAACTTCCAGATCCTGCCCACCTGCCTTCCTCCACCCGTATATAAATATGTATAATTCCCCAAACCTATAAAATGTAAATGCTTCCTCAAATCGAGGAACTCAATCTGAGGTCGATACCTCTGAGTTCTCACTTGCTAGCCTGTGAAATAAATTTTCTTCCTCTCAAAACCAGCGTCTGAGAGATTGGCTCCTTGAACGCTGGCAAGGACCCATTGGTCCAGTTTCAAAAGGTTGGAGATTCAAGTCCACCCAGAGACACCTCAGAAGACAGGCCTGGCCATCTACTTCCGAAAAATTAGCCATTGAAAACCCTATGGAGCACAGTTCTACTCTGACACACGTGAGGTCGCCAGCAGGCAGAATGACTGCACAGCAACTGGTTAAAAGTCTTTAGCAGATGCTCTCTAGGTAGTTACATAGTATTTTTTAGCTGAATTCGACCAGATTCTGACCTAGGTAGGAGCAAAAAGCAAAGTCAGACTAAGTTGCTGGCAGCAGCAGCTTGCACTTGTTAAGACTTGTGTGGCAGGCAGTGTTCTAAGGGCTTTCAGGTATCGTTTCATTGAATCCTCAGAGCAATCCTGTTAGATCAGTGCTGTTTTATCCTCGGAAGAAGTACAACCAGAATGTTCCTTAGAAGCAAGGATGGCGGGACTACGTCTCACATACTTTGCACCTGTTATCAGGAGGGATCAGTCCCTGGAGAAGGACATCATGCTTGGTAAAGTAGAGAGTCATTGAAAAAGAGAAAGACCCTCAATGACATGGATTGACACAGTGGCTGCAACAATGGGCTCAAGCATAACAACGATCATCAGGATGACGCAGGACCAGGCGGTGTTTCATTCTGTTGTACATAAGGTCGCTACGAGTCGGACTCAACTCAATGGCACCTAACAACAACATTTCATCCTGATTTACAGGCAGGGAAACAAAGGCACAGAGCTGTTTCCTGGTGCTGTCTGGAATTGGGACTGGAGCCCAGGTGTCTGACTGCAGCACACACGTGGCCACCTGACACACCACTCAGCCACACATGCACATATATACACACATGCACATATTGCATGTACACATGCACACATGAGCATGCATACGACACATATGCACACATGCACACACGTGCACATCCATGCATATGCATGCAGGCACATATATATGCACATGTATGTAAACACATGTGCACCGTTCCAGGCTGAGTCATCAAGTGCCCTCCAAGCACTTCAGGGCAAGGAGCTACAGGCCAAGAGGTACAGGGCTTGGCTTGCAGCTGCCTCAATGTAATCCTGCCCCATGGCCCCATCCCAGGATGGACACAGCCACTGCAGGGCTACGGAAGAGAAACATCTGTGCTTCTTGGCAAAGGTTGGTCAGCTGGCAGGAGCCAGAGGCAGGAGCAGCTGGCATCTCTAGATGGCTTCCCTGGCTGGTCAGGGGATGTGGCCACTCACCAGATGGAGTCCCTGGGGGCTCTTAGAAGGAACTTTCTCTACTATCATTTAACATGAGCCAGTGTGGTGTGTGTGTATGTGTGTGTCTTCTAGGTACCATGCCCTAACAAAGCTCTGGGCACCCAGCAGAGATAAAAACAAGTGAAGTCCACAGTTCAGGAAAATGAATTGGTCAGATGCTACCCGGAAAGAGAAGCAGGACCCCATAGCGAATTCCCTGCTCTGCCCACCTACTGAGCCTCCTCTGGCATAGGCTCCAGTGCCAGATGGCTCCACCACTCTGCTGTGGGAGCCTCAGCCAGTTACTGGACCTTTCTGGACCTCAGCTTGCCCAACTGTAAAATGGGACCTTAACAATTGTACTTGCTGCATGAGGCTGTTGAGGAGTCGATGCGTTACTGGGTGGGGAGGCTTAGGGGTGTGTGTGCATGAAGTGTGAGCTCAGAAGGGTGCTTACTCTGTGTTTTCTCTCTCCACTTCTGGCCCGGCGATAAGGATGGCCATTGACCAAGTAAACATGCCAAGATCTCTCTTGACCTTGCCTGTGCTGCCACATCTGCCAGAAACCCTCCTTTCTAGAGACTCTTTCTTATCTAAGACTCATTACAAATGTTTCCTCCTCTGAAACAGTCTTTGAAAGCCCATCCCCTCATTTTTATGCTTATCTCTTTGATACAACTTTGTCTGACTTCCAGTTCCGCCATTTACGACCATGTGGCCTTGAGCTAGTGACTCAGCCACTCTGTAACTCAGTTTCCTTGTCTATAAAATGGGGGTGAGAATAGCACCCAGCTCATAGGCTGTTCCGCGGGAGAAAGGTGTTGAAGCAGGTAAAGTTGTCCAGAGAGCCTGGCACACCGTAGGGCCAGGTGAATGTCAGCAGCAGGGGCCAGCCAGGGAGCACCTTGGGGATGGGAGTCTTCTCCTGTCTGCACTCCTGAGCAGTCGGTGCTAGAGAGTGGATGGAGGATGAGAGGGAGGGTTTGCAGGCCATGGGGTAGACATCGCCAGGCGTGGGACCAGAATATTCTTCTGCAGTGGAAGGAGCTTGAACTGAATGGGCTTCACTGACGAAGGACAAAACCATACTGTACACAAAACTCCCATCCTCTGTCACCTTTTTTCTTTAAATTTGTCCCCTCCGTCACCTTTTTTCTTTAAACTTGTCCTTTTGGTCTCAGCTCAGATGTCACACCTCCTGACCCCTAGGTTGTGTTGGGTATCTTTTCTGGGCCCACATCACCTTTGAGGACACGGTCTGTTCCCTTGTCTGCCTGCCCGCCATACCTGGAGCTCCTGAAGAGGGGCCCCAGCCAGAGGATGGAAGGAGAAAGTGGGGGCTACCTCCTCCTGCCTCAGTTGCTCTCCCGGGAGCCCCCGCCCATCATGGCCCACCTGTGCCCACTATCTCCTCACTACCGGGTCCCACAGGCAGAAATGTCCAGCTGACAGTGGTGCTGGCTGCCTGTGCCAATGCCCTGGAGGAGGGAAGAAGAAAGCCATCCTGAGCATGTGCCAGCAGGGTTCCCCAAGATCGCATTCCATCTGCATAGCCCCCCTGCAAGAAGGTGCCATTTATCCCGGTAAACTAAGGCTCTGCGAATTGGTGCAGCATGCCTCAGGTGACACAGGTGACGACACAAGTGAGGCCAGGATTCTCACTCAGCCCTCCCACAGCCTATGGCCTTTCAGCTGGAACAGCTGCCGGCTAGCTGAGGCTGCCAACCACACCCGCCCACAACCCTCCAGGTCATAAAGAAGCCGGCTTACTATGTTTTTACCTTTCTTCTCCTTCCACCTGGCAACCCGCTCCTCAGGTGTTCCCACTCGGGCAGCTCCCTCCCTGGGGCCTGGGAGCTGGTGGTGCCAGGACTAAGCAGAGCGAAGCTCAGCCCCCTGGAATCCATGCTTTTGTTTCCATAAGCCTGGTCCTGCTGGCGCTGCTGGCAACTCAGCCCGCAGCAACTCAGGGACTCTGGGCTCTGCCAGGGCATTTGGGCACGTGAGGAGGCAGAGCCCAGGGTAGGTAGGGCAGGGCTGCCTGATCAGGAAATAAGGCAATTTTATCAAGTCTGAACACGATATGGGGCAGCATTTTTATCCCTGCTCCCAAGTCATTCCAGCAACTGATGAGTCCCAAAAGGGAAGCCTGTGCTCTCAGGAATCACGACCCAGGGTCTGAATTTCTTCTTTAGCCTCTTTTTATTTCTATTTAACAGACCAGTGTGCATGGAGGGGGATGATGGGCAGAAACTCAGGAAAGTCTCCTTAACGAATGGACTGATAAAAAGATCACTGACTTAGCAGTACAAACCCGGGATTCCAACCCTGACTCCACCCTTTTTTAATGGGGTGACTTCAGACAAGTCACTTAACTTCTCTAAACTGCCATTTCCACAACTGCAAAAATGAGGCTATTGATCTCTGCCCTGATTGTTCAAGAGTGTAATTCTGAGGCTTCGACATGAACCACGCAGCCCCAAGCAGCCTGTGGGGAGTGTCCATGGTCTGCCCCTCAGCTCTAGAACAAACAAGGAGGCTATGGGTTTGCAAGAGAAAGAATTAGCCACATGGCCATTACTCTCTCCTGCTCATTCAGCATATGCTGAGCGAACACCTAAAAAACCACAAGCTGCAGCTGATCATGGCCAACTCATGACAACCCCATGTGTGTCAGAGTAGACCTGTGCTCTGTAGGGTTTTCAATGGCTGATTTTTCAGAAGTAGATTGCCAGGCCTTTCTTCTGAGGTGCTTCTGGTGGACTTCAATCTTCAATCTTTGGTTAGCAGCCGAGTGCATTAACCATTTGTTTGCACCACCCAGGAACTCCTGAGCAAATACCTACTATGTGCTTAGTGGAAAAGCATTGAGGAGATGAGTCCCATGGGCACACTCTAGTTCCCCCCCAGAATTAACTCACTGCATAGTTCCCTTCCTCCATCACACATCCCAAACATCGGAGAAGCACCTCGGCCGTTTGCTACCAGAGCAGAGGACAGGTGCGGCACCTGGGGCAGTGGGAAAGGCGTGTTTGTAGACTGCAGAACATCTCAACGGCAAGGGCAGGGCTCAAGTCCACAAAAAAGAGGCAGAAAAGCAGCACACAGGCTTGAATGAAAAGCGCATGAATCAAAGTACAAGATGTGGCACATTGCAGAAGTGCTGGGAGTGTGCAATGTCAAATACACGTGAACATGTCCTGCCCCACCACGCACAGCTGTGGCAAGATGGTGGCTAGGAGCCAGTGGGGAACCAAAACTTCCCCTCATCCTCATCCCCCAAAAAACTCTATAATTAGGCTAGGTATATATTGAGCAAGCAGCCCTGGTGGTGCAGTGGTTCAGCGCTCAGCTGCTAACAGAAAGGTCAGCGGTTTGAACCCACCAGCCTCTCAGTGTGAGAAAGATGTGGAAGTCTGGAAAGATTACAGCCTTGGAAACGCTCCGGGGCGGTTCTACAGAGTAGTCTGTCCCATAGTGTCACTATGAGTCGGAATCAGCTTGACGGCAATGGGTTTGGCTTTAGGATTTATGTATTGAACAGGGAGCCTTGCTGGTGCAAAGGGTTAAACACTCAGCTGCTAACTGAAAGGTTGGCAGTTTGAACCCATCCAGAAGCTCCTCAGTAGAAAGACCTGGCAATCTGCTTCCGTAAAGATCAAGCCAAGAAATCTCTATGGCATGGCTCTACTCTGTAACACATGGGATCACTATGAGTCAGAATCGACTCAACAGCAACTGAAAAAACAACATATTTTGAGCACGTGAATCGTTCTGCAATAATCATTCTGCATATTGACCACTCAGGGATACTTCTTGGAGAACTGGCCATCTCTTGAATTGACCTCCAGCAAACTTGTCTGTTTCCCACATAGAGCTGAGTCCTGAGCAGGAATCACGTGTGGAAATACACAATGACAGTATGACCCGCCACGGCTGAGGCACTCCCCGGACAAACTAGGAACTTTCTGGAAGAGGTGATTCCTGAGCAGACTCTTACAGGATGAGTGGTAAGCTCACAGAAAGGAACTTTGGTGGCACAATGGTTAAACCCTCAGCTGCTAACCAAAACGTCGGCAGTTCAAACCCACCAGCCACTCCGCAGAAGAAAGACCTGGCGATCTGCTCCTGTAAAGATTACAGCCTAGGAAACTCTAAGGGGCAATTCTACTCTGTCACACGGGGTCGCTATGAGCACACAACAACAACAAGCTCGCAGAGATGGGCATGGGTGTGGGAGGGCATTGATGCTGCGGTGTATGTGGGAAAGTGAAATAGCTCTGCCTGGTTGGGGCCTAAAATGTGGGAAGGCCCAGAGGAAGGGAAGGGACAGCAACATCCCTGTACATCTGGGACTTCCCCTGTACTGTCCTGATGAGACCTTGTACTTGTCATCATTGGCTAATTTTTGGAAGTAGATCTCCAGGCCTTTCTTCCTAGTCTGTCTTAGTCTAGAAGTTCTGCTGAAACCTGTCCACCATGGGTGACCCTACTGGTATTTGAAATACTGGTGACATAGCTTCCAGCATCACAGCAACACACAAGGTACCACGGTGTGCCACACTGACAGATGGTGGTGGTGGTCTCTCTGGCAGATCCTAGGAAAGCTTGCTCCTATCATGGATGTGGTCATGAAACAAACTTTCTCTGGTATTCTAGGGATGGGTGCATTCAGCCTGCTCCTTCACTCACTTATGTCTTCAATATTGCATCATTATCAAATATATATCGAGTTCCTATCATGCCAGGTTCGTTGGCATTCACAACCTCATTACAACTCCTGGCCTTGCTTCGGCTCTTCCTGCTGACTCGATATCTTAACTTCATTCGGCCTCCATCACCACCTCCTCCAAAAGGCCTCCCTGGGCCTCTCTCTGCCCTGCCTCTGGGCTCCATGTGCTGTTCATGTCTGCCCCAGCCGTTATCACCCTTTCTTGCAAGTGTCTGTCCTCACGTCTGCCTTACCCTCTGGACAAGTTTCCTGAGGGCAGGGGCTACATATATCCTACCAGCTGCCATCGAGTCCGCTCCAACTCATGGCGACCTTAAGTGTGTCAGAGTAGAACTGTGTTACCATAGGGTTTTAAATGGCTGATTTTTTGGAAGTAGATCACCAGGCCTTTCTTCCGAAGTACCTCTGAGTGGACTTGAACCTCCCACCTTTAGTTAGCAGCCGAGCATGTTAACTGTTTCCACCACCCAGGGACTCCACGTGTATCCTAAGAGTCTGTATTTCCAGGGCTTCCTCCTGCCCTGTATGGAAGGGTCTCCGTAGATACTTCTGGAACTGAACTCAAACTGACCTCTGGATGATGCTAGAAAGTAAGCTTGGACAAGGTAAAAATTTTCTAGCAGGGAAAGTTTGGGGGAAAGGATGAGTTTTCTACTGGATATCATTTAAGCAGAATATTTGAAAAGACTCACTCCTTCCTCCATTACACCAAAAGCCTAGATAGTGGAATCTTGACTCAGCACCAAGAAAAATAGATAGTTTCCACTTAGAGGGAATTACTGTGCATGTAACACGACCCTGCCATGTCCCTAGGTGACCCGAGGCAGGTGGCTTCACCCCCTGAACCCCACTGCACGCTTGTATGATGGTGATAGTGAGGCTCAGGCTGTCCATCTCACAGTCGCCTGCCAAATTGGTAAGTAGACTTGTGTGGATATAAATTTATTATAAATATGGACATATTTCTTCTGGGTTGTGGTGGCCTCCACACCCGTCACAGGAGATGAGGCACAGCAAAACCATCAAAGCATGGGCTTTGCTTGCAAGCGGCCATTCAAAGTACAACAATTGGTCTCTATTTGCCTGGAGCAACAGAGGAAGAAGGATGGTCAGCAACAGAAGGAGGATATGGAATGTATGGCTAATTGCCTCCATGAACAACTGCCTCCTTTGCTGTGAGACCAGGACTCGACGGTGCCTGGCTACCATTACTGAACATTTTGATCAAAGATTCTGTAGAAGAATCCTGATCAAAACGGGGGAAATGAAGAACACAATTTCAAATTCTCATAGACTCCAGACTTTCTAGAGCCAAGGGGGCTGGGTGAACCCCTGAAACTACTGCCTTAAGATAATCTTTAAAACTTAAACCAAAAATATCCCCTGAAGTCTTCTTAAAGCTAAACAATAGTGTAGCTTAACTACTAAAAAGTATCTACCTTGGGCATTATGCTCTTTTAAGAACTATCTATATGGGATCAAAGTGACAGTAGCAGCTCAAAAGGTTAGAGAAGAACCTTAGGGGGCAGTGAATTTATGTTAATGGGGAGGAGCAACTCAGAAAAGGAGGGTGAGAATGGGTGCACAACTCAAAGAATGTAATCAATATCACTGAATGGTACATGTAAAATGGTTGAATTGGCATATGTTTTTCTGTGTATATTCTCAACAGCAACAAAATAAAATTAAAAAATAAAATAAAAAAGTCTGGGCTTCAGAGATAGGCCAAGGTTTGAAACTGGCTCCATGTTGTAGTGGCTGCATAGACTTTGTCATGGATTGAATTGTGTCCCCCAAAAATGTGTCAACTTGGCTAGGCCATGATTTCCCGTATTGTGTGGTGTTCACCATTTTGAGATCTGATGTGATTACCCTATGTGTTGTAAATCCTAACCTCTATGATGTTAATGACGCAGGATTACAAGCAGTTATGCTAATGAGACAGGATATAATCTACAGGATTAGGTTGTATCTTGAGTCAATCTCTTTTGAGATATAAAAGAGAATTGAGCAGAAAGAGAGAGGGACTTCCTTCCACTAAGAAAGAAGAGCTGGGAGCAGTGCATATCCTTTGGACCCGGGGTCCCTGCACTGAGAAGCTCCTAGACCAGGGGAAGATTGATGACAAGGACCTTCCCCCAGAGCCAACAGAGAAAGAAAGTCTTCCCCTGGAGCTGGTGTCCTGAATTCAGACTTCTAGCCTCCTAAACTGTGAGAGAATAAAATTCTGTCGGTTAAAGCCATCCACTTGTTGTATTTCTGTTATAGCATCACTAGGTAACTAATACAGAACCCTGGTGGCATAGTGTTTAAGAGTTTGACTGCTAACCAAAAGGTCGGCAGTTCGAATCCACCAGCTGCTCCTTGGAAACCCTATGGGGCAGTTCTACTCTGTCCTATAGGGTTGCTATGAGTTGGAATCGACTCGATGGCAATGCGATAGGTAACTAAGACACCCTTGGAAAAGTGGCTCCATCCCTCTTTGAGCCTCAGTTCCTCAGCTGTAAAATGGGAATCATGATACTTTCACCTTGGTTTGATCAAGAGAACCAAAGGGCACAGGCGTAAAGGTCAAGCACAGAGTGGGTGCTCCCTGGCTGTGCTTTTAGTCTGGTGTAAAGAGAGGATCTGGGAGTCCTGAGGAAGGGGAAAGCCTTTCTAACTGTCAAGGACTTCACAAGGAGGGGCCAGCTGGACTAGGCCTTGTGGTGGGGAGGGGGATGTTGTTGTTGTTGTTGTTGTTAGTTGCCATCAAGTCAATTCCAACTCATGGCGACCCCATTTGTGCAGAGTAGAATTGCTCCATAGGGTTTTCAAGGCTGTGACCTTTCGGAAGCTGATTGCCAGGACTTTCTTCCAAGGTGCCTTTCAGCTAGTAGTCAAGTGCTAACTGCTTTTGCCACCCAACCACCTGGGGAGGGGGATGGGTTTCAGCATATCCTTAAGGTTGATGACATAATCACCTTTAAAATCAACTGTCCCCTCAATGAGAAGTGACTTCAGAATGGAGACCCCAAGCCCAGAGAGTCTCCAGCAGATCAGTTTACCAATATTATCAATTGCCTGAGTTTCTCATTGCAGAAACTTTCCAGTTCATAAGGCTTCTCCCCATATCATTTTGTTCCCAGCCGCTGCCCTTCTCTCTGCCTGACTGTGCCTTAACCTCTCTTCCCCTGGGAGGAGGGAGGGAGAAAGGCGGACAAGGAAGGGCTGCCCCAGGGTCACCTGAGTACTCATATAAGAGGGAGATAAGGAAATAAGGACTGACCAGTTTCTTTTTCTCCAAATCATTTTCTATGTCATCTGCCGGGTCCTTTTCCCTGGCCTTCATGGTTTATTTTTTAGATTTGAGACAAGTTTGTCTTTTTTTCCTGAAAAATAGAAAAAGAAAAGAAGTAATTAGACTCATGCTGTCACATATGGATAACTCAGGCAGGTGGCCCAGAATGGCCTTTGAAAGATTTGCTGCAAGGGGCCCTGGTGGGGCACCAGGTCAGGGGACAAGAGAGCTCTCACTTTGCTGCCAGCTCCCCAGAGACCTGGCCAAATCCCAGCCCTTCTCTGGCCTCTGTTTCTCCATTTGTGAAATGTTAGAGTAGGATTCCATCTGTGTTTTCCACACTTGTTGCATGACTTATTAAAATCACAGGCCTCTCCCTGTAATATTCTAATTTGTAGGGAATTCTTATGATGGGGCTCGTTTCGGAAACAGTTTGCTCACAAGGATGTAAAAATGAAAGCAGTGAAATTAAAACTCAGTGTTTTAAACTCAGTGAAATTAAAACTCGATCCCCCCTGTCAAAATGGAAAAAATGACCAATATTGTACACCAGCCACCAGCAGGACAGAAGTAGACAATTGTACTGCTTTTCTGAGGTCCGGTTGGAATTATGTTTCTAAAGCCATAAAAATACTTATGCCCTTTAGCTCATCTATGCCACTTACAAAAATTATCCTAAAGCAAGAATAAGAATGTGCAAAAAGGTTTAAGTCCAAGATTTTCACTACAGCATTTTTCACATTAGAAAAATGGTATTCACAATAAGAAAAACCTAACCAAATAGTTTAAAATATGCTACATCCATATAACAGAAACTCATAACATTTTACAAAAAAATCTATGTTATAAAAGAACATTTAATGCCACAGGAAAATGCTTATAACATATTCTTACTTTAGAAAAAGAGGAAGACATATTAAAGAGTATACATTATTCAACATCAAACAATACCAAATGATTCCAACTCATTGGGACCCTATAGGACAGAATAGAACTGCGTCATAGAGTTTCCAAGGAGCAGCTGGTGGATTCAAACTGCTGACCTTTTGGTTAGCAGCTAAATGCTTAACCACGGCACCACCAGGGAGCTCTGCATGAAACAATAGATGTGTCGCAGAGAGCAGCGGAGACAGGAACCATGCCATAACTTTTACAGAGAAGTGGGGCCAGGAGAGTCACTCTGAGGAGTCGACCCCCACTTCAGTCCCAGCAGTTTATTTTATAGTCAATACAGCAAGCAATAAAGCAATTAACAAAACAATGGGCTTTGGGTGCGGGCAAGGGAGAAGGAATTCAGGTAAACAAGCGAATCGGTAACAGGGCAATAGCTTTGGGAAAACAAGCCATGCCTAATCTCATTCTTATCGCTGACAAATCTCCAACATGTCGTATACAGCACAGAGGCCTGTGGGGGCTGCAGTTGTCAATAGTGCAGCCATGTTTAAATGGCATATATCCCACGTAGATGTATTTACGAATAGATGCAAGTTATTAGAGGATAGGTATATTTAAACAATGTACATGTGTTTTTAATTAAAATTAAACTTAAAATGTAATTTTTATGCAGTGAATTATTTATACAGCAAGTATTCGTTAAGCTCTTATTATTGAGGTTATGGGTGCAGTGGTTTTTCAGTGGTAGAACTCTCGTCTTCCATCCTGGAGACCCAGGTTTGAGTCCCAGCCACTGCAAATAATGTTTGTCAGTGGAAGCTTCCATGCTGCTATGATGCTGAACAGGTTTCAGTGGATCTTCTAGACTAAGATGGACTAAGAAGAAAAGCCTGGCAATCTACTTGTGAGAAATCAACCGATGAAAACCCTATGGATCGCAACAGTTGAATCCGCAACCAACCATGGGGATGGTGCAGGACCGGGCTGCATTTCATTTCATCGTGCATGGAGTGGCCATGAGTCAGGGGCTGACTCAGTGGCAGCTGACAACAGAAGCATGTAGATCATGGAGATGCAATCTTGACCAAGCTCGGCCACACCCTGCTCTCAAGGAGTTTCCATTTTAGGAGGAGAGACGATTAAGTAAGAGCGAGCGATCGGATTGCTTAGGGAGCAGGTGGGCCAGGTACACAATGGGAAGGCAGCTGGAGATCCACCAGTTTGCAGAGATGGGGAGAGGACAGATCACAAATTTATGTGCATAGAAAACAGACTGGAGGAAATAGAGCAAAACATCAATAGCAGTTACTATGCAGTGGCGTTTTAGCCAATTTTTATCATATTTTTTTAAAATAGTTTTCCAATTTTCTAAACTGAAAAAAATACTCTTATTACTAGAAAAATAAGTTATTTTAATTTCTTTAAATTAAAAAAAACTTGAAGAATTAAGCCCTAAAGGTCTTGAGTAACCTAAGAGAAGTAATGTTTGAATGTTGTGCTTCCTAAAGTAGAAAATACAATTCTGGAAAAATATGCAATTCTTATAGGATGATGGAAGAAATATGACCAGAATGGTCCTTAGAAGTGAGATTTTGACTTGTTGACCAACTTTGGACAGCTCATCAGGAAAGACCAATCGCTAGAAAAGGACATCATGTTTGGTAAAGTAGAGGAAAATGAGGGAAACCCTCAATGAGATGGATTGACACATAGCCTCAACAGTGGACTCAAACATGCAAATGATCATGAAGATGTCTTAGGACTGGGCAGTGCTTCCTTCTGTCATACGTAAGGTGGCCATGGGTTGGAGGTGACTCGACAGCAACTAACAACAAAATAGGGTGATGGGCTCTGAGCCATTGATTCAGACCCTGAAGTCATTTTAGCTGGCCTGACAAGAATATTCATTGGTGAGCTGCTGTAGCCAGCACGTTAGGGTGATATTCAAGGCTCTTCACCCAGGAACCCCAACTGTTTCATCCCAGCACACACCTGAGTACACTCCAGCCCACTGGACCTCCATTTTCCTGAAACAATGTGCATTCTCAGGGTTTTCTGCTGTGGTGTAGGCGGCCATCTTGCCTAGAATACCTTTCCACCTCCTTCTGTTTCACCTTCAAGGCTTACCTCCTCTGGTCGTCTGTCTGTTCCTTTTGGAATCAGTCTTCCTTGTGCATCGCATAAAGTATACCATTAGCTTAGCAAGAAATCAAATTGCATAGGCTGTTTTCTTGTCTGTCTGCTTACCCTTGACTATGACCTCCTCAAGCCTGAGAGCTGTAGCTTATTCATCTCTTTATCCACAGAGTCCAACATACTGCCTGGCCAGAGGAGGTGGACAGTAACCAGAATGGTGAGGTGGAGAGAAAGAGATGGGAAAAGATGAGCTCAGATGGGATGGGATGGGACAAAGAAAGCCAGAATGGCAGTATTCATGGCTGCCACACTATCCACCTCCAAGGGCTGCATTCCCATTTCAATTCATGTGAATAGCTTCCACTACAGAACTCATGGGAGGACCATTCACACAGGCAACAACGGAAATGTCCTCCTGGAGTTGCACAACACGGTAGCCTTGCAGGAACTTGAGCAAGAAGATGGTCTCCAAACCATCAGGCAAGAGACAAGATTTGAAAAGACATGGGACAAAGTGGAAGGAGCAAGGCCATTGGAGTCAGATCTGAGTCCTCTTCTAGGCTTTGCAACTGTGACCCAGGACAAGTGACTTCACCTCTGGGTCTGTTTCCTTATCAATCAACTATAGATTATTATCACTTCCTCACATTATGGTTGTCAGGTGAGGGACATTGTTGGCTTTAGCTGTCATCAAATTTGTTGCCTACTCATGGCGACCCCATGTGTTACAGATTAGAACTGTTCCATAGAGTTGCCCTAGCTATAATCTGTGAAAGCAGATCACCAGGCCTTTCTTCCACAGAGCTGCTGGGTGGGTTCGAACCACCAACCTTTAGGTTAGCAGCTGCTCACAAACCGCTTGTGCTACTCAGGCTCCTTCAGGTGACAGATAATGTATATAAAAAGCCCTGGGAGATAGCTGGCAAATCCTTGGTGCCCAATGAATGGCAGCTATCATTCACTGAGTTAGAGAAAACTTAGCAAGTAACATACTTGGGAATGGAAGGAAATGAGTTCCCTTCTTAGGCTTGAGATATTTGTGAGACATCAAAGTGTAAATATCTCTTAAAAACTCAAACTGAACTCATTGTGTTGAGTCAGTTCCAACTCATAGAGACCCTATAGGACAGAATAGAACTGTTCCATAGGTTTCCTAGGCTGTAAACCTTTACGGAAGCAGACTGCCACATCTTTCTCCCGTGGAGCATCTGGTGGGTTCAAATCGAAGAACTTTCAGTTAGGAACCGAGCGCTTTAACCACTGCACCACCAGGGTTCCTTAAATATCACTTGCCAAAACCCAAACTCATTGCTGTCAAGTCGATTACAACTTATAGCGACCCTATAGGACGAGTAAAACTGCCCCATAGGATTTCCAAAGAGCAGCTGGTGGATTCAAATTGCCAGTCTTTTGGTTAGCAGCCAAACGCTTAACTACTTGCACCACCAGGCTCCTTAAATATCACTTAGGCAGTTGGAAATAAGAGTCATGCCCAAGAAGTGGTCTGGGCTGGAGATGACTTAAACAATAATTAACGCCATGGGATTGGGGCAGATGAACCAGGGAGAGAGGGTAGAAAGAAAAAATTCCTAAGGCATTCTACCCTGTAAAAAGCAGATTGTGGCTGCTGTTGCTGATTAGCTCCCACAGTGTTGGCCCCTGATTCATGACAACCCCATCACAACAGAATGAAACGCTGCCTGGTCCTGCGGCCATCCCGTGATCACTTTTGGATCAGAGTACTGTGATCCATAGGGTTTTCTTTGGCTGATTTTTCAGAAGTAGATCACCAGGCTTTTCTTCCTAGTCCAGCTTAGTCAGCAAGCTCCACTGAAACCTATTCAGCATCATACCAACACACAAGCCTCCACTGACAGGTGATGGCTGCACATGAGGTGCAATGACCGGGAATCAAACCCAGGTCTCCTGCATGTTGTTGTTGGGTACCATCGAGCCTGTTCTGATTCATAGCGACCCTGTGTACAACAGAACAAAACACTGCCCAGTCCTGTGCCATCCTCACAATCATTACCATGCTTGAGCCCATCATTGCAGGTACTGTGTCAGTCCATATCGTTGAGGGTCTTCCTCTTTTTCTCTGACCTTCTGCTCTACCAAGCATGATATCCTTCTTCAGGGACAGGTCCCTCCTGATAACACATCCAAAGTATGTGAGACAAAGTCTCTCCATCCTTGCTTCTAAGGAGCATGCTGGCTGTACTTGTACATTCTTCTGGCAGCCCATGGCACATTCAATATTCTTTGCCAACACCACAACTCAAAGGCATCAATTCTTCCTCGGTCTTCCTTATTCATTGTCCACCTTTCACCACGCACATGAGGAGATTGAAAATACGATGGCTTGGGTCAGGCGCGCCTTAGTCCTCAAGGTGAGATCTTTGCTTTTCAACACTTTAAAGAGGTCTTTTGCAGCAGACTTGCCCGATGCACTATGTCGTTTGTTTTCTTGACTGCTGCTTCCATGGGTGTTGATTGTGGGTCTAAGTAAAATGAAATCCTTCAATCTTTTCTGCATTTATCATGATGTTGCTTATTGGTCCAGTTGTAAGGATTATTGTTTTCATTATGTTAAGGTGTAATCCATACTGAAGGCTGTGGTCTTTGATCTTCATCAGTAAGTGCCTCAAGTCCTCTTCACTTTCAGCAAGCAAGGTTATGTTATCTGTTGTTAATGAGTCTTCCTCCAATCCTGATGCCACATTGTTCTTCATACAGTCCAGCTTCTCAGATTATTTGCTCAACATACAGATTGAATAAGTATGGTGAAAGGATAAAACCCTGATGCACACCTTTTCTGATTTTAAACCACAAAGTATCCTCTTGTTCTGTTGGAACAACTGCCTCTTGGGTTATGCACAGGTTCCACATGAGCACAGTTAGGTGTTCTGGATGGAAGGCTAGAATTCTACCACTGAACCTCCAATGCCTCAGATGGAAAATTGGCTAAGGAGACTGAGTCAGCGAAAACAAGGAGATAAGCCATTAGAAATAACAAGACAAAATAAGAACGTAAGATGTGAATGGTTAGCTGTGTTGAGTGTTTATCAGAGTTCAAGTAAGAAGATCAAAAACTATCCACAGGATATGGCCACATGGAGGCCACTGGCAACTATAACAAGAGCAATTACAGAGGAATGGTTGGAGAGAGACGGAACCACCTGGAAAAAGGAGGCTGTGTGTAGACAAGTCTCCATAAAACATCACTGTGAGGAGGGGCAGCAGTGGGGTGTGGATCAAAGGAAGAAACGTGGTAAAAGTATGGCTAGGATTGCAGATCTAGAAGTGGGAAAATGGCGGAGCTTCTGCTTAATGCCGTCTATAAGATGACTGTAGACAAAGCAATCAACTCAAGGGGAAGGGGAAAAGAGACAGGTGGCAGGGTTGAGAGCTGTGAAATAGTCCACAGGGAACTCTATAGCACAGCCTTGAAAACCAGCCTGATCGGATTGAAAGATGGTGCTGAGAGTTCATTTGCAGCTCAGCAGTGGAGAAGGAAGATGGCAGAGCTTACTGGGTTGGGCATTCATGAGGGCAGGACTGAGGGTGAATGATAAGACTGATAAGGGAGTTTAGGGTAAACGTCAGAGCTTCCATTGGGAGTTTAGATTTGAGAATGACCAAGAGAAGACATGATTCAAGCTGTGTCAGAGGGTGGCCTTTGTTGAGATAGACATTGTCCATCCATAGTTGGAACCACCTGGAAAGCAAGGTCAAAGCAGATGAGCAATTGTGAACATGAAAAAGTGTGATTGGAAATGGGTAGGAGGGAAAGAGATAGAATGGGTGTGCATAAAAAGTTAATAAAGCTAATGACCAAGGAGTCCTGGGTGGCCCAAACGGTTAAACGCTCAACTACTAGACAAAAGGTTGGCAGTCCGAACCCGCTCAGAGGCACTTCAGAAGACAGGCCTGGCCATCTGCTTCCAAAAGGTCACGGCCTTGAGAACCCTGTGGAGCAGTTCTACTCTGCACACACAGGGTCGCCATGAATCAGAATCAACTCAATGGCAACTAACAACAACAGAGCCATGTACACTCTCCACCCTAAGATCCAACCCAGCTGAGCACAGGCCAGGACAGCCCAGGGGTCCCATCAAGCTGCTAGCTGGCAACTCTGAACAGAAAACCCCACAACACACCCTGATCCCCAGGTTCTGTCACTGATCAGCACTTAGCAGTGGCTTTACCCGTAATTCACTGTTGACTTTGACATGGAGCCAAAGCAACCCACAAAAGAAGAAATTGAAAATGGTTAAGAATATAGAGCTGGAAAAAAGGCCATTGGGTTCGAGCTCAGTGAATGCTTAACTAAAAAGAGAGTCACTAAAATAGACAAGAGATAAGTGGTAACTTTGGTGAAGGGTAAGACAGTACACAATACTGGGGAAGCCTGCACAACTTGTACAAGGAAGGGTCATGGAAGCTCCATAGACACATCCAAACTCCCTGAGGGACTGAATTGCTGGGTAAAGGGCTGTGGGGACCATGGTCTCGGGGAACATCTAGCTCAATTGGCATAACACAGTTTATAAAGAAAATATTCTACATTCTACCTTGGTGAGTAGTGTCTGGGGTCTTAAAAGCCTGTGAGCAGCCATCTAAGATACTCCACTGGTCTCACCCCTTCAGGAGCAAGGGAGAATGAAGAAAACAAGATACAAGGGAAAGAGTAGTCCAAGGGACTAATAGACCGCAGCTACCATGGCCTCCACCAGACTGAGTCTGGTACAACTAGATGGTGCCCGGCTACCACCACTGACTGCTCTGACCGGGATCGCAACAGAGGGTCCCGGACAGAGCTGGAGAAAAATGTAGAACAAAATTCTAACTCACAAAAAAAACACCAGACTTACTGGCCTGACAGAGACTGGAGAAACACCGAGAGTATGGCCCCTGGATACCCTTTTAGCTCAGTAATGAAGTCACTCCCGAGGTTCACTGTTCAGCCAAAGATTAGACGGCCCCAAAAAACAAAATGAGACTAATGGCGCACAACAGTCCAGGGACAAGGACTAGAAGGCAGGAGGGGACAGGAAAGCTGGTAATAGGGAACCTAAGGTTGAGAAGGGACAGTGTCGACACGTCATGGGGTTGTTAACCATTGTCATAAAACTATGTGTACTAACTGTTTAATGAGAAACTATTTGTTTTGTAAACCTTCATCTAAAGTACAATAAAGAAAGGAAAAATAGTAAACAAATAAAAATAAAAAGAGAGTCACCAGAATGAGGCTACTAAATTTAATGACCAAATGAGACTGAGGGTGTTCTATTATATGTTAGATATTTCAGTGTGATAGAATTAAGGCCAGGGAACGTGGGCATGGGGTGGGTGAACAGTGTGCGCAACAGACCCAAAATGACCGGTTGGCTACAGCCTCTATGCAGAGAGACGAGAGTGTGCACGAGGCCAAGGCCAGATCCCAGCAACCTGTGCATCTTCCTTGGGAAACATGTTGCAAACAGAGAACATTGCTGGTGCTGCACGGATGTGGTGGCAGGTTATGCTTCCTTGGGAGTCTCAGCGAGTTCAGAGCTTCAGTGGCCCCAGCCAGCAAGGAAGAGGGTTGCTAAGTCAATAGGGTAAAGTAGAGGTTTCAAGAAAGTGAGGGAAACCTTCCGTGAGATGGATTGACACGCTGGCTGCAACAATGGGCTCAAACATACCAAAGATATTAAGGAGTGTGCAGAACTGGACAAAATTTCATTACGTTATATATAAGGTCACCATGAGTCAGAGCCGACTCGACAACAACTAACAACCACAAAAAGTCAATAGGGACCCACAGCACAGGGGAGCTGTTTCCAACAGAGGTTGGAGATGCTGTGCCTCACCCTGAAGAGGCCACTCCAGAGCTGAGGGTGCCTTGTTGTCCCTGCCTACCTGTGCAGTGCAAAGCCAAGTGCAGACAGCTGTCACCTCAGGCAGCCCAGCACAAGGGTTCAGAACATGGACTCCAGAGACAGGTGTTCAAATCCCAGCTCTCCACCTTACTAGCTGTGTGACTTGGGGAAAGTTACTTAACCTCTCTGAACCTACATTTCTTGAAGTGTTAAGTGGGGTGATAACATGGCTAACTATCGTAAGGAATACATGAGGTAATGCATGTGAAGCTCACAGTAAATGCCAAATGAACGTTGTGTTTTCATCATCATCACCAGACCCACAGTGAAATGCCTTTGCCAAACGTAGATGAGGCACTCCTAATTGTAAGAGACTCATGGAGCAGACGATGGCTTAGAACTGGTTAAGAGAAAAAAAGGAGGAAGCCCCATTTTGTGGTTGACTAGAGAACTGTAAACTGCCTCAAAATAACTCTTTGAGACTTAATAAATTAATCAGTAAATAAATAGCCTGTGGGTTTGAAAATAGATAGATGATTGATAGATAATAGAGAGAGAGATATAGATGTTGTTAGTTGTTGTTGAGTTGGCCCCCAACTTATAGTGACCCCATGAAATGAAACAAAATGCTGCCCAGTCCTGCATCATCCCCATGATCAGTTGTGGATGGGACCATTGCGATCCATAGGGTTTTCATAACCTGAGTTTTGGAAGTAGATTGCCAGGCCTTTCTTCTTAGTCTGTCTTAGTCTGGAGGTTCTACCGAAACCCGTTCAGCACAATAACAGGCAAGCCTTCACTAATAGATGGATAGATAGATAGAGTCTTAGGCTAGATTCTCTAGAGGAGCAAAATCAGTGAAGCATCCCAAGAACTGGAGGTCAGATGATGATGAGTCTGATGCAGGATCGAGAGAGAGAGAGCTTTGTCACTACATCCATATATATTGGATGCAGGCCACACCCCCAAGGAAACGCCCCTTTCATCAGATCACAAAATGGAGAATAATTACATAATACTGAGAATCATGGCCTAGCCAAACTGACACATAATATTAACCATCACAGACAGTCTGTGAGCATAAATTAATTAATTAAAAACCCATTACCAGATTCCAACTCATAGCAGAGCTATAGGACAGGGTAGAGCTACCTCATAGGGTTTCCAAGAAGCAGCTGGAGGATTCAAACTGCCAACTTTTTAGTTAGCAGCCAAGCTCTTAACTACTGTACCACCAAGGCTCCAATTTAATTAAGTGCATAAAAGAAATAAACTCAAGCTCCGTGTATGGTGAGAGCTTCAAGAGTGCCTGCGCCCTGCCTTCTCACTCTGCAGTAATAATCCTCGTATCACTGTTGTTCAGGACTAATATTCTGCTGGTGCACAGCAGCATTGCCCTGCCAGTTCTTAAAAGATCAGCATACCACTGTACCCAGGTGACCAGCCACTGCTCAAGCCCAGAGTACCTCCTGCCACCTTGATGGCCCTCGCCCTGGGGTCTCCCCTCAATCCACCAGCTACAGAGTAAATACTAGCACAACAGAAGGAGTGACAGTACTCGGCTCCCAGCAGTCTGATTGGTCCTGCCTACATTGGACTTGGCCATAAATACTTAGCAAGTGCACTCAGCTACTATTATTGCTGCAGCTTCTGATCATAAACACTTCACCAGGCACCATGTGCTAGATGCTATGCTGAGCCCATCTTCAAAATAAAGCAAGCAAGGCTCAGAGACACAACTTTGCCCACCCTACATATCACACAGCTTGAAGTCAGATCCTCGCTCATGAGCCCTTTAGAAGGATAAAGACAAACAAAAGGCACTGATGAGCATCAATACAACCACAGAAAGATGTGCAAAAAGCAAATGGGGATGTGTCTCCAGAACCTCATTCGTGCAAGAGGGAAGTCACCCTGCTTTGATGACTGGAGTTACAGCCATGTACACTCTCCACCCTAAGATCCAACCCAGCTGAGCACAGGCCAGGACAGCCCAGGGGTCCCATCAAGCTGCTAGCTGGCAACTCTGAACAGGAAACCCCACAACATACCCTGATCCCCAGGTTCTCTCACTGATCAACACTTAGCAGTGGCTTTACCCGTAATTCACTGTTGACTTTGGCATGGAGCCAAAGCAACCCACAAAACAAGAAATTGAAAATGGTTAAGAATATAGAGCAGTTTTAAAGAAAGAGAAAAGGAGGAGAGAGGCCCTTGTAATAATAACTACAGCCATAATCACTTAAAATCGATTTCATTTTACGTGAACATCCGTCAGATACTACGCTGAGTACTTCATGTGCGTCGTCTCACTTATTCATCACCAGAATCCTGTAAAGTTAATAAAACTGCTTGTTTCAGTAATTCTTGAAAATTGTCCGTAAAGCAGACCAAAGTCTGCAAGTGTAACTTACCTGCTTTCTGGAGCTTCCCTCGCCTGGCTCAGCCTAAAGAGCAAACAGAATAAAAGATCTCATAGACAGATGGACCGCCAGTATAATCAGTTGTAAACTCAGGAAATTGTGAAATGAAACAGCATTAATGATTAAGCTGAATCCAGCTGTTACTGTAAACATTCTCTAATGCAGAGTTCGATAAGTGATAAATGATTAATGGCTGACTATTGATCCTCACAACTGGACCAATAAGCAACTTCATGATAAATGGAGAAAAGAATGAAGTTGTCAAGGATTTCATTTTACTTGGATCCACACTCAACACCCATGGAAGAAGTTAGTCAAGAAATCAAAGGATGAATTGCATTGGGCAAATATGCCTCTTTAAAGTGTTAAAAAGCAAAGACGTCACCTTGAAGGCTAAGGTGCACCCATCACCTCATATGCATGTGAAAGCTGGAAGATGAATAAGGAAAATCAAAGAAGAATTGATGCCTTTGAATTATGGTGTTGGCGAAGAATATTGAGTATACCATGGACTGCCAAAAGAATGAACAAATCTCTCTTAGAAGAAGCACAACCAGAATGCTCCTTAGAAGCTAGCATGGCGAGACTACGTCTCACATACTTTGGACATCTTATCAGGAGGGTCCAGTCCCTGAAGAAGGACATCATGCTTGGTAAAGGGTCAACGAAAAGAGGAAGACCCTCAACGAGATGGACTGACACAGTGGCTGCAACAATGGACTCAAGCATAACAACTATTGTGGGCGTGGCGCAGGACTGGACAGTGTTTCTTTCTGTTGTACACAGGGTTGCTATGAGTTGGAACCAACTTGATGGCACCTAACAACAACAACTGATGGCTAGCTCATGTATTAAAAACATAAACCTCCTTGTGGGTCAACAAGATCTGAACACCTAGAGGCAACTGCTAACTAAACGAGCGACCTTGAGTCTTCACCTCACTGGGTGTCTCTTTAAAATGGGGATGTGACCAAGGGCAAGACCAGCCTGCCCTGATGTGGTGAGGGTCAAGTTTGATAACATGGAAGTGCAATAAAGCAGGGCACAGATGAAGTGGCAGGTTGATACAAGTTCTACCCGAAAGGAGCTAGATGAGGAGTTAGCTCTTGGGGTGGCACAAGCAGTTTGCACTTGACTACTAACCCACCCAGTGGTGCTGCAGAAGAAAGGCCTGGCAATCTGCTCCTGTAAAAATTACAGCCAAGAAAACCCTATGGAGCAGCTCTTCTCTGTAGCACATGGGGTCGCCATGAGTTGGAATCAACCTGATGGCAATGGGTATGGGTACGCTGTCGCTGGAGAAATAAAATCAGCCCACAAAGAGATAACCTGAGCGCCATCAACTGTGCAATGCCAGTTGATATTTTATGAACGCCACATTGCCCTCCTGGCCTCTCTCTCTAGCTCTAAAATGATTACTTACTTAGCAGGTACCACTCCCACTCATGGTGACCACACTTGTATCAGAGGAGAACTATGCTCCATAGGGTTTTCAATGACTGATTTTTTTGGTCTTTCTTCCAAGGCCCCTCTGGGTGGACTCGAACTAACCTTTCGGTTAGCAGCTGAGTGTGTTAACCCCTAGGGACCTCTAAAGAGATGCACACTGGTTAATTTTAATCACTCTTCAGGACCCTGATATGAACGGAGGGCTGAAGTGTCAGAGAGATGTGAAAGGAGAAAGCGAGGGGGCCAAGGTATTGCTGGGTAGCCCAGCCCCCTCCTGGCTGGCCCCCAGAGAGAGCTGAACGCCTGGGATGCAACAGGTGAAACACAGAAAGATAGGAACCTGGAAGTCCTACCTGCCAAGGGAGAGGGATGCTGAGGCTGGAGCAGGTGAGTACTCAGGCCCTGGGGACACCACTCTGTTGGGAAAGTGGAAAAGCCTATCCAATTCTCTTGGCATCAATTCAGAGCAATCGGGCAACCTTCTCATGGCTAATCCTATTTCCTGGACACCTTGATGCAACATGGAGAGCAGGGAGAAATCACCTGTCCCTGGGAGACACCTGTCTGAAGGAACAGGAATTCACTGGCATGGTCTTTATCGACCGACATCCAATGACCTTCGTGACCTCCCATTGGAAAGATGGCATCTCTATGCCCAGTGTGACCTCAGCTGTGCTTAAGGAAATGCAAACACACCAACATAGAGATTGCCTACAGGGGATGAAGTCGCTTTTCCAGGCTTTTCAAAGCTTCCATAGTTATCCAGCTGGTACCACCCTCCTTCCCCCAGTCAACGAACCTCTCTCTTAACTTCTTTTTAGCCGCAAAAAGTCATTCTTCGATTCCAAGATTACTCAGCCATTGGTTCAGCAGTGCATAGATCGTTATGTTATTGTTAGTTATGGTCGAGTCGGCTCCAACTCACGGCAACGTTCTTAGAATGAAATATTACCCAGTCCTGTGCCGTCTTCATGACTGTCGGTAGATTTGAGTCCGTTATTGTAGTAATTGTATCTAACCTAGGGGGCTCATCTTCCAGCACTATATCGGACAATACTCTGTTGTGATCCATAGGGTTTTCATTGACTAATTTTTAGAAGTAGATTGCCAGACCTTTCTTCCTAGTCTTAGCCCCGAAGCTCTGCTGAAACCTGTGCACCACGAGTGACCCTGCTGGTATTTGAAATACTGGTGGTATACCTTCCAGAATCATAGCAACATGCAAGCCACCACAGTATGACAGACTGATAGACGAGTGGTGAAATGTATAGATTGTTGTTTGTTGTTGTTAGGTACCATCGAGTCAATTCCGACTCATAGTGACCGTATGTACAACAGAATGAAATACTGCCAGGTCCTGCGCCATCCTCACAATTGTTGCTATGCTTGAGCCCATGGTTGCAGTTACTGTGTCAATAAATACATAGATAGGCAGCTTAATATGCCTAGGAGAATGGGGTTTGATATTAGAAACCTCGGGTCCAAATCCTAGCCTGCCACCCCCCAGCCATGTCACACTGCAAAGTCACTCCTTTCAGAGTGGAGATAAGGGAATACCCACCTTGAGGTCATGCCGAGCAGAGCAAATAAGACGCTGCCCTTATAATTACCTGACACGTAGCAAGCACCCAGTAAATATTTGCTGTTGTCCTTATTGTTGGAAAATATTTTTATCATTACTTTTTTCTTATTTATTCATTTTCAAATGTTTATGGAGCACCTACTATGTGCCTAACATAGTGCTAGATACTGAGAAGGCAACAAAGAAGCATAAAACCTGTTACTTCCATCTGGTAATTCACACTCTAGTGAGGAAGATGAATCAACGGGAGGGACTTACATTTAGTAAGTACCTACTGTGTACCAATCACCTCATATGCATGTAAAAGCTGAACAATGAATAAGGAAGACCAAATAAGAATTGACGCCTTTGAATTATGGTGCTGGCAAAGAATATTGAATATACCATGGACTGACAGAAGAACAAACAAATCTGTCTTGCAAGAAGTACAAGCAGCATGCTCCTTAGAAGCGAGGATAGCGAGACTACGTCTCATATACTCTGGACATGTTATCAGGAGAGACCAGTCCCTGGAGAAGGACATCATGCTTGGTAAAGGGTCAACGAAAAGAGGAAGACCCTCAACAAGATGGACTGACACGGTGGCTGCAACAATGGGCTGGAGCATAACAATAATCGTGAGGATGGCACAGGACTGGGCAGTGTTTTGTTCTATTGTACACAGGGTCACTATGAGTTGGAACCTACTTGGCAGCACCTAACAACAGCAACACTGTGTACCAGGCAGTGGTTATGCACGGCCTCATTTAATTCTGAGAGCAACCTACTGAGGTTTTATTATCTCCATTCCACACTGAGGAGACTGAGGTTCGAAACGTTACACCACTCGCCCAAGCCACCATGGCTTGCTGGTGAGAACTGAGGTTTAAACCAAGACCAGCCTGGGTCCAAAGCCCATGCTGCCTCCCCTAGCCTGCCTCTAGCCCTGGTCATTGCTGCTATACTTGGCCACGTGATGGTCCAGACCAACACTGGAGATTGAGTCTGATGCAGAGAAAGCATTCACGGTGGCAGGCGTAGCAGCCTTGTGGGTCTGTGGTGGTGCACCGAGTGTCCAGCAGTGATGAGTCAGGCATATCCTAACCAGGCTCTTTTCCTGCTGCTGGATCCCTGTGTTGTCTGAGTACTTCCAGAGCCAGGATCTGCAGTCTCCTTGCTAGTTCTTTCCCAAGCCTCCCACTTGTTGTTGTTAGGTACTGGCAAGTTGGTTCCAACTCACAGTGATCCCATGCACAACAGAACGAAACACTGCGCAGTCCTCACAATCCTTGTTATGCTTGAGCCCATTGTTGCAGTCACTGTGTCAATCCATCTTGTTGAGGGTCGTCCTCTCTTTTGCTGACCCTCTACTCTACCAAGCATAATGTCCTTCTCCAGGGACTGATCCTTCCTGATAACATGTCCAAAGTATGTGAGAAGAAGTTTCGCCATCCTTGCTTCTAAGGACCATTCTGGTTGTACTTCTTTCAAGACAGATTTGTTTGTTCTTCTGGCAGTCCGTGGTATATTCAATATTCAGCCTCCCAGTATCGTCCCATTAAATTCCTTTTCTGCCTGAGTCCGTCAGGGTCTGTTTGAGCTGCTTGTTACGTGGAATCCAACTGGACCACTTGGCTCCTTCTAGCTGTTTCATGCAGGCCTCTCTGGACTCATCTTGGTCTCTGGGCAGTACAAGCAGTTTTTGATTGGATGTTAACCTAAAGGTTGGTGGTTCGAACCCACCCACTGGCTCCGCAGAAGACCATCTGCTTCCGTAAAGATTGTTGTTGTTGTTGGGAGCCATCAAGTTGATTCTGACTCATAGCAACCCCATGTAACAGAGAAGAACTGCCGTCATAGGGTTTTCTTGGCTGTAACCTTTACAGAAGCAGATTGCCAGGTCCTTCTACCATGGAGTGGCTGGGTGGGTTTGAACCGCCAATCTTTCAGTTAGCGGCCAAGCACTTAACCATTTGTGCCACCAGGGCTCCTTTCTATAAAGATTATAGCCAAGAAAACGCTATGGAGCAGTGTGACTTTGTAACACACGAAGTCACTGTGGGTCAGAATCGACTTGACTGCAATGGGTTTGATTTTGGTTTTTTTGGACTCAGCTTCCTCAGCTGTAAACAGAGAAGGTGGGACTGGGCAGTCCATTGGAACAGGCAATTTTGCCTTAGGTCGTACTGATACAAATTTGACAACTTGGGTTCATCAGTTCCCCATGGCTAGAGGGTCTCACTCCGCATCAGCTGACACAGGAAGATGGTCTGCATGCACCCCTCTTGTGCTGCAGGAGAAGAACCCTGTCTCCTCCCCACCAGGAACAGAATTTTTCTGTTCTATATAGCAGTGGGATGGAGCACCGGTGGCACAGTGGTTAAGAGCTTGGCTGCTAACCAAAAAGTCAGTAGTTCGAATCTACCAGCCGAACCTTGGAAACCCTATGTGGCAGTTCTACTCTGTCCTATAGGGTCTCTGTGAGTCGGAATCGGCTCGACAGCAATGGTTTTGGTTTTTATAGCAATGGGATAGGCCAGGTGCCATATAGTGCACATGTTTAGCTAAGCAGTTTCTGGGGACATTGACAACTTGGTGGGAAAACAATTGAGAATAAAATGAATCCTTTTTGATGGGGAAAAATCAATGAACTCGAAAGCAGAAGTCAAGACCCCCCAAGAGTTTCAGTGATTTTAAAAGTGGAGTTGGATGTTCTAAGAAGCTTATCCTACTCCCTGCTTGCGAGTTTGCTTTAAGCAGAAACAGCAAGGCCCTGGCATCTCCTAATGACCCAGGTTCAAATCCTGGCTCTGCCACCAACCAAGTGTGCAACCTTAAGAAACTTGGTCTCCTTACTGGTATCACAAGAGTGACAACATGTCCCTGCATAGGATTAACAATAATGTGTGGACGTAACACCCAACACCTAGTGGAGACTCGCAAATTGGAGCTATTTTTAACATCTATAAGTCAATCACTCATGAAATTCAGAAGGCCCAAGATAAATATTTATACTTAGCAACTCATTCAGAGTTTCTCCCTGTCCTGTTCTGCTTGGCCAGAGCAGCCTTACAAGCACACAGCAGCCTTGGGAGGCCTGGAGTGCGCCTTGGTGACTTTTTTAATTCCCAGCCACGGTTTAGATGTCAATGGAAAGGTTTGGGAACCTAAATGAATTTTCCTTAGACCTAGAAAAAAATCACCTGAGCCTCTTACCTTGAGGTTTAGGATCCCAGGACCTTTCTTCCATCCAGATGGATGAAGTTTCTGAGATCCCCTGGACCTTGGAGCCCCAGCTGCTGGCCCCTCCTTCCCAGCCCGGCTACAAATACTCTGAGGTTGTGCACGGACAGTTCAGGATGACCTTCAGCCCTAATGCAGCGAAGACTGTCGCCCGGCTCACGGAGAAGCCCAAACTCCGGCTCCAGGAAAGGAAATGCAGTAGCTACTACTTATCAGGAGCCTATGCTGTGCTAAAGTCTTAAGTAAATAATTTCATTTTAAGCTCTCAGTCATCCTGAAGAATCCACTTTAAAGGTGAGTCACCTGAGACTCAGAGAGGGTAAGTGAGTTGCCCACTGCCAAAGAGCAGCACCCTCTGGTCACGTGTACCTGCTTGTAGACTTTTGCCAGGGGTGTCAGCCAGAGGGCAAATAAATGTTTCCCTTCTCCCAGTTACCAAGCTCCCACTGTGACCAAGCCAAGGGCACAGTGGTGAATAAGAAAGCATAGGGTTCTTGAGATGTTCACACCTGTTCCTTCTGTGCAGTAAGCAGGAAAGAGTCTAGATATGAGAGTGACTCACCAAGCTGCAATCTGTCCAAACACGAAGCTTCGCAAGTTTCAGCCTGGCAGACACTCCTGCCAAATGCACCCTCAAACTGTGCTCTAGGAGGGGCATCTGTCCACCGTTTCCGTCTCCTTCCTGCCCTAGGGAACTAGGCTGAACATGGCTCAGAGCAGCCTTACATCACGGTTTGGAGCACAGAGCTCCCCCAAAGACGAGCCCCCAGGGCACCCAGAACTGCAGCCTCTGTCCCCTTCCTGCTCTGAGGAGAAGTGCTGGCTCAGCTTCTCCCAGTTGTCCAAGTTTGATCAACTGACACCCTTGGCTGGCCCAAGACCTCCTGTCTCCTGGGTTGGGCAGCCCCCTGGGGTATCTCCCTTTCTCCCAAGTGTGGCCTTCATCTTTGTAAAAGGAGTGGCTCCTAAATGCCAGGTTGGCTGATGACAACATGGATTTTTCCCAGCCCCTTACGTGCGGATTCTGACTTAATTAACCTGGTGGTTGCTATTATTGGTAGTTGCCATGCAGTCGATTCCAGCTTAGGGCGACCCTATGCGTGCAGAGTAGGACTGTGCTCCATAGGGTTTTCAGGGCTGTGACCTTTAGGAAGCAGATTGCCAGGCCTGTCTTCTGAGGCACCTCTGGGTGGATTCGAACTGCCAATCTTTTAGTTACTAGCCAAGCGCTTAACTATTTGTGCACCCTTAATCTGAGGTGGGGGAAAAAAAAAACCAGCTGAGTCAATTCTGACTCATGGTGATCTCATGTGTTGCAGAGCAGAACTGTGCTCTGTAGGATTTTCTTGGCTGTAATCTTTATGGAAGCAGATGGCCAGGCCTTTCTTCCATGATGCCACTGGGTAAGTTCAAACCACCAACTTTTATTAGTGGAGGGCAAGCTGTTTGCACTATTCAGGAAACTGTGGGGCCACAGCATCTGAATTTTAACAAGCACCCCATGAGTCTAATGTGCAGTCTTCAAGCAAACCATCAGCTTATCAGTGTTTCCTGACATCAGCCTTCACTTGCCACCTTGATGACACTTTAAGTGGAGTTTATTTTTATTTATTTATTTTTTTACTTAGCTTGCCCTAAGTCAATGGTTCTCACCCTGGTTATTCATAACACCACTTGGAGCCCAAACCCATTGCCATAGAGTCGATTCTGACTCCTAACAATGCTACAGGACAGAGTAGAACTGTCCCATAGCATTTCCAAGGACCGGCTGGTGGATTTGAACTGCTGATCTCTTGGTTAGCAGCCAAGCAGAGAGAGTTGTATTATCCTGAAGTCAGCCCCCCTCTCTAACATCCCAGCTCCAAAGAGACCTCTCTGAAGACCTCACCCCATTATTCCCCCTCCACCTGCCAAATTTAGAACACTTTGGTAGTTCCCAATGCTCTTAGCATAAGATCTCACATCCCTTACCTTGTCTACAAGGCAGCCCTTGCCCTACTCCACAGCCATCTTTCCCAACCTCTGGGCTCTAGCCACACTGGTCTCTCACACCCTCAAGCACTAGCCTCTTCCAGCTCCTAAGCCCTTCTGCTTGCTGCTCCTTCTGCCTGGATGGCCCACCTCTCCCCTCCACACCACATCCACACATCCCAGCTAATTCTCACTCTTCCAATGAGGTCAGAATCTCTTCTCCTCATATTGCCTCTCATACCACTGAACACCGCTTTCTAGAATTTGCCAAGATTTTGTGTACTGGGATATTTAGTGTCTGACTCCCCACTTGAATGTAAGGACCAGGAGGGCAGAGACTTTGAGGTCTGGGTCCATAATGCCTACAACAGGGTGGGCCTGTCACAGAGTGGATGCTCAATGCACACTGTTGAATGAACAAACCGATGAATGCATGAATGGGTGAACATCAGACAACACAGTCTCTGTTAGAGCATGAGTATTGGAATGTTCAATCTATGTCTATACCCCACTTTCCTCCACACACACTTTCATAGTGTATTCCACCTCCAAAAATAAAAAGATGAGAAGACAGTTGTCGTTTGTTGTTGTTAAGTGTCGTTGAGTTGGTTCCAACTCATAGTGACCCTATGTACTACAGAATGAAACACTGCCCAGTCCTGCACCATGCTCATAATTATTGTTATGCTTGAGCCCATTGTTGCAGCCACTGTGTCAATCCATCTCGTTGAGGGTCTTCCTCTTTTTCGATGACCCTCTGCTTTACCAAGCATGATGTCCTTCTCCAGGGACTGACCCTGACAACATGTCCAAAGTATGTAAGATGTAGTCTTGCCATCCTTGCTTCTAAGGAGCATTCTGGCTGTACTTCTTCCAAGACAGATTTGTTCATTCTTTTGGCAGTCCATGGTATATGCAATATTCTTCACCAACACCACAATTCAAAGGCATCGATTCTTCTTCAGCCTTCCTTATTCGTTGTCCAGCTTTCCCATGCATGTAATGCAATTGAAAACACCATAGCTTGGGTCAGGCCCACCTTAGTCGTCAAGGTGACATCTTTGCTTTTCAACACTTTAAAGAGGTCTTTTGCAGCCAAGGTGCCCAATGCAGTGCATCTTTTGATTTCTCGACTGCTGCCGTTTAGACAACGCCAACTCATGGCAACCCCATGTGTATCAGAGTAGAACTATGTTCCATGGGGTTTGCAATGGCTAATTTTTTGGAAGTAGATTGCCAGGACTGTCTTCTTAGGTACCTCTGCATAGATCTGAATCTCCAACCTTTTGATTAGTAGCTGAGTGTGTTAACCATTTGCACCACCCAGGGACTCCAAGAGCTAAGCCTTATTCATCTCAGTATTGGCACTGCTCAGAATCTAGAATGAAGCTGTCCTCAGGACACGTGGTATCTTCCTCCGGCTCCACTAACCAGACACCTTCACCCTGAGTCTCTTGTTTCCTGATTTCTAAAATGAATGAGTTCTAAAACATGATTCTTCTGGTCCCTTCATTCCTTGGGCTGAAAGTCTATGATTTCATAACTGGAAGTTTGCTTTTCTTTTTCTCCTGTCTTTTTTGCTTCTTAAAGATAAAGTAAATCTTGGGGATTCCTTCTATCATCCTACTGTGCCCATCGAGGCTATGCTTTGAAGCCCCCTCCAAGAGTCTACCTTTAATAGAGTTGCTTCAGGGTGCTGGGAACAGGGAGGTCTCCTTGCACACTCTGGAGAAGACATCTTGGATCTTATTGCTCCCCAGCTGGTCTAGAAATTTGAACCAATTAGCTTGGATCAGTAAATAATGTGGCCTGTTTTCAAACTGTGCACAGCTTTCACACAATGAGGCTCTGCCAGGAATGAAAGGTCAGGGGCCAATCTATTAGCCATGCAAATGATAGAATAATGAAAAAACTGGTCTTTATAATGCCAGTTAAAGCTTGGCTTCTCTGATGATATGATGTTGTTAGGTGCTGTCAAGTTGATTTTGACTCACAGAGACCCTATAGGACAGAGTAGAACTGCCCCATGGGGTTTTTAAGGCTGTAATCTTTATGAGAGCAGATCGCCAGGTCTTTGTCCACATGGAGGGATTCGGTGGGTTCGAACTGCTACCAATTGGTTAGCAGCCAAATGCTTAACTGTTGCACCACCAGAGCTCCTTCTCTGATGATTTAAAAAAAAAAAAAACTCGCCATCAAGTCGATTCCAATTTACAGTAACCCTGTAGGACAGAGTAGAACTGCCCCGTAGGGTGTCCAAGCAGTGCCTGGTAGATTCGAACTGCCGACCTTTTGGTTAGCAGCCGTAGCTCTTAACCACTATGCCACCAGTGGAACTTTATTCCTTTTTTCTAATCTTTGAAGAAACCAGAGGGAGCTCATGACAGGGGTGAGAACGGTAAGAGCAGATTGTTCTCAGACTAAGGTGCTTATCTGAACGCCCTGGTCCCCAGTGCCAGTGCTTTGGAAAGCCTCTTCTTAGCTGATGCTACAAATCAGTACACAAATAGAGTCTCATTGCCCCACAGCTCAATTCTACCCCACTGGAAGGATGACTCCTCTGCCCCTGATGTAGTAGGAAAAGTGTGAGTTTTAGAGTCAAGCACCTCTGGGTTTGAGTTCTCCGTAATTTCATAGCTCTAGAAGATTCAGCATAAAGACACCTCAAAGCCTCGATTTCCGGATCTGTCAAATGGGCATGACAATGCCCTCCTGAAGAGGTTGCTGTAGGAGATCATAAGATCATACCTGTGAAGGAGCCTGGTTAGGTCTAGTATATAGTAGGTGCTCAATAAGAATTCTGTCTTCTGCTAAACTTGGACCATAAAGACTGGAAAACCCTTCACATCTAGTCCATGGTTTTTTAAAGAATGGAACCCAACATGGTTTTCAGTATGTTGTTGTTGTTGTGTTGTTCTTAGGTGCCGTCAAGTTGGTTCCGACTCATAGGGACCCTTTGCACAACAGAACAAAACACTGCCCAGTCCTGCGCCATCCTCACAATTGTTGCTATGCTTGAGCCAATTGTTGCAGCCACTGTGTCAATCCATCTCATTGAGGGTTTTCCTCTTTTTCGCTGACCCTATGCTTTACCAAGCATGATGTCCTTCTCTAGCGACTGGTCCCTCCTGATAACATGTCCAAAGTATGTGAGACGTAGTCTCGCCATCCTTGCTTCTAAGGAGCATTCTGGTTGTACTTCTTCCAAGAAAGATTTCTTTGTTCTTTTGGCGGTCCATGTTATATTCAATATTCTTTGCCAACACCACAATTCGAAGGCGTCAATTATTCTTTGGTCTTCCTTAATAATTGTCCAGCTTTTGCACGTATATGAGGTGATTGAAAATGCATGGCTTGGGTCAGGCGCACCTTAGTCCTCAAGGTGACATCTTTGCTTTTCAACACTTTAACGAGGTCTTTTGCAGCAGATTTGCCCAATGCAATGCCTCTTTTGATTTCTTGACTGCTGCTTCCATGGATGTTGATTGTGGATCCAAGTAAAATGAAATCCTTGACAACTTCAGTAGCGTTGTTCTTCAGGATAAATCTTGAAATGTTCTTTTTGATGATGAATGCGACAGCATTCCTCTTCAATTTGTCATTCCCGGCATAGTAGACCATATGATTGTCTGATTCAGAATGGCCAGTACTGGTCCATTTCATCTCACCAATGCCTAGGATATCGATGTTTATGCATTCCACTTCATTTTTGACAATTTCCAGTTTTCCTAGATTCATACTTTGTACATTCCATGTTCCTATTATTAACGGATGTTTGCAGCTGTTTCTTCTCATTCTGAGTCGTGCCACATCAGCAACTGAAGGTCTCAAAAGGTTGACTCCATCCACCTCATTAAGATCAACTTTACTTGGAGGAGGCAGCTCTTCCCCAGTCATGTTTTCCAACCTGAGGGGCTCATCTTCCAGCACCGTATCAGACAATGCTCTGCTGCTATTCATAAGGTTTTCACTGGTCATTTTTTTTCAGAAGTAGGCTGCCAGCTCCTTCTTCCTAGTCTGTCTTAGTCTGGAAGCTTAGCAGAAACCTCTCTGGAACAGGCTGCATGAGCTCAATTACCATCTTAACTGAATAATTGATTCCCACCATTACTAGCCCCCACTTTGTCTCATGATATTTCTTCTTCTTTTTCCCTCCTCCTATTCCAGTCCCTATAAAAGTTTAAGACTAACTAAAGTTTCTCCTTGGAGGGTGGCAAAGCAAACTGATAACCCTCAAGGATGGCCAGTAAAAGGATTAACTCATCTGTGACATGACAATCGTGACTAACTGTGCCAGATAATGCTCAATGACTGCCAGTAAGAGGTTAACTCATTTGCAACATGACAATCATGACTAACAGTGCCAGATAACTTTCAAGGACTGCCAGTAAGAAGTTAGATCATCTGGGATGTGTGGAATGTGACCACCGTGAAGAGAAACTATAATCCTGTCCATATAAAACCTTCAGCCAGTCTCCAGTTCTGGGAGACAGGTCTTTTGGAGGAGCTCATTCCCTCTGTCTCCTGTATATCCATATACAGTAAAACCTTCTTGCTGCTCACCTTACCTCTGTCTCAGTATTGGCTTTTGCGGCAGGTGGCTCAGACCCGCGTTTTTTGGTAACGTCTCCGCCGTGGGTGACCCTGCTGGTATTTGAATACCAGTGTCACAGCAACATGCAAGCCATCACAGTTGGACAAACTGACAGACACATGGGAGAAAACCTCATTATCTACCCAGAAATTATCTGGATAAAGTTCTCTGTTTTATAAATGGAGAAACTAAGCTTAAAACCTTTGATATACAAGACCAGGAAGAAAGGTCTGGAGATCTACTTCTGAGAATCAGCCAATGAATACCCTATGAGTGACAATGATGCCATCCACAACTGATCATGGGGATGGTGAAAGACCCGGCAGCATCTCATTCCATTGTGCCTGGGGTCACCAAGAGTCAGGGGCCGATTTAACATTAGCTAACAAAGTTCATGATCAACTAAATTTTTCAGCACAGTATACAGCAGCCTTCATCATATGGGCTCATTATCCCTTTCTAGCCTATATTAGCCAAGAAGTAGCAAATACAGAGTTTTGAACTGTAACTCTCCCCTCCCACACCTATGACAGACATTATTAATCATAGCACTTATTTCTGCGGAGACCACAGAATAATATGCCTCAGAATCCTTCTTAACAGCTCTACAAACATTCAGTGTGGCCCAAGGATCTGAGCCGCCAAATGAAGGACAACCTGTTTGCGCTTGCTGCTGTCTCCATTATGTTATGCGAGCATGCTGTAGTCTCAGCCCCTGTGCGATTGCCGATACTGTCTTCTGTCCAAAACACCTCCCATTCCCCTGCCTTCTTCACTTGGTCCACTGCTGCCCAATTCAAATGTGCCTCCTTTCTAAGTTTATCCACTGCAGCCAGGCAGAAATCACGATTTCTTCATCTAACCCTTGAGCTCTGCCCCTAGGACTGCCGGCACCTTGTCCTTACAGATGCCTAGTGACTCAGGGAGGAATTTAAAGGGGCAGGCTCATACTTTATTGATTTGCTTTTTTAATCATAAGAGAGGCAGTGACAATAGCAGAAGAGCAAAAAATGAAAACGGGATCGACTTTGTCTTGAGCAAGCTTCTAAACCAAGAAGTCCAGCAACCTGAATCAGCAGAGGCCAGGCAAATCTGAAAGCCTGGCATTCTTAAGATATGCATGTGGAAATGCTCCTGGATGGCCAAATCCTTTCTCCGTCTCTGAGGGACTGACTCCTTCCTTGTTGGTTATCTAGTTATGGCCAATCCCTGCTTTCATTAACCAGGCCTCTACTCTACACTCATCTGCTTGACAAATATATACTGACAAATATATACAGGGATGGGGCCAGGGACACAGCAGCGGACAAGTCAGTCTGGTCCATGTCCGCATGGGGCTGACATCTTCATGGTGCTGTCTGAAATCTGGTGTGATGTCCACTCATAGTGTGATGTCTACTATAGTGTGATGTCTGCCCATAGTGTGATGTCCGCCCATAGTGTGATGTCCTTGCAAGGTGTGATGTCCTCCCATGGTGTGATGTCTACCCATAGTGTGATGTCCTCCCACGGTGTGATGTCCACCCATAGAGTGATGTCTACTATAGTGTGATGTCCACCCATAGTGTGATGTCCGCCCATAGTGTGACACTTGCCCATAGTGTGATGTCTTCCCAGAGTGTGATGCCCTCCCAGAGTGTGATGCCCTCCCATAGTGTGATGCCCTCCCATAGTGTGATGCCCTCCCATAGTGTGATGTCTACTATAGTGTGATGTCTGCCCATAGTGTGACACTTGCCCATAGTGTGATGTCTTCCCAGAGTGTGATGCCTTCCCATAGTGTAATGTTCACCCAGAATGTGATGCCCACCCACAGTGTGATGTCCATCCATAGTGTGATATCTGCCCATAGTGTAGTGTCTGTCTATGATGTGATATCTGCCCCTGGGGTGATGTCCACCATGTTCTTCCCTTCAAAAGCCACACAAACCTCCTGTCCTTAAACTCCAGGTCTCAGTTCACCCAGAGCCCCACACTCTTTCTCAAGGAATTTCTCTCATTTGCCTCTTTCCTTCCCCACCACTCCCTCCTACTCTATCCCTAGGGAATTTTCTCCTCCATAATCCCTTTCCCTCAATTGTCTAGCATGCCCCACCCCTCCACCTTCACACATATCTACTCCATTTCTTGCCACTCCTGACCTACACGCAAAGCCTTCCCCTACTGAGAGTTTTCTCTCAGTCCCCACGGGGAAACACATGGAGTACGGGAAATAACAAAACTGGAGGTATCATGGACTCAGAGGAGGTAGTAAAAGTACATGAGTCAGTTGAAATAGATATTCATGAGGTACTGATTCACACAGAGATGAGCCTTTTGCCCTTCCACAACTCCTCATCTTTTAGCCCAGAACATTCCGACACACCAGAATGCTGATGACCTTTGATCTGAGTTTCTAACTGTTAATGCTGTATTTCCTTTCTTTAGTACAAAATTATACAAATCTAAAGGATTAGGTTAATTGTGAGTGCTGGTCTAACTGACCTTTGATCCAACATCAGTGTCTCCTGTGGGGGTAGGGGACAGCACAGAATTTCTAATGATGCCAGGGAAACTGGCCCAACATTTGCCTTCAGTGGTGGCCATGTGGACCATGGCCAGAGCTAGTTATTTCAGAATTTTATGTGCCTTCATTGTCACAACCCCTTTTCTTCATTCAAGGGCAACGGTAGGCAGTTGTGAGGTGCGCAGGACCCTGGGCTAGACTGCCTGAGCTGGAATGCTGGCTCCTCTTGTTCACAATGACTTGAGGCAAGTCCCTTCACCCCAGTGGGCTTCTGTTTCCTGTCCGTAAATAGGGGTGACAACGATGGTACCAGCCTCACAGGGGTGTCGTGAGGATCGAGACAATAAGTACACAGCACTTAGAACATGAGCTGGCACTAGAAATGCTCAATAACAAGTGGGGAATCAAGGCTTAGAGAGGTGAAGCTACTAGCCCAAGGTCACACAGCAAGAAAGAGGTCGAGTGACATTTGAGCCCAGCTCCCTCTGCCTCACTTGCTCTTTAGGTGCATTGGAAGCCACTGGCTCTCAGGTGAAGGGTTTTCTTAGTACCTGGCATGGAGCCAGGACACATGAGAAGAAAGCTGGAGTGTTGCTGATGACCTTTGATCCAACAGGACTTGGGATTGCTTTGATGAGGGCTCCACCATCAGTCTCAGTAGGAACACAATCAATCAATAAATTGATGAATTTCTGAACTCTGCTCTCCCACGGCATCTTTTGCCCTCTCTGCATGTATCATCTTGGCCGCATTCCCTGAAGGACACCACTGGCATATGACTCTTTGAGGGCCGAGGCCTGGCAGCATTGAGGGGTGATTTGTTAAGCACCCAGGCTCAGCTCCTTCTTTTGTGTCTTCCCTGGTCCTGGCCCCCTCAGCCCTGGGCTTGGCCTCCCTCCACTGACTCGTCAGAAAGCCATATTAAGCCCACCTCCCTAGCCCGTTTCCTGGGGCCCCCCTCACTCTTTCTGGCCAGCAGTGACACCTATGGCCCTGCCTCAGGCCCTTTGCATACTCTCAGCTCAAGGATGCTCCTGTCTTTTCAGGGAACATGAGGTATCCAGGATCTCAGCACTGGGTCAGCCCACAGGGGTCACCCGCTTGCCCCTCTTACTCCTGGATACTTGGGCTTGACCCTTTCTTATGCATCTGAAAAATGGGAATAACAACAATAAGCCCCACCTTGTAGGTTGGTTGAGAGGAATAAATGAATGAATGAATTCAGGGGAAGGCTCAGCTCAGTGACTGCCCCGGGCACACCATTGATAAGTGCTAGCTGTGACAATTAGACCAGCACTCACAATTAACCCAATCCTTTAGATTTGTATAATTTTGTACTAAAGAAAGGAAATACAGCATAACAGTTACAAACTCAGAGATCAGAGCTAGCAAAGTTTGGGTTCCACTGCTTACAAATTGCATGGCCCTGTACAAGTTTCCTAAAATCTAGTATTTGTTTCCTCATGTGTAAAATTAAAAAAAAAAAAGTTACCTGACTAAAAAAATTACGTCAAATTAAAACAGATAATGTATGAAATTTCTTAGCACAGTGCTGACACAGAGTAAAAACAAATCAATAAATGGTTATGCAAATGGTTAACATGCCTGGCTGCTAACCAGAAGTTTGGAGGTTTGAATCTACCCAGAGGTGCCTCGAAAAAAAGACCTGGTGATCTACTTCCAAAAAATCAGCCATTGAAAACACTATGGAGCACGGTTCTACTCTGACACATGTGGGGGTATCATGAGTCAGAGTCGACTTGATGGCAACTGGTAGTGGTGGAATGTTCATCATTTTTAGGTAACACTGTTACTTTGCTACTGTTTTCTTCTACTCTAAACATAATTCCATATGGTTGTTTAGATACTCTATACACATCTTAAAACTGTGCTTTAGATGAAGATTTGCAGAGCAAATAAGTTTCTCATTAAACAATTAATACATATATTGTTTTGTGACATTGGTTGCCAACCCCATGATGTGTCAACACTCTCCCCTTCTTGACCTTAGGTTCCCCATTACCAGCTTTCTTGTCCCCTCCTGCCTTCTCGTCCTTGCTTCTGGGCTGGTGTACCCATTTAGTCTCATTTTGTTTTATGGCCTGTATAATCATTGGCTGAAGGGTGAACCTCAGGAGCGACTTCAGTATTGAGTTAAAAGGGTGTCCAGGGGCCATACTCTTAGGGTTTCTCCAGTGTCTGTCAGACCAGTAAGTCTGGTCTTTTTTGTGTGTGTGTGAGTTAGAATTTTGTTCTATATTTTTCTCCAGCTCTGTCTGGGACCCTCTGTTGTGATCCCTGTCAGAGCAGTCAGTGGGTGGTAGCCAGGCACCATCTAGTTGTGCTGGATTCAGTCTGGTAGAGGCTGTGGTAGTTGTGGTCCATTAGTCCTTTAGACTAATCTTTCCCTTGTGTCTTTGATTTTCTTCATTCTCCCTTGCTCCAGATGGGGTGGGACCAATGGAGTATCTTAGATGGCCACTCAAAGCTTTTAAGACCCCAGATGCTACTCACCAGGAAGTAGAACACTTTCTTTATAATGTATATTATGCCAATTGATCTAGATGTCCCCCAAGTCTACTACGTTTTTTTGTTCTGCTTTTTTCCAACATTTTTCTCATCATTAACATAATTTTTAATGGCTGTATAATATTCCATCTTCTAGGCAACCACATTTCATTTAACCAGTTGGTTTTCCTGTTTTCAATATTACAAACAACTTTGTAATTAGCATGTATGGTTTCTCTACCATTTGCATTCTTTCCTTAGAATACATTTCAAGAAATGGAATTACTGTGTCAAAAGGCAATGCACAAAAACAAAACACAATGCACATTTTTAAGGCTCTTGGTGAGTATGGATGTCTCATGTTCCACTCCAAAGAGCAGTGGATTCTCAGAAGTCTGCGTAAGACTGCATGACCCACCATAACTCCTGTGCCTTGTTAAAGAGCAATTTGAACCTCTTGACTTCCAGCTGTTTCTACCCCCATGTCATATGGCATTCCCCTGTTTAGTGATACTGTCTGTCTGTTGAGCCATTCATTCATTTATTCACTCAATGTTTAAGTATAATTTAAGTTCAAGTATAATTTACATAACATAAAATTCACTCATTTTATTTGTACAATTCAATGGATTTTAGTATATTCACAGAGCTGTGCAACCATCACCACAATCTGATTTTGGAACGTTACCATCAACCCCCAAAGAAACCTCATGTGCATTTGCAGTCACTCCCTATGCCCAGCACACACCTCAACCTGTTGGCAACCACTAATCTACATTCTGTCTCTACGGACTATAAATTTGCCTTTTCTGGACATTTCAGTTAAGTGGAATCATATAGCATGTGATCTTCTGTGTCTGGCTTCTTTCACCTACCATGATATTTTTGAGGTTCATCCATGTTGTACCAGTCTTCTCCTTGATAAACATTCCTCACGTGGTCTCCAAGACACTATGCTGTTTGCTTTCTCTACCTCCCTGGTTGCTCCTTCTCTCAGAACAGGGGCTAGGGTGAGGCAGGTGAGGCACTTGTCTTGGGTCAAAATGTAAGGGGACACCAAAAACTCAGTAATCAAGGTAAATATTATTTAATGCAATATTTTTAAAAAGGAAAATTAATGCAAAAAAAAAAAAAAAAAGTCCATCAAACACCCCTGTCCTAGTCATCCAGCACTGCCACAACAGAGATACCACAAGTGGATGGCTTCAACAAACAGAAGTCTATTCTCTCACAGTCTAGGAGGCTAGAAATCCAAACCCTGGGCGCCAGCTCCAGGGGAAGGTCTTCTCTATCAGCTCTGGAAGAAGGTCCTTGTCGTCAGTCTTTCCCTGGACTAGGAGCTTCTCCACGTAGGAACCCCAGGTCCAAAGGAGGTGCTCTGCTCCCGGTGCTGCTTTCTTGGTGGTAATGAGGTCCCCTACTCTTTGCTCACTTCCCTTTCCTTTTGTTTCTTGTAAGATAAAAGGCAGTGCAGGCCACACCCCAGGGAAACTCCCTTTACATTGGATCAGGGATGTGACCTGAGTAAGGATGTTACATCCCACTCTAATGCTCTTTAACATAATCTAATCTTGCCTCTTTAACCACAGGCAGAGATTAGGATTTACAACACATAGGAAGATTACATCAATCACAAAATGGAGGACAACCACACAATACTGGGAACCATGGCCTGGCCAGATCGATATACATATTTTTGGGGTACACAATTCAATCCATGACAACCCCCTAGCTGCTCAGCTAGATACCTTGTCATTCTCCTGGACACCTCCTTCTCCTTTCAGCCTGACATCAGATGATCCTACCTCACATGTCTCTAACTTGTTCCTCACCATCTTCATTGCCATTCTCCTGTCCAGGTCCTTGTTCTCTCCCACCTGGACATCAGTCTGTTAACTGTCTCCTTGTCTGGAGTCTCCACCCTCCATTCCCATTCTCTATAAGAGCACCAGAGTAGTCTTTCTGAACTGCGAACAGTATCGTCACTTCTCTGCTCAAAAGCCTTAGATGGCTCCCAGTTGCTCCTAGGATTAGCTCCCAACATAAAGAAATGAGGAAGGAAGAGAAAAAAGGAACAAAAGAAGGAAGAAATAGGGGAGGGAGGGAGAGAAGGAGGAAGGAAGAAAGGAAGGATGGATGGAGGAAAGGAGGAAGTAAGGAAAGAAGGGAAGGAGGGAAGATGGAAGGATGGATGGAGGAAGGAAGGAAGGAAGGATGGATGGAAGAAGGAAGGAGGGAGGGAAGGATGGGTAGATGGAAGGAAGGAACAAGGAAGGAGGGACGGGGATGGAGGGATAGAAGGAAGGAGGAAAGAAGGAAGAGGGGGAAGGGAGGAAGGGCAAGCCTTCACCAAGTGCCTGCAGGGGGCAGCACTGTACCAGATATCTCTGTATTAGCTAGTCTCCACGACAGCATGGCACACAAGGCCTCCCAATCTTACCCTGCCCTCTGCACTTGCCTTATCTCTAGTCCTCGCCTTGCAGACCCTCCTTGCCCCAAGCACAGGGACCCCTCCTCACACACCTGGCCCCCTTCTCCCTTGGCTGCCTTTTTATGCGGTGTTCCCCCCACCTGGAACATCTTTTGCCCCCCTCTCGGCATGACCGAAATCTACTCATTGCTTTTGGATTTGCCTCATCAGAGTCTTCCTGTGCAGCCTCGGGAGCAGGGCAGAATTCACTCCTCTGGAGTCCAACTTCTTGAGCTGAATGCTTAGCTTGTTAGCATTTTCTGTTTTTAATATTTGTTTCCTATCTCTTTCAAGTTGATCTATCAACTAGAAAATCGTGTGGATCAGCTAAAAGCCATTCCGTCCTCCTGGTTGGTTAACCAAAGTGATGTCTCCTTCAAAACCAAGACCAAATCTAACACCATTGAGTCAATTCTGACTCATAGCTACCCTATAGGATAGGGTAGGACTACCCCATAGGGTTTCCAAGGCTGTAATCTTTTACAGAAGCAGACTGCTACATCTTTCTCCCACAGAGCAGCTGGTAGGTTCGAATCGCTGACCTTCAGGTTAGCAGCTGAACGCTTAACCACTGTACCACCAGGGCTCCTAAATGTCCCCTAAAAAAAAAAATTGCCGTTGAGTCAATTCCAACCCATAGAGACCCTAAAGGCCAAAGTAGAACTGCCTCATGGGGTTTCCGAGGAGCGCCTGGTAGATTTGACCTGCTGACCTTTTGGTTAGCAGCCATAGCTCTTGACCACTTCTCCACATAGGAGAACAAAATTGCCCCCAGTTGAGAACCATCGATTTGAAGGCATACATTTTTCCTCTAAGCAGTGCTTTAGATACATCCCACAAATTTTGACCTGTAGTGTTTTTCTCTGTTATTATTTAACTATATGTATTTTTTATATTTCCATTATGTGTCTTTTTCAACTCCAGGGAATTTTTTAATAATTTACTTTTTCATTTTTAAACATATGGAGTACTTCAGCTACGCAGACACGGGCCGTGATCCATAGAAGTGAATGTCAAAGAAAAAATACAACATTTGAGGGTATGGTGGACAGGAGGTTTTCTTCTCTGTAAAATGCTGACTTAGATGCTGTGAACATTAAAAGAGATAAGGGATATGAAAATAAAATCATAAGTAGTCCTGCTGTGCTAAACTTCTAGGCTGTTTTCATTTTTCTGTGTTCCCCTCTGGTTCCTGTTTCTATGCAGGTGGAGACACTCGAGCCTTCTTTTTCTGAATGCATCAGCACTGGAAAGAATGCTGGTGTTAATCCTGCTTTCCTCATTTATAGTCTGGGTGGCATCGATGTGTTTCTAGCCCACTTCATCCTGGGACTGCAGGCTCATCTGTATGCCTGAAATCTCCACGGACATCTCACACTCACGATGCCACAACTGCTCTTTACCAAATGCTTTCTATCTCAGGGACTGCACCACCATCCACCCAGGTGAATGAGCCATAACTCTTCACATTACCTCACACTCAGTCCATCAGCAAGTGTTATCTACTCTACCTCACGATTATACCCTGAATCTGTTCTCTCCATCTCTCCTATTGTCCTGGGTTGAATAGGGTCCCCCCAAAATTTATGTCCACCTGAAACCTCAGAATGTGGCCTTGTTTGGAAATAGGGTCTTTGCAGCTTCACTAGTTAAGGATCTCAAGATAAAATCATCCTGGATTTAGGGTGGACCTTAAATTCAATGACTGGTGTCCTTATAAGAGAAAGAAGAGGGAGATTTACACAGAGAGACTCAGGGAAGAAGGTCATGTGAAGACAGAGCACAGGTTGGAGTGATCCTGTCACAAGGCAAGGAATGCCAGGAGCCACCGGAAGCTGGCAGAGGCAAGGAAGAATCCTCCTCTAGAGCATTTGGAGGGAGTGTGGCCCTACTAACACTTTGATTTCAGACTTCTGGCCCCAGAACTGCAAGAGAAGAAATTCCTGTTTTTTTTAAGCCACCAAGTTTGTGGTAATTTGTGACAGCCTGGGAAACTGATACACCTACTAGTTCCCTAGTATAAGCCACTGCCACCTCCTGCCTGGACTATTCCAGTATCTTCCTAACTAGTCTTGCTGCTTCTACTCTTGACCACCTACAATCCATCTTCCACTCTGGAGAGAAGACCTGAATGTGTAAAACGTAATCATTCTGAAAGTAAATTTTATCCCAGCATTCCCAAAGTCTTCCTACAGCACTTGGAACACAAGTCAACCTCCCCACCTTGGCTTATGATGCCCAGATGGCTGGGCTTCTGCCAGCCTCTCTAGTCTGCTCTGCCCCTTCCCTCCTAGTTCTCTAACTCTATCTTAGTCTCCTAGTGCTGCTGTCACAGAAATACCACAAGTGGGTGGCTTTAGTGAACAGAAATTTATTTTCTCACAGTTAAGGAGGCTAGAAGTTCGAATTCAGGGTGTCAGCTCTAGGGGCAGGCTTTCTCTGTCAGCTCTCGGGGAAGGTCCTTGTCTCGTTCAGCTTCTTTTCCTCTGTTCCTTGGTGATCTCCATATGGGGTCAATCTTTCCCCATTTGTGCTCTCTGGATATCGTACCTAATCTCCTTCTTTTATATCTCAGAAATGATTAGCTCAAGACACATCCTACACTGATATGGCCTCATTAACATAAAAAACCCAAACCAAATCCATTGCCATCGAGTCGATTCTGACTCAGTGACCCTATAGAGACCGTATCACATAACAAGGAAAACCCTATTCCCAAATGGGATTACATCCACAAGTATAAGGGTTAGGATTTACAACACATAATTTGAGGAACACAATTCAATCCATGTTGTTGTTAGGTGCCGTCGAGTAGGTTCAGACTCTTAGTGACCCTATCCACAACAGAATGAAATACTGCCTGGTCCTGCACCATCCTCACAATTATTGCTATGCTTGAGCCCATTCTTGCAGCAACTGTATTAATCCATCTCACTGAGAGTCTTCCTCTCTTTTGCTGACCCTCTACTTTACCAAGCATGTTGTCATACTCCAGGGACTAGTCCCTCCACACAACATGTCCAAAATACATGAGATGAAGCCTTACCATCCTCACTTCTAAGAAGCATTCTGGCTGTATTTCTTCCAAGATAGATTTGTTTGTTCTTTTGGCAATCCATGGTATATTCAATATTCTTTGCCAACAACATAATTTAAAGGCATCAATTCTTCGGTTTCCCTTATTCATCGTCCAACTTTCATATGCATATGAGGCAGTTGAAAATACCATGGCTTGGGTCAAGCGCACCTTAGTCCTCAAAGTGACATCTTTGCTTTTTAACACTTTAAAGAGGTCTTTTGCAGCAGGTTTGCCCAATGCAATACATCATTTGCTTTCTTGACTGCTGCTTCCATGGGCATTGATTGTGAATCCAAGTAAAATGAAATCCTTAACAACATCAGTGTTTTCTCAGTTTATCATGATGTTACTTATTGGTCCAGTGGTAAGAATTTTTGTTTCCTTTATGTTGAGGTGAAATCCATACTGTCTTTGCTCTTCATCAGGAAGTGCTTTAAGTCCTCTTTGTTTTCTGCAAGTAAGGTTGTGTCATCTGCATGTTAATGAGTCTTCAATCCTGATGCCACATTCTTCATCATATAGTCCTAAGCTGACCCTTGCCTTTGTCATCAACCTCAACTTCCTACACTCTCCTGCTTTTCACCTTGCTCCAAAAACATGGCCGGGCTTCTTCTAGTTCCCTGAACCCGCCTCAGGGCCTTTGCACTTGCTTTCGTCTCTGCTTGGAATGTTCTTCTCCAGATTGGAGGCACTTTCTTAACAGTCAGGTTTCTGCTCATATGTTATCTTTTCAGAGAGGTTTTCCATGGCCATGCAATCAAAACCCATCATCCTACACCCTGTAACTCTATCCCTGTACCATACTGTTTTCTTTTTCTTATTTATTACTTGATATATTTTACTACTTCATTTATATCTATCTGTCTTCCTTCCTAGAATGTACATTCCTTATGAGACAAGAGACCACCTCGGATTTGTCTAATGTATACTTACCGCAGTACCTGACACATCTTATGGACAGCAGAATAATGTCCTCCCAAAGATGCCCACATCCAAACCCTTGGAACCGATGACTGTGTTACACTATAGGGCAAAGAGGAATTAAGGTTACAGATAGAATTAAGATTGCTAATCAGCTGACTTTAAAATAGGGAGATCATCCTGGATGATCCGAGTGGGCCCAATGTAATCACAAGGGTCCTTAACAGTGAAAAAGAGAGAAGACAGAGAGTCAGAGAGATGCTGGAATGAGAAAGACTTGACCTGCCATTGCTGGCTTTGAAGATGGAGGAATAGGGCCATGAGCTAAGGAATATGGGAGGCCTCTAGGAGCTGGAGAAGACCAGGAAATGAATCCTCTCCAGAGCCCACAGAAAGGTACCAAAACCACAAGACATCAGTGAGACTCAGATCAGACTTCTGACCTACACAGCTGTAAGATAATAAATTCGTGTTGTTTAAACCAATGTTAGTGGTAATTTTAGAGTCACTGGGTGGTGTAAACAGTTAATGCTCTTGGCTGCTAACCAAAAGTTTGGAGGTTCGAGTCCACCCAGGGGTGTCTTGGAAGAAAGTCCTAGCAACGTACTTCTGAAAAATCAGTCAATGAAAACTCTGTGGAGCACAGTTCTACCCTAGCACACATGGGGTCGCCATGAGTACAAGTCAACTCAATGGCAACTGGAGTGGTAATTTGTTACGGAAGTCATAGGAAACTAACATAGTAGTCATAACTATTTGCTGAATGAATGAATGAGAGAATAGGGTCTTAAGTCCACCTACCAGCCAGTCCCTGTAATTTATCTGTGTCGGTCTTTGGATTTGGTGCCCAGTATTGGCCCAATTCCACCAATAGTGTCTGACAGGATAGAACAGCACATGCAACCTCTCCTTACTAGGTACGTTTCTTCTACTAGTACAGTCAGAGGACTTGCTGGTTTGGTTAAAGGCAGCCAGATTGCACCTGCCCCCACAAACCACAGGTCACCCACCCTGCATCTGTCCCTGTGGTCACGTGTATATTTGTTTCCCTGAGGCTAAGGAACATTCATCTCAACACAACTCTACCTTCCCGCTTGTCTTTGTTTTTAACTTTATCCTAGAAACATCATCTGGGATGTAAAACAAGCAAGAGAGTAGAGCATCTGGGGCTTTCCAAGGACACTTAAACTTTTTCAATTTTGCTAATCTGTCATCCTACTGGATTCACACACCAACCTTAATTGTCTTAATATCCCCATTTTACAGATGAAGGAACTGAAATGTTATTTTTCTTGTCAATTAGGTTATTCATTTTTCCACTTATTCATTACCGCTTTCAATTAACCCTTGTTATTAGCTGCTGTTGAGTTGGCTCTGACTCATGGTGACCCCGATGCATGGTGACTCGAGTATAACAGAATGAAACATTGTCCAGTCCTGCACCATTTCCATGATCGTTGGTAGGCTTGAGTCCATTGTTGTGGCCACTGCATATTTTGAGTGCCTTCTAGCCTCTACCAGTGGCATAGCTTCCAATATCACAGCAACACACAAGCCATCACAGTGTGACAAACTGACGTATGGATGGTGGAATATATATACCCTTATTTTGGGCTAACTTACACTGTGTTCAAACATTACATACTACCACTACCACCTAGATGTATCCCAATTTCTGAGAGTTTAAAATGTGAGGACACATGCATCTTACAATCAGTACAATAAGATAATCTACAGCAGAGAGAAGGTCAGAACTCTGGACCTGATTCTCCCCACTGGAAAGTTTGTCAGGTTGCTCCTAATATTTGTTGTATGGGAAAAACATCATAAAGTTTAGTAAAGAAAGAGAAAGTTTTATTCGGCATATATTCAAAAAGCACAGAAGTGGGAAGCGGACGAGCATGTTGCCAGAGCCATGTCTGCCCAAGTCCAAGGAAATATCACAGAACAGACAAAAGTGGGAAAACGGATAAGCATGCTGCTAGAGCCATGTCTGCCCAAGTCCAAAGAACAACTACAGAATCATCAGTATGTATTAACATTACAAATGGGCAAAACCAGTGAAAGCTTAGCCTTTTCAGATTGGCTAGAAACTGTGATCCTACATTTTGAATTGTCTTTCTTAACAATCATTGGTACAGGTTTCAGTAA